>NC_048539.1:12500-612500 GCF_902806685.2 Maniola hyperantus
ATTGCTCAAATGGAGCAACAAGCCGACCAAGTCCTGACCCGTGTGTATGAGTGGGGCCTCGCAAATAAGCTGAAATTTGCACCTCACAAAACAAATGCGATGGTAGTAACCAAGAAGCTTAAATGCGACACCCCTCACATACGCATGGGTGGCACTCAAATAGAAATTGTAAACAAAATTAAGATTTTAGGCCTATTGGTAGATAACAAATTAACATTTAATGATCATGTAAAGGCTGTGTGCCAGAAAGCTACCAATATTTACAAACCATTGGCAAGGGCAGCAAAAATTAACTGGGGACTGAACTCTGAGACTATCAGAACTATTTATGTGGCTGTGATTGAGCCCATTATCATGTACGCGTCCAGTGTATGGGCACCGGCCACACGGAAGTTGATGACACAAAAGCGGCTAAACACGGTTCAGCGGGGTTTTGCCCAGAAAATCTGCAAATCGTACCGAACCGTGTCACTGAACGCAGCACTTCTGCTGGCCGGTCTCATACCACTTGATTTACGGATACAAGAGGCGGCTCAGCTTTACGAGGCCAAAAGGGGCCGACCGCAGCCCATACTGAATGGCAGGGAGGTCGAAGAGAGAGTATGTTTCCTGAACGCCCCGCATCCCGCAGAGGAGGCTGTCGTGGGGTTCCGGTGCTTAGAGGACATGGAGGAGGCCACCATCGCAGACTATGACATGACCGGTCTGAGGATATTCACAGACGGCAGTAAAATGGACGCCGGAGTGGGTGCAGCTCTCTCGTGCTGGAGGGATGGAGAGGAAACTCTGAGTAGGAAGTTTCGTCTCGAGCCTTACTGCACAGTGTTCCAGGCAGAGCTGTACGCAATCCTTAAAGCAACAGAACTGGCTTTAAAAGACAAGGACTGCTCGGTGAATATCCTCAGTGACTCCAGGTCCTCCTTAGAAATACTGAGCTCTGGAACCTTCCACCCCTTGGCTTTTGACATTAGGAGAAATTTGGCTCTTCTGAGGGCAAAAAATAAGAGGGTCAGCCTCTTCTGGGTGCGAGCTCATGTAGGGGTGGCCGGGAATGAAAGGGCTGACTTCTTGGCCAGGGAGGCTGTCACAAAGCTCAAGACCAGGCCGGCTTATGACAGTTGTCCAATTTCATATATAAAGAGATGCATAAGGGAGGACACTGTCATGAAATGGTCTGAGCGTTACAGGGAGGGTGTGACAGCCTCCCTGGCCAAGACCTTCCTGCCGTCAGTGGAAAAGGCACATAAAATTCTGAAGAAAATTAAGCTCACACCCCTTTTGGTCCAAATCTTCAGCGGACATGGCGGGTTTTCGGAGTACCTACACAGGTTTAAGTGTAAAGACGGTCCTGGCTGTGTCTGTGATGAAACGGTCGATGAATCAATATTGCACTTACTCATCGACTGTCCACAGCACAGCCGAATCCGAGAGGACCTCCACCAACAAATTAGGGTGGAACTGTGTAGGGACTCCGTCCCCGCCATTCTGGAGTGCGACGCAAGTCGGAGCTTATTCCTGCTATTTTGCTCTAAAATAGCAGGAATAGCTATTAAGAGGAACAGAACAGGGTGACAAGGACACAATGTTGTCCAGTATTATAGAATACGACGATTAACATGGGTCCAAATTAAACTGTTCTGTTCCTTTCAAACAGTCGCGAAGTTCGTACAGTCTGATAAAACTAAAACTAAAAAAGGTCTCTGACATTATGTCAGGGGAAGAAGCTGCCTAAATAGAATCCGAAAAGATCTATTTAGTAATTAAAAAAAAAAAAAAAAAAAAAAAAAAAAAACCTAACCTAACCTAACCTAACCTAACCTAACCTAACCTAACCTAACCTAACCTAACCTAACCTAACCTAACCTAACCTAACCTAACCAAACCTAACCGCACCAAACCTAACCGCACCAAACCTAACCGCACCAAACCTAACCGCACCAAACCTAACCGCACCAAACCTAACCGCACCAAACCTAACCGCACCAAACCTAACCGCACCAAACCTAACCGCACCAAACCTAACCGCACCAAACCTAACCGCACCAAACCTAACCGCACCAAACCTAACCGCACCAAACCTAACCGCACCAAACCTAACCGCACCAAACCTAACCGCACCAAACCTAACCGCACCAAACCTAACCGCACCAAACCTAACCGCACCAAACCTAACCGCACCAACCTAACCGCACCAAACCTAACCGCACCAAACCTAACCGCACCAAACCTAACCGCACCAAACCTAACCGCACCAAACCTAACCGCACCAAACCTAACCGCACCAAACCTAACCGCACCAAACCTAACCGCACCAAACCTAACCGCACCAAACCTAACCGCACCAAACCTAACCGCACCAAACCTAACCGCACCAAACCTAACCGCACCAAACCTAACCGCACCAAACCTAACCGCACCAAACCTAACCGCACCAAACCTAACCGCACCAAACCTAACCGCACCAAACCTAACCGCACCAAACCTAACCGCACCAAACCTAACCGCACCAAACCTAACCGCACCAAACCTAACCGCACCAAACCTAACCGCACCAAACCTAACCGCACCAAACCTAACCGCACCAAACCTTGCGGTTTATATAAACACCAACTTTACAAAGTTACGTTTGCTGTTTTTCTCATACGAAATACTCAGAAACTACTACACCTTAACTTGGTTAGCTTTATCTCCTATAGTTATTATTTAATAATTTCCGATAAAATTTTAGATATTAGATAATTTTAGGGGGCTACTCTAGAGCAAGATTTTGAATTTTCAGGTCAGTAGTTTTGATGGAAATCTGTTTTAGCCGAAATCAGGTAATGGCATTGATTGACTTATTTCTCTTAATTTTTTAGTTCGCTTTAGTTTTGAGTATTGATGTTTGCTTTTTTATAAATATAACAAATTTTAAACTGCTTTTTGTCTTTCTTTAATGATAATTTTTGTGTTTATTTTTCGTGACTCTTATAAGAAAGAAAGAAGAAAGAAAGTTTTTCATAGTAGCAACTATACTTATTACAGTATTAGTAGATGTTGTAATGTATACCTACTTGCAACGCTATAGTATGTCATAGACAAACTTTTAGATTGCTACCGTTTTGTTTTCTTGACAAATTGTGCTTTTGCAGTGACGCCAGTTTGTGATGGTCAGAAAAAAATAGTATTTACTGACACAGTTTTAATGACTTAAAGGCGAGTATAAAAATCGTTTCACATTGCTTTACATGTGGAAATGAATAGGTTTTATAACAGAATACTGCAACAGTGGGTGAATTTGAAATAAAAGTCGAATCGTATGAAGTTTTAGGTTTAGGTTACCAATTTCTTGATAACCATTTCTTAAAATTCTTGACGTCAGTACATGGTAAACTCATAAAGCTGTGTTCTAAATGTTAAATTCTTTGTACTAAGTATACTTTTATTAAATATATTGGGATTGATTATTATTACTTAACTACGCAATTGGTAAAAAGCTGTTATTTTGACATCACAAACAGATCTTTCAACTCATTTATTTGTATGGATGCTGTTATCAGGAGCTGAACGTTAAAAACGCTTGACCGTTTAAGCAAGAAAACCCTTTGAAGTATGAGTTTTTTGTCTTAAAACAACATATTATGCCAAAAAAATTAGCTGTGCAACAAATTTAGAAGTTATTATTTTGTTTTCTAGAACACTTGCATAAGTTTCTGAATGTGAATTTTTAAGATTTTCTGTTTTAGTTCATGTTTTATTACGGTTTTCTAACTGTATTCTTATTTATTGTATAATAAAATTATGTATCTACTTAACTAATGATGATTTAGAAAAAGTTTGAATATTGAGTGTACAGCCCAATACAGCCTTACATTTACCATTTAATGACATTTCGTGACAAAACCATTTCCTAACTATTTCTTGACGTACAAGTTTTTTGAATATGACTCAATAACAATGATTAAAATTATTAATTAGTATACTCTGTCAACAATAATTAGTTTCTTATGTATAAAACGGGTACATACCACGATTAATTTTTGTTTTTATTTGTCGATATTTCAACCCAGTTGCACGGGTCGTGGTCACGACGGGACTGCGGTGCTGTGGGACGGTGGGACGGGTCTCGCAGCACCGCAGTCCCGTCCCGTACCCGTTTTATACATAAAAATATGTCGTTAAACCACGAAACAAGCTTAAAATCATTAATTAGTTTCTTACTGTAAGTATTTGAGGGGATAAGATACAACCAATAAAACAGCTCGTAAAGATAAAAGAGTTTAATAAAGAAAAGATTAAAAAATACACAAATCGTCCGAGATAAAAGGATATTTACATCGGAGACGCTCTTTTAGTAAAAATATTTCTCGACACGAGCTAAATATTACAATCTACGTAAATAGATAATCACAACGACATTCACGATATCTAACGTGGAAAGAGACATCGACCGAGCTTGCACAGAGCTCCGCTACGAAAATTATTGTCGGGGGGGGGGGGGGGGGGGGGGGGGTGTGTCCGGTGACGTCACCACGCCGACACGTCGAGCGTGGACACCACACGGCGCGTGCGGTAGCGCGGGGGCGCCGTGCGCATCGGCGCCGCGCGCAGCGCCAGTGGCTCCAGCGGCGAGACCGCCGCGTCGGGGGGCGACACGCCGTCCTCGGCCGCCGCGGCCGCCAGCGCATCGCCGCGCTCCAGCGACCACTGGCGCCGCAGGCCGCGCGTTCCGCCGCCGGCCCAGCTGCGGACACGACACGACGCACGTCAGTACGAGAGAGAGCGGCGGAGGCGGGAGCGGCAGGGGCGGCGGTCGGCACCCACCGGTCGGGCGCGTCGGCCACGGAGGCGGCGGAGGCGCGCAGGTAGCGCGCGCGGCGCAGCGCTGCGGGCGGGCTGCTGGCGGCCGACGCGGCGCCCGGACACTGCCACGCTGCGGACGGGAGCGGCTCGTCAAACGTCAAACGTTACACTTTTAATAAATACTACAGTACGCGGCAGAAAATAATGTACATCGGCCTTTAGCATACGTTTCGGCTTTGTGGAGCGTTGTCTCCGTCACTCATACCTATATGACGTTTAGTCGGTCTGGACGACAGATACAAGTTGTCTCCGTCACTCATACCTATATGACGTTTAGTCGGTCTGGACGACAGATATTACAATGCTCTACAAATCCGATACTAAAGGTCCAAGTACATTATTTTCTGCCGCGTTATTCTCTTTTGTAACAATTAATATAACCTAGCAATACTTAAGTTTAAAATTCCCTATTAAACTTTGACTATTATATATTCTGGCGTAAGTAAGTAGCTGATATGATGGCAGAACAAGATGAATCAGGCTGAAGCATTTAAATAAGTATCGTAAAACATTTAATGTATATGTGATGTATGTGACGGCGCATCACAACTTGACATACAGATTATGACGGAGGAACAGGCATATTAACATTGAAATGGCTAAACTGCTATCCCACTTCTGATGTAGGCAAGACACCACCAGAAGGATGTGATTATGATTGAGATTGAAGACTAAACCACTAAACTAAACCTTAGGTAGTGGTTAGCCGGATATTATGTCAAATGACAACATTATAGATTAACCGAGTCTAAGTAACACCACCTAGGTCCCTACCTACACCGGCTCCTCCATCCCCACACCGGTCCCAGACCAACCAGCTAACCTAGCACACCACAACTAATAGGTACCTCAACCAACTGAAACTACATTAGGTTACAACAACAATTCTAAAACCTACAATATGACACCCCGTGTCTTTTGAGAACTGCTTCTGGCCAGAACCAGACGAATAATGTAACACTACGCACAGCGTGTTCGATTTTATAGTCTCACAACGATCGCGACGGTGGGGACGATGCCGTGATGTTCAATGAGCAATCTTTTTACAACTAAAGACGGCGCTGCCGGCATATATGTGATATATCATTATTAAAGAATAAATAAAATGAAACTAAATTGGCTGGCATATTGTGCACAAGGGAGCAGGTAAACTGACTTGAGAAAACAGTAGAGGTCTTTCGTAAGCTCAACTACTTGCCTACCTTCAAGAGATCAACTTATACTCGGGAGTCGGGAGGCGCACCCGGGACCACCTCCTCCCCTCTTTACTGAACGAGTTCCCAGGGACTGTGACTTGTGATACACCAAATGAATATGACAAAACAAAACAAAAAGAACTCTGAAGGAGTTTATGTTGAATGGTGGGTCAGTGTGGTATCGGGCGACCTCCTCTCTGGCGGGTGCAGCGGCCATCAGCGCCGAACGGGCCAAGAGGCGCAAATATGAAAACCTCGATGGGAGCTTCATATTTGTGCCTTTTGGTGTGGAGACCTTGGGGCCGTGGCGGGGGCTCGAGCTCTTTTTGAGGAAATTTCGAAAAGGGTTATCGAGTCAACCGGGGACCCGAGAGCTGGCAGCTACCTTGGACAAAGAATTAGTTTGGCCATCCAAAGGGGTAATGCTGCCAGCATCTTGGGTACAATGCCTCGCTGCGGTGGTCTCGATGAGGTTTTTAATTTAATGTTGTTTTTTTTTAAATTTAAGTTTACCTAATTAGATAATATTATGATAACGTATGTAGAGTATTAAAATAACATGTATTCAATGTAGTAGTTCAATATAATAAGTATTGAGGTACGTGGCGCAGGATGGGACTCCAGCATATAGACCCATGTGGTTCAAGTTGTGGTTGGAGCCATTCATTGTAATAATATGTAAATATTTTTCCTGTGTAATAAGAATAAATAAATTCAAATAAAAAAAACTAACCGAACTTGTCTGCCGCAGGACAGGGGTCGGAGCCCTGGCGCTCCACGGGCGGCGCGGCGGCTGGGCGGGCGGCGCGGGCGGGCGGCGCGTCGCCCTCGGTCTCCCCTTCCGCCTCGAACAGCACTTCTTCCGTCCTGCGCGAGCGATGTCATGCAACAGCCGCTGAAGTTAGCTCCGCCAGTAGACATTCAAAGTTACAATAGTTCGTACTGAGCTAGACGTTGCCACAATGTTGGGGACTGTTGACAATGAATTGTGTAAAGTTCTAGCGACAGACTTAACAATTTGCTTCCCTCATACGAGGGCGTGGAGGAGGAAACTTGCCAATTTCTTAATTTTGCCGTTGTTCATATGCAACTCCTAGCCTAGCGCTAGCCAGCCAGCCGAGCCAGTCGACATACGTACTCGAGCGGCGGCGGCGCGGGCAGCGGCTTGTCGAAGCCGTCCTTGCCCAGCAGCCAGTAGGTGAGCATGGCGCCCTTGCCCTTGACCTGCGTGAGGCCGCGCGCGCGCAGCCGGAAGCCGCCCGCCGCCGCCAGGCGCGCCGCCGTGGCGCCCGACAGCTGCACGCGCCACGCCGCGCCCGACGACTCCATGCGCGCCGCCGTGTTCACGGTGTCGCCGAACAGGCAGTAGCGCGGCATGGTGAGCCCCACCACGCCGGCGCAGCACGCGCCCGAGTGCAGCCCGCTGCGCAGGTGCAGCGGCGCGCCGGGCAGGTGCCGGATGCGGAAGCGGCCCGCCAGGTGCAGCAGGTGCAGCGCCATGGTGGCCACGCGCTCGGCGTGGTCGGCGCAGCGCTGCGGCAGCCCGCCCACCACCATGTACGCGTCGCCAATCGTCTCCACCTGCGACACGCGCGCGTCAGAGCTGGTGCGGGGGGGGGGGGGAGAGGCGGGCAGGTGGCGGATGCGGAAGCGGCCCGCCAGGCGCAGCCGGTGCAGCGCCATGGGGGTCGGCGTGCGGGGAGCTACCTTGTAGACGTGGTACTGCTCGATGGCGGCGTCGAAGGTGGTGTAGAGGTCGTTGAGCAGGTCCACCACCTGCTCGGGCGTGGAGCGCGCCGCCAGCGCCGTGAAGCCCACGATGTCGCTGAAGTACACCGACACGTCCTCGAACGTCTCGGGCTCCACGCGCAGCCCCAGCAGCAGGCGCTCCGCCACCGACCTGCGACACACAGCAGCTCGTCACGCGCCCGAGCGACACGCACGTTTGACGTCACGCGGGCAGCAGCTGCTCACCGAGGCAGCATGCGGTTCAGCAGCTGTTCCGTCTTCTTCTTCTCCATGTCGAGCTGCTCCGTGCGATCCTTTATTAATTCTTCTAAATTATTGCTATATTTTTCCAACATCTCAAACATGGAGTCCACGATGTTTGTTTTTCTGAAAAATCAAAAAGAGAGACACGAGTCAGAGAGAGTGAGACATCCGCTGCGGATCAGGTTCGAGCGCGAAGGGCGGGTACCTGCCGCGGTGCATGTGGCGGAACAGGTCCAGCAGGCGCGCGAAGTCGGGGCGCAGGTCGGGCTGCTCGCTCCAGCACTGGCGCATGACGGCCACGGCGTCGGGCGGCGCGGCGCCCAGCGACACGGACGGCCGCACCAGCGGCGGCGGCCGCCGCAGCTTCTCCACGATCTCTTCCGGCGACAGCGACAGCATGCAGTAGGGCTCGCCGCGCACGATCACCTCCTGCATGACGATGCCGAACGAGAACACGTCGCCCGCCTGCGTGCCGCCCGGCACCGCCGCCGAGCTCGCCTCGCGCAGCAGCTCCGGCGCCGTCCACAGCAGCTCTGCAACAGAGGCACGTGACGCGACTGGAGCCCTCCAGCGGGGCGCGGGGCGGGGGCGGGGGCGGCCTACCGACCTCGGGCGGTGCGCGGCGGGTAGGGCAGCGCCTGCGCCGCGGCCAGCGCGGGCAGGCCGTAGTCGGTGACGCGCAGCACCCAGCGCGCGTCCACGACGCAGTTGCGCGAGGTGAGGCGCGCGTGCAGGCGCACGGGCGACTGGTGCAGGTAGCGCATGCCGCGCACCAGGTCCGTGAGCAGCGACAGGCGGAACGTCCAGTCCAGGCCGATGTCGTCGGCCACCAGCACGTCCTCCAGCGAGCCGCGCCCGCACGCCTCCCACACCAGCGCCGGCCGCACCTCCGTCAGGCAGCCTGCACACGGGGCACGCGTCAGAGTGTACTTCATGTGTCGCAGGCTCTGCATCACCAGCAAGATGTCGACGGTCTTGCGGCGCAGCTCGAGCGTGGCGGCCGGCAAGTACTTCATGTGGACGGGGTCGCCCTGCACGATCACACCATTCAACTTACCGATGAAGGGGTTCAAGTTCTCGTGTCGCAGGCTCTGCATCACCAGCAAGATGTCGACGGTCTTGCGGCGCAGCTCGAGCGTGGCGGCCGGCAAGTACTTCATGTGGACGGGGTCGCCCTGCACGATCACACCATTCAACTTACCGATGAAGGGGTTCAAGTTCTCGTGTCGCAGGCTCTGCATCACCAGCAAGATGTCGACGGTCTTGCGGCGCAGCTCGAGCGTGGCGGCCGGCAAGTACTTCATGTGGACGGGGTCGCCCTGTGCGATGATATCATTCAGTCTCCTATGAGCTGACTAACTTTCTTTTTAGGGTTTTGTTATCTATAATATGGTTTTATCGTGGGACAACAAGTTTGATTTGATATCAGTGATATTTAAAAGAATTTGACTCCATTCTGATTTGATATCAGTGATATTGAAAAGAATTTGACTCCATTCTGATTTGATATCAGTGATATTGAAAAGAATTTGACTCCATTCTGATTTGATATCAGTGTCTGATTTGATATCAGTTTCTTATTTTTCTTGTTTTATGTAATATTTAGTAGGTATTTAATATTTAGTACTATTGTAAATTGCAGTGATTTTTTTATTTTTTTCATGTTTGTATTTTTAGCTTTAAGTTAACTGGTAATCCCGCACTTGCAAACCTTTAAAATGCATGCCGGTTTGCCAGTAATTGGGTGTACACTCTAAATTTTTTCTCTGTGAATTGTAATTGTTATTTTATAATATTATGTGTACTATCTGTTGGCAAACCAATAAAATGAAATAAAATAAAATATTGATAAGAATTTGACTCCATTCTGGAAGGAGCGATCAAACACTAAACAATAATTTTATCACCAAAATAAAAAAAAGCTTACGACACCCAGATTTTATGAATCAAATTTTAAGAATTTAGATTATTTTTTTGAAAGTGTCTGAAACTGCACATAACTTTTTTTTTTTTTTTTATTTATTTTTTTTATTTAGACAAAAAAAAAAGCGAATAATTCACACCACACTTCCAGACCAAAGCACTAGACAAAAAGCCGCGACTGGTGTTGGCAGTTTGCAGCCCAAATAGACCGTAGTCTGTGCTAGGGCTGACAAAGTTCATCGACCTCATTCATACTATATTATATTATATTATATACTATACTATATTTATACTATACTATATATATATATTCATACATTACTAAAACTATATTTTATTTGGTGCAACAGTGTTAATGCATACGGAGTTTAGATATATAATTTAAATAGATAGGATAAGTTGTAATAAGTTAAGGCATTCGTTTCAACAGATCTTGTCATAAAGACGTTTAAAATTTTCAAAAGAGGTTTCTAGGAGAAATTTCTTTATATAGAATTTAAGTTTTTTCTTTAAGGATGGGCGCTGGGCACATAAAATCAGATTAGATACCTCCAGCGGAAGGTTATTGAATAGTTTTGGTGCCGCAGCTGTAAAATGTCTACTCGAGAATCCAGACGTTCGTCGGGGAACTGAACATCTTAGTTGCCTTTGCCTACGGTGACTGGGAGTTTGCTCGATTGTGAAGTTGTCTATATATTTTGCCATATACATTGTTATTTGCCAAATGAATATTTTTCTTGGGGTTAGTACTTTACTTAGCTTAAATAATTCTTCCGTAGGAAATCGTCGGTTCTTTTTTAAGATAATTTTGAGATTAAGTTTTTGAGCCTTATTTAGTTTGTCTAGTAAAGTTGATCCACATGAGCCCCAGGCTATAATGCCATATAATATTAACGACTGAGTTAAAGAGCAGTAAACTCTTAACAGTAGGTTAACACTCATAATGTTTCTTAAATTATTGTATATATAGCTCAAGCTTCGGACTTTTTTAGTCAGCAATAACTAGGTATAATATTATAATTGTGGCGGCCACCTTGTACCGCGTGCGGGCGTCGGGCGCGAGGCGCGAGGCGCTGCAGGTGGAGGAGGGCGCCGAGGGCGGCGGCTCGGGGCGCCGCAGCAGGTCGGGGCGCGGCGCCTCGCGCAGCTCGTGCAGCTGCTGCAGCCAGCCCAGCATGCTCTCCATGCCCTCGCCCACGCGCCGCTCGTCGGCTGGGAACGCGAAGTCGGCGGCGGCCAGCACGGGCGAGGCGCGCGGGCGGCGCGGCGCTCGGCGCAGTGCGTTGCGCCGCGAGCAAACCGCGGCCGCCGCGCCCGCCGCCAGCGCACCGCCCAGCGCGCACGCCGCGCACAGCGCCAGCGCAGTCGTGGGCGGCGCTGGCCCGCCGTCGGCAACGCGCACCTGGTCCGCGTCGGGCGCAGCGCGCGCCTCGCCTCGGCGCCGCAGCTGGAGCTCGCCAGTCGCGTCCACGGCGACGCGCGCCGCCCAGCGCTCGGGCGCGCCCAGCGGCTGGCGCGCCGTCACCGCGACGCGCGCCGCACGCGTCCACGTCGCACGCCCTTCGATGACTGTACTTTTATACAAAAAAAAATTGTAACGAAATATCTCCACCCCCGTCCGCCTCGCCTCCTCGTGAAGGAGAGCAGCTTGTAAAATCTCCTCGTATACAGATCGCGCGTCAGAATCGATCTCGAGTTCATCGCTCAGAATCAGCAAGCGATCGTTCGGCGCATCGTCGTCGAGCTCACCGGCGGGCGCGTCGCTGCGCTCGGCCGAGCTCGAGTTCGCTTCGGTACCGTTGCGCTGCGGAATGGGGTGCGAGCTTCGCGTTGCGTTCTCGCGCAAAGACTGCTTGGTTGCGCTCTTCGAGACCGCGTTCGATGATCTCTCTGCAGCTCCGGTCTCGGTCCCGCGGTGAGTCGATCGCAGAGGAAACGTTTTCCGAAAAGATTCAAAGTAAGCCGATACGAAAACGTCCATCGCAGAGTCCGGAGTCGGAAGCGATATCCCATCGGGCTCGTCGCGCTCCGACACCGACTCGTTAGTGATCCTGGCAGCGGGCTCAGCGACGCGCAGCAGCAGCACGTGGGCGTGCGCGACGCGTCGCCACGTCGCCGCGGGGACCGACGAGTCGCAAAGGATAAGAACTGAAAAGAATTAGATATCCAACGCTTACTTTCGTTGAAACAAAGTTATAACGTCGTTCTCAGATAATATCTGTGTAGGTCGAGGCGTTGATTGACGATCGGGCAGAGGTCCCGACCCTCAGCGGCAGTCAGTGGGGACTGCCGGCAGAAGTGAAAACTTAAAACTATGAAGCGATACAGTGGGTTTCTTTATTTTCAAATTAACTACATTACTATTAGCCTGCAAAGGGAAAGCTTGATTTACGATCCAAACGCGTGGCACAAAACTATCGGGGAATCACCCACTGCTCAAGCTCAGAGCGCGTGGCCGGCTACTGACCGTGCGGAGCCCGCGCGGAGTCCCCCGGCGGCCGGCGCACCGCCACGCCCGCCGCCGCCAGCGCGCGCTCCGCCTCCAGCAGCGCGGCTTCGCACTCGGGCGCGGCGCGGGCGGGGGGCGCCACGAGCGCGCGCCGCCAGCGCAGGCGCAACGCGAGGTGCGCGAGCACGGCGCCGCGCGCGCGGGCCTCGCCGCACGGCGCGGGCTGCGGGCGGCGCAGCGCGGCGGCGGCGGCACCCACGGCCCCGCACACGCGCGCACCCAGCCGCCCCGCCACCGCCGCGCCGCCGCCCGCGCCCAGCGCCGCGAGCGCGCGCCGCGCCACCGTCGCCTGCCAGCCGGCTCCGCACGTCTCTGCGACACGATATTTGGGCTGAGCGAGAACCAGGCCTCGGGCGGGAGAGTCGCAACTGAGACCGCGCCGCCGACCTTGCGGTTATATGTAGAGGCCGAAACGCGGTCGGGCGTAGATTGATTTAATTAGCTTTAAGGTTTATTGTAGTGTAGTGATCAAATAAAAGTTTTGTTTCTTTTATTTGTTTCCGTGCTTGCTCGACGGCTCTTGTTAAACTGTACAGGCCACAGGTAGGCGATGGTGACGTCACCGGTCGCGAGTGTACCTTCGTGGCCGAGCAGGCGGTAGGCGGCGGGCAGCTGCGACGCGCGCGCGCTCTCGGCGGCGTAGCGCTCCAGGCGGCCGAGCGCGAGCGCGCGCGCGTCCAGGGCGCGGCACGCCGAGCGCGCCACCAGCAGCAGCGGCGCGGGGGGTGGCGCGGAGGGCAGCGCGCGCGCGCTCAGCAGCAGCAGGGCTGGCAGCAGCGTGCGCGCGCTCAGCAGCAGCAGGGCCGGCAGCAGCAGCGCGCGCATGGCGCGTGGTCACGTGGGGTGCATGGCGACCGCCTGCTGGCCCGTGAACCGCACCCTCCACCTTCTACGGAACACTAGTAGTATTTTAGTTATTTTAGTTTTATTTTATTTAAAATACGATTGTAGTGCGGAACCCTCAGTGCGCGAGTCTGATTCGCACTTGGCCGGTTTTTTACTTACCTACAACGAAGTGCCAAGCTCTAGCGAAACATGAAAGTGTGGCGTTTGGGAGTAAGTATCTATGTTAATAACACGACGCGCGACGTATGTTATTCAACAGCAGGTTGCTGTGTAGCAGTATAGCAGATAATCCGGAGCGGGATGTGGGTCTCTCGGCCCCAGCACGAGGCGTGCTACGCGAGGCGGGAGCGCGCGCTCGCCGGCCACTGCCGCCGCGTAGCGCGCGCTCGCCACTGCGCACGCTCGTAGCGCCGCGCCGCCGCCGTAGACGCTACGTAGACGCTGTAGACCTTCAACGGCACCCCGATTGCCCCGAGCGACGATGTGGGGTCAGCAACTCAGCACTGGCTTTGTATAACGGTAGGTATTCACAAAGTTCTCGACATAGGTAGACATGGGGCTAATTCTGAGCACAACCTAATTTTAGAGTATTCGCATGCTCTTCTTACTAATGTAATATGAAAAGGACAGACACAGTTCGACAGTTTTAAATTAAATTGTATTGTGCACTAAAATTTAGAGTCTTTAAATGTGAAAGTCATGTTTCGTTCCTTTTTAGCCTTAGTAAAAAGAAAAGGATGCAGATACTCTAAATTGAGTTTAGAGAGAGACTAGAGAATCGGGGCCTTGGCGTTCCTAAATTTAAATGTTTGCGTGGACTACATAAACAACTCCCTACTTTACTCCCAGCCCAATCCGTCCCTAGTTTCAGCTGTGCAATCATAGATCAGTCGGTCAATCAGTCATCTTCTCCTTTTGTAACATACTAGCTGATGCCGGCGACTTCGTCCGCGTAGAATTAGGTTTTTAAAAATCCCGTGGGAACTTTTTGATTTTCCGGGATAAAAAGTAGCCTATGTGTTAATTCAGGGTATATCTATCTCCATTCCAAATTTCATCCAAATCCGTTCAGCCGTTTTTGCGTGTATGAGTAACAAACATCCAAACATCCACACTTTCACATTTATAATATTGAAGATTATCGTCCAAGAACAGACTATGTAGGTATACCTAGGTATTTGAGTAAGATTGCTATCGGTATTTTGTCGATTCGATTATATTATAGTACAGTACAGAGGTACAGTACAATGGTACAGTACAGAGCTACAGTACAGTGCTACAGTACAGTGCTACAGTACAGTGCTACAGTACAGTGCTACAGTACAGTGCTACAGTACAGTGCTACAGTACAGTGGTACAATACAGTGGTACAATACAGTGCTACAGTACGTACAGTACTGTGAGAAACTACTTAGTTTTCTTTCTTCTAAATTCATTCATTCATTCATTCATTCATCTTAAGAAATTGTGGAATATTAAAATTATTTCAATATAATATAATATTATTCGGGTATGACAAAAATAATAATAATATAGTTCATATTGTTAAATCATTTTTATTCAAATGTAAGTATAAAATATAGAATATTATTACCAATAAATATAATTATTATTAATATAATACCAATTTATTAATAATATTATTATTTATAACTTTATTTTAGTTTTAATTTAAGGTTGTTTTTGGTAGATTTAAGTTTATTAATAGTTTATTTGTTAACCATTGATAATAAAATAAAAAAAAATAAAAAGAAATGTGTTATTTATATTATCGCCCATTCGAGTAAATAAATGTGGCTCTTTAGCATGTTTCCCAACGAGTCACACCCAGAGTAACAATGTGACTCGTTGGAAATTCTAATGGATAAAAAGGTTGCAGCTAGTTTTATTTTATTTTATTTTATTGGTTTGCCAACAGATAGTACACATATTATAAAATAACAATTACAATTCACAGAGAAAAAATTTAGAGTGTACACCCAATTACTGGCAAACCGGCATGCATTTTAAAGGTTTGCAAGTGCGGGATTACCAGTTAACTTAAAGCTAAAAATACAAATATGAAAAAATAAAAAATAAACACACTGCAATTTACAATAGTACTAAATATTAAATACTTAATATTACATAAAACAAGAAAAATAAGAAAAATTACGAAGAAGCATACGAGTTTATAATGCAGCATCAATATACTGATGCAGCATTTTTTTGTACTGCTGCAAGGAGAGTGAATGAGGATCTATTATCATATTTTTCGCAGTTTTAAAAAGATTATTATGTTCGCGACATATTCTAATCAAGACAATTGTTTTCTCCTAAGTTTGTTCTGCATCCCCTTATAATATAAGGCTTGTACGTAGAAAATCGCGAATTTTTACGGGGCACAGAAAAAAATATTTTGCGTAAAATGTTTGGGCAGTCAATTTCATAATTTAAAATTTTGAACAGAAGTACCTGATCGGATACCCAGCGTCGGTTTTCAAGTGACATTTAAAATAGCTCAGTCTTTGCCTGTAAGATGTTAATTCTGCTTTTTTACTCTGATGTACCGTTAACAGAAAAAGGAATCGTTTTTGAACCCTTTCTATTCTTAATATGGGGTCTTTATAGGAGTTACAGTGTGACTCCATGGTAAAAAAATCGATGACACTGTCGAGTGTGACCACCGTCGAGTTGGGAGTCCACCTTTTTGGGTGAGTAGATATATGAAAATGAACTAGTCGTGGTTGTGGTCGGGGCGGTCGGGCGCGGCAGAGGGCAGCAGTGGCAGCAGCTCGCCGCGCGCGACCGCCTCGATGCGCGCGCGGTCGAGGCGCAGCGCCGCGCGGCCCTCGCTGGCGGCCAGGTCGCGCGCGCCGAGCCGCGCGTAGAAGCGCAGCGCGCCCGCGTTGCTGCTCATCACGTGCCAGTCGATGCGGTGCACGCCGCTCGCCAGCGCCATCTGTGACGTCACAACAGTCTGAACTGGCCCCACGAGCAGTGAACGCACGTACAGCTCCTCCGCGTAGAGGGCGCGGTAGTACCCACCTCGCACAGCTCCCGCAGCAGGCGGCGGCCGACGCCCGCGCCGCGCCGCTCCCGCCGCACGTACAGGTCCTCCACGTAGAGGGCGCGGTAGTACCCACCTCGCACAGCTCCCGCAGCAGGCGGCGGCCGACGCCCGCGCCGCGCCGCTCCCGCCGCACGTACAGGTCCTCCACGTAGAGGGCGCGGTAGTACCCACCTCGCACAGCTCCCGCAGCAGGCGGCGGCCGACGCCCGCGCCGCGCCGCTCCCGCCGCACGTACAGGTCCTCCACGTAGAGGGCGCGGTAGTACCCACCTCGCACAGCTCCCGCAGCAGGCGGCGGCCGACGCCCGCGCCGCGCCGCTCCCGCCGCACGTACAGGTCCTCCACGTAGAGGGCGCGGTAGTACCCACCTCGCACAGCTCCCGCAGCAGGCGGCGGCCGACGCCCGCGCCGCGCCGCTCCCGCCGCACGTACAGGTCCTCCACGTAGAAGGCGCGGCGCGTCCAGCTGGAGTAGGCGCGGCTGCACAGCGCGTAGCCCGCCACCTCGCCGCCGACCTCCGCCACCAGCCCGAAGAACCAGCTCGGCGAGCTCGAGAACCCGTCCTCGATCAGATCTGACGACATACATCGTGCGATGCAGCCTGCATACTTCCCGTGTCTTAAATATTAGCAATACGCCTAATTGTGCCGTTGCTATTATAATTTAGGCAGGCGTTTCAAATAAATTATTTGACTACTTTTGCTTAGCTTTAGTAACTAAAAGTTAGTTGATCCACGACTTGTTAGTTAACAAACCACCGTTTACCTTTCACGCTGAGCTTCGGCCCCTCTGGCATCCCCTCGAACGCCGCCAGCTCCTGCAACATAAAACAATTGTCGTCCGGTCTATCTATTTGTAGGTACCTAATATGTAATATTTTAATAGTAGATACACCCACCACCCATAAGAAGCTCTTACTCTAAGGGTCTTACCTACCATAATACTGAAAAAAAGGGTTACCGAGAGGTTACTAAATCTTTTGTCTCGCTCTTCACGTAAATAAAAAGTGGGTCGCCTGGCGCCACGCCACAGCACGCTCGCCCATAGCACATAGAGTAGGAGTGTCGAGACGAGGTCACATCACTCACGTGGATCATGCGGTGCACGACGGGCACGTCCTCCCGGCGCATGGCGCGCACCGTCACCTCGCCGTCACTCGCCGCCGCGGCGCACGCCTCCGACGTCATCCCGAGTCGCCGCGCTGCCAACTATAACCTATCACGATCGCGACAGCTCGCAGCCGACGCACGTGCTCGACTACATGCCTAGTTAGGGTATATCTGTTAGCACGTATGTGGACTAGGTACTATGGCAGCTGATAGCGGTGCGATCGTTCCGTGGTTGCACATAGATGACGCTGTAAGCGCAATTATTCATTATGTACAGACTGCAGATCATCGGATTGATTATTACAAAAAAAATAAAAACCGACTTCGTTACACAAACACTAAAAATTGAAAAATAATTTAATTTATTACCGATTATATTATGTATACAAGAGTTAATATAGTTCCATAATAATACTTTTTGGTGCCGGTACCAATTAGCTTTAGCTGCGCGAATCGTCTAGACTTCATATTTTTATGGGACTCCACAATGGCACCTCATTGGCACCGACCCCAAAAAATATTATTATGGAACTATATTAACTCTTGTATACATAATATAATCGGTAATAAATTAAATTATTTTTCAATTTTTAGTGTTTGTGTAACGAAGTCGGTTTTTATTTTTTTTGTAAAAAATTTTTATTTCACAATTTTTAGTGGCCCCATGGAATTATGCTATGACTGGTTAAAAATCTACTGTTTACTAAGCTATTACACTGATCGCGAGCAATTTACTCTTATCCGTTGAGGAGTTCCAGTATCTATCTTCGAAGATGTTCATCAGATCTTCACCAAATTGAAATGGGACCAATTTTGAAGTATACCCTTTCAAACAAAAAAAGAATTTTCAAAATCGGTCCAGGCGTTTTCGAGTAATCGGGGAACATACATAAAAAAAAAAAAAAAAAAAAAAAAAAGATTCCGACGAATTGAGAACCTCCTCCTTTTTTTGAAGTCGGTTAAAAACAACTCTATCTTTAATATATCTTCAATGATTGATTTTGATATTTATCTTACCCTACGGCTACAAGCACGGTATAGACCAGACCAGACACAGATAAAAATTTTTTTACAAAAAAAATAAAAACCGACTTCGTTACATAAACACTAAAAATTGAAAAATAATTTAATTTATTACCGAATATATTATGTATACAAGAGTTAATATAGTTCCATAATAATACTTTTTGGTGCCGGTGCCAATTAGCTTTAGCTGCGCGAATCGTCTGGACTTCATATTTTTATGGGACTCCACAATGGCACCTCATTGGCACCGACCCCAAAAAATATTATTATGGAACTATATTAACTCTTGTATACATAATATATTCGGTAATAAATTAAATTATTTTTCAATTTTTAGTGTTTATGTAACGAAGTCGGTTTTTATTTTTTTTGTAAAAAAATTTTATTTCACAATTTTTAGTGGCCCCATGGAATTATGCTATGACTGGGTAAAAATCTACTGTTTACTAAGCTATTACACTGATCGCGAGCAATTTACTCTTATCCGTTGAGGAGTTCCAGTATCTATCTTCGAAGATGTTCATCAGATCTTCACCAAATTGAAATGGGACCAACTTTGAAGTATACCCTTTCAAACAAAAAAGAATTTTCAAAATCGGTCCAGGCGTTTTTGAGTAATCGGGGAACATACATAAAAAATAAAAAAAAAAAAAAAAAAAAAAAAAAAAGATTCCGACGAATTGAGAACCTCCTCCTTTTTTTGAAGTCGGTTAAAAATAGTTTTGCCTGTAAATTTTCGTTTTGTGTCGTGATTAATGCAAAAGTAAACAACAATTTTTTAATCAAAAGTAAACAATATAATAACAAGACTTTAAAAAAAATCTATTTTAGATACCTAATTAAATTCTGATTAAAATTATATTTTAATTTGGCAGCAATCCTTTAATGGTTATTAAGATATGGGTGTTTTAATGTTGGCAACAAGCTAACTGTTTCAGAATCTTTTATAGAGGATTTAAAGCATGGGTGTAGTACTTGGACGATCTAACCTAAGGACGCGCCTCGCATGATTATTCCCCTCTGTCAATAGTAATGGATTTTTAATCCACTGCGTTTATAAACACTGTTTGCGGAATCGATTTTGTCATTGTCAGAATCGTTTTCGATGTGTGACGACGTCTTACACGCTGGGTGAAAAATGCCTGTTTGTGCCGTTAGTGAGTGCAAGAACAAATCAAACACATCAAATTTACAAAAAGATGGAATTTCATTTCATAAGTAAGTATTTTTGGTGTAATAAACGCTTTCTATAAATTAAATTACATAAATTATTATAATAAAATAACAATCGAGAACTTTACCGATTCAGTAATTGAGTACGTAATAATTCGGTAGAAACGAGTCACACTTCTCACGAGACTATATTTTGTTTTTTCTAAACAATTGCAACCCTCGTTATATACAAATTAGGTTAAAATTTGAATACGCGTGAACAGCATGAAATTACGTAGTAGTAAAAATAACACTAGTCTCGTGGGAAGTGCGGTATACTAAAGACGGAGAGCCAGCGCCCAAAAAACTGTTTGAATTTACTAAGGCTAATTTTTTGCGCATACTGACCAGCTCTGTCCCCATATTCTGCTGACTAACCATTACAACTTTTATTTATATGCAATATACAAGTTATATAACAATTTTCAGCCTTAGTAAATTCATTTTATTACCTCGCAGGTACGACACCTTTGATAGCGCACCTGAGTCACTGTTCTCAGGTTCACTTGACTGACCGCAGTATGTTTGTGTACGCAACCATTCTAATGAACTATAAAAAAATTAGCCTTAGTAAATTCAAACAGTATTTTGGGCCCTGGCTCTCCGTCTATAGTATACCGCACTCCCCACGAGACTATAGTGTTATTTTTACAAAATTTTTCAGTATTAGATTCAATTGCATAGGACATAAGGTTCGATTTTTAAGAATCATGTGATAGTGATTGCGGTTCGATTATCGATATCGATGAAAACATTTTCTTTATTATTAACGACTAAATTACCGTCTTCAAGTCAAGTAAAGAATAGTTATTATTAATTACCACAATTTTTTCGCTACCTATACTTGTAATAAAACTGGTCGATTTCTGTGATTTCACGTACTTAATACATTTAAAAAAATATTAAAGCAACGCAATTTTAGTGATAGGCGAGAAACGGGGTAGGGTGTCTCTGAACTGGGTAATTTGTAGCTAAAAGGTGTACCTTTCTCAAGGATGAGGATTAGGTAATAATTTATCATAATCGTTTTATTTTTACAGATTTCGATATTTTTACAGAGAGAATCGCCAAGAATATATATAACATTAACCTAATGGTAAATAACTGACGTGTTAAAAATATAAGAGGCCACCGTGTGTGTTTACTAATTTATTTTCATAGTATCATAATATCTGTCTTATGGAATTTTGCTGTGGGGTAAAAGCGGCAGGTATTGAGAAAATTTTTGCATTGCTAATTTGTAAGGGCAATACGTGTAATATTTAATAACTTACATTTAATTTTTTTGGACAAAGAGTACACCATATTGGAATTACCATGTAAACCCAATGTGCAATAAATAAATGATTGATTGGAAAGAAAAAAACATTTTATTGATTGATATACCTACTAATTATGTTTGGTAGGCTTTTGCGCGGTCAGGTTTATTTTGTATTATATAATAATATAAGTCATTAATAAGCACATTTTCACTATCGAAATTTTAAATGAAAATTTCGTTATATAAAAAATACAAAAGATTAAAAATGATATAAAATAAGTAAAAAAGTATGTGCATATTTTTTAAATAAATATTTTTCTTATTTTTACGTTGCATTATTAGTTTTTGGGATAATTACCTATTAAGTGAGGTGAATGTATGCAAGAATACGCTACGCTGACCAAACACTGGTTTTAAGTAATTAAATACGAGTAATAAATTCTTACTTCTACTTTTGTTTCTGAAAAACTATCGATATATTTTAAAATATCGATACGGTAGCATCGCAAATCAATTTGACTGTCTTACACTCGTAATGTCTTTGTATGTTGATGTATATAACTTATTAGTGTGCGTAAAATGTAGTAGTGTTGAAGATTTAGATATGTGTGTGTTAATAATGACACAAAACTTTGTTGAGTGAGTGTGTCAAGTTGTCTATGTAGTGTTTCCTCGTCCCGCACCAAAAGTGACAGAAATTTTTATTCGTAATATTAGGCGCGTTACAAGTCCATAGGTTAGATCGTCCAAGGTGTAGTAGTAAATAAATTTAAAACACGCGGCTCGGCTGGTTAGAAACTTGATATCGGTGCCATCTGTCGGCATACTCAGACATTACTTCGCTAACAAAGTCTTCAACCACAGAAAAGGGTAGTAACAACCATACGACACCGTTTGAAGCTAGATGTCGTTATAAGAAAATAATCATTAATGAAAGTAATGCTAATAATAAATGATAGATAGATATTCTTTGAAATGGAGATAACTTTGATAGGTATAGCATTTTGCTGAGCACTAAACCTCAATATCATTTTTAAAGACCTATCCATAGATACCTCACACGTTTGGGCTTGATGAAAACAACATTTGAGTTTCAGTCTGTTCTAAGTAGGTAAGGTGTGTAAGTAGGTAAGGTGTGTAAGTAGGTAAGGTGTGTAAGTAGGTAAGGTGTGTAAGTAGGTAAGGTAGGGGAACCCCCAAAATTTCTTGTTTTTTTCTATTTTTGTGTGAAAATCTTAATGCGGTTCACAGAATACATCTACTTACCAAGTTTCAACAGTAGGTATAGTTCTTATAGTATATAGGTATCTACCTATAGACCACAACTTTTTTTTGTGTGATGTAGCCACAAATTCACGGTTTTCAGATTTTTCCCCAAATGTCTGCTATAAGACCTGCATGATTCTACGTCAATGGGAAGTACCTTGTAGATTTCTTGACAGACCGACAGACAGACAAACAGACAACAAAGTGATCCTATTCCTATATATATTATATTATAATACGGTACATAATAATATACCGAGTATTGCCATGATAGAAAGAAAGAAAGGTAGAAAGGTAGAAAAGACATTATTTACAAAACTGTGCCACACATCACATGCTCGCGTTCTTCCACGTGAACATCCCAACGCGCTTCAAGCAAAACTGTGCCACACATCACATGCTGGCGCCTCTTCCACGTGAACATCCCAACGCGCTTCAAGCAAAACTGTGCCACACATCACATGCTGGCGCGTCTTCCACGTGAACATCCCAACGCGCTTCAAGCAAAACTGTGCCACACATCACATGCTGGCGCGTCTTCCACGTGAACATCCCAACGCGCTTCAAGCAAAACTGTGCCACACATCACATGCTGGCGCGTCTTCCACGTGAACATCCCAACGCGCTTCAAGCAAAACTGTGCCACACATCACATGCTGGCGCCTCTTCCACGTGAACATCCCAACGCGCTTCAAGCAAAACTGTGCCACACATCACATGCTGGCGCCTCTTCCACGTGAACATCCCAACGCGCTTCAAGCAAAACTGTGCCACACATCACATGCTGGCGCCTCTTCCACGTGAACATCCCAACGCGCTTCAAGCAAAACTGTGCCACACATCACATGCTGGCGCCTCTTCCACGTGAACATCCCAACGCGCTTCAAGCAAAACTGTGCCACACATCACATGCTGGCGCGTCTTCCACGTGAACATCCCAACGCGCTTCAAGCAAAACTGTGCCACACATCACATGCTCGCGTTCTTCCACGTGAACATCCCAACGCGCTTCAAGCAAAACTGTGCCACACATCACATGCTGGCGCGTCTTCCACGTGAACATCCCAACGCGCTTCAAGCAAAACTGTGCCACACATCACATGCTGGCGCGTCTTCCACGTGAACATCCCAACGCGCTTCAAGCAAAACTGTGCCACACATCACATGCTGGCGCGTCTTCCACGTGAACATCCCAACGCGCTTCAAGCAAAACTGTGCCACACATCACATGCTGGCGCCTCTTCCACGTGAACATCCCAACGCGCTTCAAGCAAAACTGTGCCACACATCACATGCTGGCGCCTCTTCCACGTGAACATCCCAACGCGCTTCAAGCAAAACTGTGCCACACATCACATGCTGGCGCCTCTTCCACGTGAACATCCCAACGCGCTTCAAGCAAAACTGTGCCACACATCACATGCTGGCGCCTCTTCCACGTGAACATCCCAACGCGCTTCAAGCAAAACTGTGCCACACATCACATGCTGGCGCGTCTTCCACGTGAACATCCCAACGCGCTTCAAGCAAAACTGTGCCACACATCACATGCTGGCGCCTCTTCCACGTGAACATCCCAACGCGCTTCAAGCAAAACTGTGCCACACATCACATGCTGGCGCGTCTTCCACGTGAACATCCCAACGCGCTTCAAGCAAAACTGTGCCACACATCACATGCTGGCGCCTCTTCCACGTGAACATCCCAACGCGCTTCAAGCAAAACTGTGCCACACATCACATGCTGGCGCGTCTTCCACGTGAACATCCCAACGCGCTTCAAGCAAAACTGTGCCACACATCACATGCTGGCGCCTCTTCCACGTGAACATCCCAACGCGCTTCAAGCAAAACTGTGCCACACATCACATGCTGGCGCGTCTTCCACGTGAACATCCCAACGCGCTTCAAGCAAAACTGTGCCACACATCACATGCTGGCGCGTCTTCCACGTGAACATCCCAACGCGCTTCAAGCAAAACTGTGCCACACATCACATGCTGGCGCGTCTTCCACGTGAACATCCCAACGCGCTTCAAGCAAAACTGTGCCACACATCACATGCTGGCGCGTCTTCCACGTGAACATCCCAACGCGCTTCAAGCAAAACTGTGCCACACATCACATGCTGGCGCGTCTTCCACGTGAACATCCCAACGCGCTTCAAGCAAAACTGTGCCACACATCACATGCTGGCGCCTCTTCCACGTGAACATCCCAACGCGCTTCAAGCAAAACTGTGCCACACATCACATGCTGGCGCCTCTTCCACGTGAACATCCCAACGCGCTTCAAGCAAAACTGTGCCACACATCACATGCTGGCGCCTCTTCCACGTGAACATCCCAACGCGCTTCAAGCAAAACTGTGCCACACATCACATGCTGGCGCCTCTTCCACGTGAACATCCCAACGCGCTTCAAGCAAAACTGTGCCACACATCACATGCTGGCGCGTCTTCCACGTGAACATCCCAACGCGCTTCAAGCAAAACTGTGCCACACATCACATGCTGGCGCGTCTTCCACGTGAACATCCCAACGCGCTTCAAGCAAAACTGTGCCACACATCACATGCTGGCGCGTCTTCCACGTGAACATCCCAACGCGCTTCAAGCAAAACTGTGCCACACATCACATGCTGGCGCGTCTTCCACGTGAACATCCCAACGCGCTTCAAGCAAAAGAAGCGCCGGAACAAACTGTCATGTGTGGCACAACCCGAAAATGGATCCCAGCTCAGCATTATGCTGCATGCCTTGTTGCGCAAGAACATACAGCGCTGACTTTCAGCTGGGACCCTGAACCGGGTGACGCCACGGAATCATAAACTAACAATAATAATTGTACAATAGGTACAAATCTTTCTATGTTAATTTAAAACTATATTGCTAACTAGTTTAGTTTTTCAGATAGCACAACCCAACCTTACAAAACTTTGTAACTACGGGATGGGATAGCGCGGAAATGTTCGACTACATGTGCCCTACACCCGGCGAGCCCTCTCACCCTCCGCGCCGCGCGGGGCTGAGTGTGGCCACGCGAACCTGGCGCAGAATCCTGGCTCCGAAGGGCGGCGCCGGGGCGGGCTCGGGCGGGCTCGGGCGGGCGGCGGCGCGCGGAGCACGGGCGCGACGCGCGCGCCGGACTCGCGCGCCGGCCTCCGCAGCGCGCGCTCGCGACCGCGCACCGGCATGCGACACGCGCCCCGCGCCCCGCGCACGCAGCTCCCCCCATGGCGGACCCCAAGCACGAGTACCACTTCGGTGAGTCCCGACTCCCGCCATCGGAACCGATACTGGCTGACTGACTGTTCCACTAGCAAATTGCATTTTCCTTCCAAATTATCCATTTTCCTGCGCCATCTATGAATAAGAATAATAGATATAAAATATAGCGGACGTACTTATGTGCTAACTAACAATATGTGCGACGAGCCGGCAGCCAGCAGGCGGCAGGCGGCAGGCGGCAGGCGGCAGGCAGCAGGCGGCAGCGTCGTCGCTCGCGCAGGTCGGTACGAGCAACTATTTCATTTTCAATTTTTCTCCAAAATGGAAACGATCACGTACACGCGTACGATTCTCGGAAGCGCTCTCCGTCCCGGCGTCTTCGAGCTAGGTGAGCCTCGCGGCGCTTCGCCCCCGCGGCGCTTCGCCCCCGCGGCGCTTCGCCCCCGCGGCGCGGCACCCGGGGGCGGCAGGCGGCGCGGCGGCTGCGCTTTATCATCCGGCGATTAGATAAAGCGGAATCGCTGGTGCGCGGTGCGGCGCCGAGCAGTGCGGCGAGCGGCGGCGCGCGCGCAGCCCGCTGTCGGCGCGCAGCTCCACAGCTGCACAGCTGCACAGCTCCACAGCTGCACAGCTGTCGCAGGAGCTGCTTCACTTGCGAATATATTGTTCCGCCGAAGTCTCTCCGAAATGTGTGACACGAGGGAACATGTTCGGAACGAATGGGTGAGTAGATAGGACCATCTGCTGCTCTACAACCGGTGTCCAACCGAACTACGCGCGGGTCCACGTCCCGGGTCCGCCAGCGCGCCGCGCGACACGGGCGACGCAGCGGCGACGCAGCGGCGACGCAGCGGCGACGCCACGCGCCGCCACATGCCCCCTCTGCATAGGTAATGTATTTGTAATTTAGCAGGAGTTTAGTCAGGCTCGGTAAGCAGGTAGTAGGTACTTCGTAATTGAAAATGTAAAATAAGATAGATCAATGCTTGGTGTAGACTGTAGTGAAGACCTCCCAGGCATGCAGGCTCCCTCACGATGTTCCTTCCCCGTTAGAGCAAGTGATACCTAACTACTTACTTCACTATTAACTCACATAGGTACTTACTTCGCCGAAAAGTTAACAAGTGCGTGCCTGACATCGACCCTAGGGTCCGGGGCCCAGAGTCCACGTGGTCCAGACGTCCGAGTAGAGTGCCGAAGGTAGGGGCTAGGGCTCATGCGGGTACCTAGTGCCTCCGGCTCAGTACCTAATGTTTTCTACAGAGTTGTTGAATTCTTGCTAAGTAATGAAAAACCTGCCAAGTGCGAGTCAAGCTCGCGCACCGAAGGTTCCGTACTGCAGTCGTATTTTTTCGACATTTTCCACGTTAATTCAAAAACTAATATGCATAAAAATAAATAAAAACTCTGTTTTAAAACCCTTCTTTCATATGACACCCCACTTGGTACCTATTAGCAAAGCTATTAGTTTGAAAGTTGAAAATACTAATTAGGTATTTGTTCTTACAACACATTTTTTTGTGATGTAACCACAAATTCCCGATTTTCTGATATATCCCCCACGTGTGCTAGGTAGAATAGGTAGAATAGGTAGAATAGGTAGAATAGGTAGAATAGGTAGGTACCTAGGTACGTACCTACCTGCCTAATATTTTACGCTTACTGATGGTCAACAAAATTGTTAATTTGTAAGATAATAGCTATTAGTGGTAACAATTAATACGTACCTACCTACTTAAAACTAAAGCTACGAGGGTTCCAAACGCGCCCAGCCTAGGTATAAGACATACCCTACCATCTATATATATAAAAAATTCAAAGTCCTGACTGACTGACTGACTGACTGACATATATATCAACGCACAGCCTAAACCGCTGGTCCTAAAGACATGAAATTTGGAGGGTCTATTCTTTGCAAAGAGTAGGTATCCACTAAGAAAGGATTTTTCGAAATTCCACCCCTAAGTGGGTTAAATGGGGAATGGAAGTTTGTATGAAAGTTGGTCATTTTTCAAGTTATTTGCATGAAAATTCGTATTTGGGTTTCCGGTCACAAATGAAGAAATACGTGTTTCAGGATTTTTGGAAAATTTGCCCATAAGGGTTAAAAGCAAAAGTCAGAAAAGCAGGTTAAATTTAACTAATTTTATAAGTTATTAAAATGTTCCCTCATATAAAGCTTGCACGTGGATATAGATCGCAACGCGTAGAGGCTTATTGAGAGATTTAATCTTTATATTAACCTAACTGCAATATTAACTTGATTAGGGCACAATTGCTATTGTAACCACTTAATCAAAATATCGACCTAAACACAAAAGTATTTAATAGTCGTTGAGTCTCGAGTCGGAACGAGACTGGCTTAAAAACCTTCAAACACTGGTATTTATACAAATCGATTCAAGATGGCTTCCCCGCCACAGATCGCGTGACATCGGATGAGTCAAATATTGTCTAATTCATTAAACTAACTTCAATAAGCTAACAGTCGGCCTTTCCTGATCGTCTTCACGTCTCGTGAAATAACCGACTACCCGTTGCGTGACCCCTTCATGTTCACAACAACTAAACTGTTTGTTGCGTGACCCCGTAATGTTCACAACAACTAAAACAGAAGGTATTCGCCCATTAGCAATTAAAACATGTAAACATTCCTTGAACTGCCCACTGTCAGTCTTAATCACACAACAATCAATTTAAACATTTGCCTCTCATTCGATGTACACAAAATCTGCATCATCTACTGTACAAAATTACTTGATTCTAAAGCGATTCTACCACTGGTTCGGATTGCCACGACCTAGCGAGAAGAACCAGCAAGAAACTCGGTGGCGTCTAACTGTTCAAATTTAACAAAAATTTTGCGGGTACTTTATAAAAAAATATCTGCGGGTATATTTTTAATTTTACTTTAAATTACTCGCGTTTTCAAAAATACAACTGTTTAGATGGCAAAGCAAAATTAAGGCAACGTAAGTTAGATCCCGCTTCTGAACTAAAAGCAAAAGTCAGAAAAGCAGGTTAAATTTAACTAATTTTATAAGTTATTAAAATGTTCCCTCATATAAAGCTTGCACGTGGATATAGATCGCAACGCGTAGAGGCTTATTGAGAGATTTAATCTTTATATTAACCTAACTGCAATATTAACTTGATTAGGGCACAATTGCTATTGTAACCACTTAATCAAAATATCGACCTAAACACAAAAGTATTTAATAGTCGTTGAGTCTCGAGTCGGAACGAGACTGGCTTAAAAACCTTCAAACACTGGTATTTATACAAATCGATTCAAGATGGCTTCCCCGCCACAGATCGCGTGACATCGGATGAGTCAAATATTGTCTAATTCATTAAACTAACTTCAATAAGCTAACAGGGTGGTAAAATAGGGGATGAAAGATTGTATGGGACAGTTTTGATTATTGATATTATTGACTTGTTTGTAAAGTAGGTAGGTTTTTTCTTGAGGTTAGGTGTCAGCTAACAAACGACTATGAGAAAAGCCTCCCCCTAAAGGGATGAAATGGGGGTTGGAAGGTTATATGTGTTATTCGGTGCTGGTGCTATAATGTTTGTTTCTGAAGGCCACGCGGGCGAAGCCACGAGCAGTAGCTAGTATTTCATGATTCTAGGGCAACGAGTAGGTATAGGTACCCAATAGGTTTCCTAAAAGGGTTCCGTAGTAAACAATGAACCCTTATAGTTTCGCCATGTCCGTCCGTCTGTCTGTCTGTGCGTCCGTCCGTCCTCGGTTAATCTCAGAGACTATTAGTGCTAGAAATCTAAAATTTTGATAAATATTTTTTTAGGGTAGCCCCCCTACATGTAAAGTGGGGATGAATTTTTTTTTCTCGTCTATCCCATAGTGTGGGGTATCGTTGAATAGGTCTTTTAAAAATACTGTGGGTCATCATTTTTCGATTTCTAGATTCGTTTGTAAAATATGATGTTTTAAAGTGCTAATTTTTATTAGAGTCAAGTGTCCCCCCCTCTATCAGCCAAATGGTAGTATATATGGGAACGTGAAAAAATTCACAGCAGTAGTATAATATATCTATAATCAATTTTACAGAAAAACTATCAGGTCTATGTAAAGTTCACAGGTTAAGGAGTTATTGGTATCTGTTTTTCGAGGATTGTGACTACGGAACCCTACACTTGGCCGGTTTTTCCTTTCGAGGTAGGTACGGAACCCTAATATTTTTTTTTTTTATAAAAAATATTATTAGCCATGTTAAATGACTAATATTCCCCTTTCCCCTCCAACTAAGCGTAAAGCTTGTGCTAGGAGTAGGTACGACAATAGTGCAACGGGCGGGGTTTGAACCGTCGACCTTTCGGTTTTCAGTCCACTCCTTTACCTGTTGAGCTATTGAGGCTCTAAAAATAAATAATGATAGTGTGTAGGAAGCTAGGGTAGGTACCTACCTAGGTAGATAGGAACGATATTAATATGATTGTTCATTAAATCGATCGACGTTCCATCATCATGTGCCAGTACGTAGTGTGGATGTGTGGATGTGTGGATGTGTGGATGTGTGGATGTGTGGATGTGTGGATGTGTGGTGGCGGAGAACATGTACCTAGCATGTAGCGAGTGGAGCCGTGCGTCGACCTGATTCACATTCGCTGGTGCCGCGGGCGAGCGCGGGGGTGCGGCGCGGGGCGGCGGCGCGGGGAGGGGGGCGAGCGATAAGCGCGCGCGCACTCCCCCGCGCCGCCCGCGCCGCACCCCCGCGCTCGCCCGCGCGCCGAGCACCGAACAATAAATTGTAACGACTCTAGTGTAGCGTGAAAATGAGTTTTCTCCGCCCGACTACCGCTACACTACCACACTACACACTATACACTATACACTACACACTACACACGTTACACTACCACACTACACACCGCACAAGTCACACTACACACTACACACCGACCGCCAACGTGATATTTTCAAAAGTTAAGATACCTAATGGTGCCCGCCTAAGTTATCAAGATTCAGGAAGTGATCATAGTGAACTAATGTTGTAGGTACCAAACAACGACTTTATGCATAGATTCCAAGTCCCAACTCCTCAACCCTGATGATGTAGGGTACAGCACTCCTAAACTATAATGATTCAGGAACTGCGGATGATGCAATATTATTTTTGGTGCCAAGCATAGACTACACCATTGAACTTCGGATCTCAACTCTTCAGTCCTGATGCTGCAAGGTGCAAGGATCTCCTAAGCCGTGTGGATTTGAAAAGTTTTGGTGGTGAATTGATATTTTAGGTACCTATTTACCAAACAATTTGACTACTTACACTAAAAATCTTAAAATAAATAAATAAATAAAACGACTTCCAAAACCACTACAAAGTAAAAAATAACTTTTGTTTCTACACGTGTATGTTCCTAGTACCTACCTAGGTATGTATGAAGTCGGACGAGCATGATAAAAGAAACTAGAAATCAAAGCCTGAAGCTCGCCCGACTTCAACATACTACCAACATACCTACCTAGATACACGTCTACAAACAAAAGTTATTTTTTACTTTGTAGTGGTATTGAAAGTCGTTTTTTTTTAATAATTGTCTGGCATTAAATCTCCGAAAAATACATAAATAGGCGTATTTATGGCCTATTCGGTATAGTATTAGGTACCTACTATTATATTATTCTGTGGTCATTTATTTCATTTATTATTATTCATGCATTCCAATATTGATAAATTATTAAACAATTATATTTATTACAATATTGAATAGTGGTATTAGGTATAAGAAAAGTTTTCACAAACGAAGTCAGCGTTTACATCCCTGTTCCGTTTTGGGGCACGTTGTACTTCACAGGCGACAGGATGGGGCAAATAGTAACGTCAAAGGGACAAATACGTAGTTAGGGTAGTCGATTCAATTCTATATTGTTGATTGTGCGTGTCTCATGCCTGTGCTAATTGGCTTTAGTCGCTTTTGTATTTAACATTGTCAAAACAAAGTGTGATAACCTTCGAACCTATTTGTCTACTTTTAAGTAAGTACCCATTTACGTTTTGATCGAACACAGTCTCCGACTACAATATGGTAACGGTAAGATAGCTACATCATTGGTGGTGTTTGGAGCGCTCGGTCCCCGCTCCCCAGGCAGCAGGACGGTCGGGAACATGACGAGGCATCGCTAATGTCGTTATCTGCGAGTTCCGTCGCCGTCGTTAAGGAGGAGCGCGATAAGGCGGCGCGCGACGGCGGGTCACAGATTACGCGCTTACGTAAACTTCACACAACATCGATTCGGCTTCATAATGTTCATTTCAACACAGACATATCACATAGTAGATACTGAAAATGTCCGCGCTAGTAATGACTTGCCTACGTATGAATAGGTAGGAAGGAATTAGCCATGTAAGTTAGGCTGATTGTAGCGTTACGTTTACGCGGAGTCGATAGCGATAAGGCTGGCCTCACTTTACAGTTACGATGAATGGCGCCACTTCTGCGGCCGACTGCACCGCGGCTGCAGCAGTGCATGTAGGTAATAGTTAGGTAGGTACATAGGTGCGTGCCTTCTCGCTTTTGGAAAGGGCCAGCAATTGATAAAAATAATTACCTAATAGGTACCTACCTTCGTAGATTCTATAGATCGGCTAGGTAAGCAGGTAGGACATAGATACTGCATCATAATTAAGCTACATATAGGTATATTGTAGTAGGTACCACACGTGACCCTACAGTACACACTACAGTACACACTACAGTAACAAATAAGTATAGGTACCTACCTACTTCATTATTGTTAATAGATAATTATTATGACTTACTTATAACGTTTGGAATCGTTCAATATTGGTAACTGCGAGCGGTGTCGGCGCGGGTCATGTGTGCGGCGCGCGGTGGGGGGGGGGGGGGCAGGCGAGCTGATAAGGCTCGACCTCCGGCCTGCGCTTCAAAATATTAATATCTTATTTATTTAAAACTGTCACCGTCCCCCCCCCCCCCCCCCCTCCTCGCCCCTCCGCCCTCCCTTCCCACCCCTCCTCGACAACAAACCTCTTTCATTCGACGGTCGCCGACAAACTACAGAGGTACTAACTACCTAGGTACCTATGCAGAACCTACAAACTATATTTAGGTACATCAAGTAGGTAGTACTTGGGTACCTACTAAATACTAAAATACTGATAAAATGATAAGTAGGTACCTAGATATTATTTAACCATAATCGAGCTGCCCTCTGCACACGCATCACACACTCACACACACTCAGTCACACTGTCTAGTTCCCACCCACCAGCCAGCTGCCAGCGTCTACAACAATATAACAATCCAAAACCAACAGACAAATCCAAATGATCACGAGTTAGTTACAGTTGGGCGTCGGCGTCGAGTTACTCGTGTAATTAACTGTGTCTGTTTATATAGGTACCTAATTACTGAACATATTAAGTGCACCGTTACTTTGTTTGTCCATGTACCTACTCTGCTAATGACGAGTGATCAGTGATTACTGTAATATGTAAACTGGTCAACTTAGCTGTACCTACCTACCTACCTACCTACCTACCTGCCTACCTACCCAGCTAATGTATTTTATTCGGATTATTGAAATACTTAACATAAAACAAATTAGCAACCAATCATTGATGATGCCTAGGTACTTATTTGATATATCGCAAGTACAATAGTTAGGTTATAATAACCTGCATAATCTGTGTTTAGTTTATGACAGAAAAGATGTTCAATTCCAAAGTACCTACTTAACAAACAGTGAACGGATTGAACGGAAGATTAATGAATTTATTGTTATTAGTCAAAAAACTATTATTTCTCTAACAATAGGTTAGGTAGTACATAATACTATCAGGTATCTACCGACCTATGTAGAGTAGGGCCTGCGGGGCGGATGTCAAAGGGCAACTCAGTAGGTACATCCTGTCGCAGCGCTGCAGCCGAGTATATATGTTGCAGCGGTGAGTAATAACCCAAATATTGAGCGGAAGGTGAGTTGCCCTCTGCGCCATTGTGCTGAGCTCATGTAATTCCGGGAGCATTAGTCACCCTCGCCAGTCTCACCAAGTCACCAAGTCACCACTCACCAGCAACATGTAGAGACTTTAGAAAAAACTTCAAAACTTTGTTTGGTCTGACAATATTGTTAAGTTATCTAAAATTATATAATTGCTTTTAGAAATGCGATATTTTTATATCCATACCAAAATTTGCATTAAAATATTGGTGTTACCTACCAACCGATAAAAATAAAAATTTGAAAGTAAGATTGTTAGAGATGTTGCCAACTAAGTAAATACCTACCTACATTCATACCTTTAGCTTAGGTAATCTCACTGCAAAGCACTGGACACAACAACGGCTGACTACTGCAGTAGACAAGTTAGTGGTCTGCAGGAAACTACCATCACACTTGGATCTTGATGTCCTTTAATAATATAACAAGAAACGTAGAAATGAGATAGAGTTGTTCGCCCTGAATGTCCCATGACGTCACAACAACGACGGCGTGTGTGCGATACCGTCAACAAACAGCAACGGATGGACGAGAGCGCTCGCCGGAACCGACATGCGGGCCGGCGCGGCGCCACCATGCATGCTACCAGTAAGTAGCTGCCATGCACGACCTCTGATCGGCCTCGGTACTTCTCTCTGACGTGGCATCCTTGGAAATGGTGTTGAAAATCTTTAGCAGTCACAAGTATTGATGATACTTGAAGTCGATTTCCTTGGATCCATATTTTGTATAGACTGCATTGTTTACTATCAAAGCAACGTGTAATCAATGTCGGATACGAACTCGATTAGAAATTAAATTGAAGAAGTAAACTCCCGTGGTCGTTGGGTGTAGGTACTTGCATCCTTACTAGCTAGATCTCCTAATCCTAAATCAATAGGTACCTAAGCAATATATATCGACGGGCACACTAAGAACTCAGGAAGGTATTCGCGAGTAGACAAGTAGGTAAGTAGGTCCGGGGCACGAGGTACCACCTTCTTCGAACTCATTAACACATTAGTTCGCTGCAAGGATAATAATTCCTGTTCCACTAGGTATCTTCGCCGGCTTAACAATAGGATATCCATACTAATATTATTATAAATGTGAAAGAGTGTCTGTCTGTCTATCTGTCTGCTAACTTTTCACGGTACAACAGTTTGACCGATTTGATGAAATTAAGTACAAAGTTAGCGTACATCCCGGGGAGGGACATAGGCGGCTACTTTTCATCCCGGAAAATTGAAGAGTTCCCACGGGATTAAAAAAAACCTGAATACACGTGGACGAAGTCGCGGGCATCTAGTACGCTAATAGGTACACAACAGGCTAAACGTGTAAGCATTCATGTTACTTTGTCCGCTGAATGTGTAGTGCCAGTAGTGTTCCACTCGTGGAGCATCGGCCTTCAACTGGCAGATAGCTGCTGCGATAGATTGCGTCAGTCGTGTGGCACAATCACAACAGCTGATCGAGTAGGTAATTAGCTAAGGTTTGTGTACAGACGTGACGCGCTAGAGTGTGCGCTGTGCCAAGTTCATTGTGGCAGGCGGCAGGCGATATCTGCGCGCGCGCCGCCTATCTTATCGGCAAGGACGAGCGCAATCTCGCAGGCTCACCTCCCGCGCTGCCGTCTGCTGCGACACTCCGCGCACTCACCTGCAGCTCGTTGTCTACTGCCTCACGTCAATCCCACTCTGCCTCCCAGGTCTGCAGCTTACTAAGTAAGAGGCAAGTTGGTGCCGCATTGTTACGGAGCAACATGTGCACAACTCTCGGCACACTGAGCGGCAGAGAGTTTATCCTATTGTGTCCGGATATTATGTCAGACGTCGCATGTGATGTTTGACAGGGGGCTGCTGGTGTAAATCATGAGCCGCTAATCCCTGCTCACAACAGAGCAGCGTGTTTGTTGTGGCAGCGCCGCGGGGCGCCGCGCTCGCAAGCTAGTTTTTTCTCCTCGCGATACTCGGAAGCGAGAAAAACTGCCCCCGCACAGATTTACAGCGCCCTTGCCGCTAATGCGATAAAATTGATAGGTTCCCGGGAGACGGCACTAGGCGCTGATGATTTGTGGCGCGCGAGTCGCCTGCGAGCTGCGACGGACATGTTTATAGCGCGCCAGTCGCTTCGCGGAACCATTGGCGGACTTCTCATGGGTGATGACAGATATTATTGTTATTGCCTGTAGATTTATCGCTTTTTTTTCAATTTTTGTCATAGTGTCTGTCGGCGGATCCAGTTACTTTCAAAACATATTTCATTGCGATTAGCGGTTAATTTACTGTCTACGTTTTTTTACAATATTAATTTCCTACCTAATAAGGTGAAAACATTTGGTCACTCGAGACGGAGATCCTGCGATTGCAATGTTTAGGTTTATACCTACTCGGAGCTCGATGATTAGGTATCTACCTATTCGGTGGTAGATGTCACCCTCAGAACTAGGTGTCTATATTCAGGTGTGTTTTACCTGAATTAAGTTCAGTATGGAGTAGGTATCGCTATTTTAGAGAACTGGGATTTGTTGGTATGCCCTCAGCCATGTAGGCAGGAACGAATTGATGTCACCAATCATGTTTGGTTACCTAGATACGGGCTTACCTATAGGACGGTATTCCTCGAGGATTCAGTTCCTTGACAGCAGGTGAGTGTAACGTGTTGGCGGCAGTGCGTGGTAGCGTGCTGCGGTGTGACGTAAGTACCTAGGTCGCGCGATAGTGCTATCAGCCGAGCTGTCGCGCCTCGCGCTGCAGCGATCAGCTGAGCGACTATGTGCGAGCTGCCCTACTGCCACTTACTACCATCTACGTAGGTACTACTTAGGAAGGTATAGTTAAAATGGAGATTTTCAAGTCACAACACTCAAAATAAATATAATTATAATAATCTAATTTATTTTAGGGCATAGATAATAGAGTAATAAATAGATATATGGCTTAGTTTTAGATTTATTAACTTCTACAAATAATGAAATACGAAGTAGGCGTACCTAATTAGGTAATATGTTTGTGTGCCTAGGTAGGTAGGTAGGTAGGTAGGTAGGTAACTACCTATCATAAAGAGCAATTGATCAATTTTGTGAATGCACGTTTTTGTTCTCATAGGTGACGGATTACTGCGAAATAAGCTTGTTTTTCGTTTTATTTACTGCTAGGTATTATTTGCCCCATCCTTTGTACAAGTTACCCCAATGGCGGGGCAAATTATGATAACAGATCCGTTTTGGTGTACCTACCTACTTACCGACACTTCTGTTTTGTTAGGTAATTGTAAATAGGCAACCAATCACTCTATAAAAATAAATGGGTAGTAGGTACCTTCAGTAGGTACAGTTTTCATATAAGTTCATCAATCTTAAACTACAGATAGGTAGGTACTTACCTACTTAGATCAATATACCTAGGTAAGGTAGTGATTTGTCTTCCCTAATCAGATAGGAAGCTACTTATACGTAGATACCTAGCTACCTACCTGAGTTTGACAGTTTTTCCTAATATTATCATACCTACTTATTCCTAATTTCCAAAACTATTTGAGACAGGTAGATATTATATTATTTAACTTTTGAAGGCGTTAGGTAAATTGGTAGGTAGATATATTTTGGTTTATAATAAAATAGATATACATTGATCGAGGAGCAAGGGGACAGTCTCTGGCACCCTCGTCCCTGCGGCAGGGCTGGATGGAGGGTGCGCGGACATGTGTGCGTGCGGGGGCGGCGCCGGGGGTGCGGCGCGGCGGAGGGGGGCGGGCGGCGTGCGCGCGCGCAGCTCACCGCGCGCAGTACGCACGCGAGCGCCGCGTGGAGAGCACGCGCGGTCCGACAGTAAGTGACAGTGAGCATGTTGCACGACGCGTGGCCGCACTGGCACCACCGCCCGGAGACCTTCGAGCTGGACGCGTTCATCGCAGAAGTCAACAACAATAGCACCAAAGGTAAGCGAGTGACGTCACACGCTGCGCTAAGGCTCTCGTTCATTCATGATGCGGTTTGTTTACTACGAGTAGATAGGGAGGTAGCTATGTGCTTCTTTTTATCTCATTATTTGTAATCGTGTGTAAAGACGTATCGGTATGGCAGATATTAGAGAGCGTATTCGCTGTCGGTAGTGTGGTGGCAGTTGGAAGCGTGGGTGACATCAATGAGCATGTCAGTGGAGGCGGCGCCTGACTGCGTGTGTGTGTGTGCAGAGGGCGCGGCGGAGAGCGGCGCGGACAGCCCGCCGGCGTACGGCTACGCCCCCGGCGCGGCGCCGCGCTACCAGGAGCTGCGGCCGGCGCACGCGCGCGACGTGGCGGCCTACGCGCCGCTGGACGAGGCGCTGTTCAAGCCCTCCTCCACGGACGGCTTCCTGCGCCGCAGCCCCGAGCTGAGCCCGTCGCCGGAGCGCCGCGACGACTACCGCGCGCTGCACTACGACGCGTACGCGCCGCCGCCCTACGCGCAGGACCACCACCACCACCACCACCTCGCGCACGACGGGTGAGTTACTTACTTCTTGCAGTCAGTCGCAGACGCGAAAATAATTATCTTTCTTATTTACTTAGCACCTACCTACCTATAATAATCTATTTATTCATATACCTACCACTTAAAACAAAAATTCATGCATAAAGAACTACTCGTCGCTACTCGAGAGATTTCCTCTAGCAGTCCTAAATAGTACCTATCTACCTATTTAACGATACTTCAGAACACATCAAACGGCTGGTGACGAGTGATTGTGATTTAAATTCAAATCAATGAATGAACTCCTCAGAGGAATTCCGTACAGTAGGTAGGTATCTGCCTCTTGTTGGTATGCTCTTCTCCAAACCATTTCCTACTGAACATTACAAACTAAGTACCTAGATAGAAGACCTACTTAACTTATTAAACTGAAAAAAAAGTTAGGTAGGCACCCTACTTTGTATTGTTACTTAGGACTGTTTGCCCCAAAAACTCGAAAAAATGAAAACTTTCCCCAAACGGGGCTAATTGTACCTACCTATCTCATAATTTAATTGTTTTGGAAAGAGTCTCTTAGTTATTTAAATCCCAATAGTGTTTATGTACCGTACCTACCTACTTATTTATCAAGCGTAGGATCCTAGAAAATATCTTATCCTAATTAAACCAAATTAAAATTAAGTAGGTAGACATCGATGCTTAGGTATCAGACAATTAATTTAATTGAGCGGCCTTCTCGTGATAGATTGCCTAGGTAGGTACCTACTTAACTACTAGCTACTAGCTAGAGCTAGACCTACACAAAACTGGTTGAATGTTTTATGTAACACCTAAGTAGTAGGTAGGTGCCTATTACTTATAACTTAGGTGTTATTATACTATTATTATATCGCACAACTGTGAAGGCACCACCGCACCAACAATAATATCAACAATTTAAAGGAGGTAGGTGCCTACTGCCTACTGCCTACTGCCTTGGTACTAGGCACAGGACGAAGTAAACAATTTACAAATTCCCATCATTTTCCATACATAATAAATTCAATGTCATTTTGTAAAGTATTGTGGCGAAGAACAAAGCTTTGATCATTAGTGATTTTCCTTCGAACTTCCTTGTGTGGTGGCCGGTAGGTACTCGCAAGGACATATGCTTTGAAGTATGTGAGTGAATATTATAACAAATAGGTATATGTACTAATATATACCTACTTACAATAAAGTTATAATTACCCTTGTAAATACGGCGAGTCAGAACAACGGAGGTTTGTTTGTGGCCATTAGCTAATAGTAACATTTCGGTAAACAATGCTCCTCAATCCTCATGTCTGATTCCTATAAGTGAGTAAGATTTCTAAATTAAAACTACCTGACTATTTCTAAACACTTGTAAAAAGTTTACATGAATAAAAAAAACATTATATTCTATTCTATTCTATTGATTTTGCTTATCAAATTTTCGACTACCTCAGAATACCTATTGGTAGCTTCGGTTCGTAATTAGGTATTTTATTACTCATATATTATTGGTAGGAAATAAAACCTAGAATTCTTAACGAAGATCATTAGCAGTACCTAAGTACCTATAGAAGTACTAAGTATTTGGACTTCTGCTCCTACTTCTGATGATCTCGATTGAACGACTTCATCTAAACAATTTGACTTACATCGTGATGATTGCCATTTGCCAGACCTACCACTTCCACTGTGTGAACTGTGGCTGATAGCTGCGGCTGCGGCTGCGGCTGCGGCTGCAGCTGCGGCTGCGGCTGCGGCAGATACAATTGCTTGCAGCTTTCTATATGCCGCAAAGTTTGAAGTCGTAGATAGAGTAATAAAGGTAGATGCAGGAACGTTTGCTTTCTCATTCGCACTAAAAAGAGATCACAGATAAAGTTACTGATGTGATAAACAGAGACGCAGCTAACCTATTTTTTGTCCCTTATCATGTAACTGGTTTTTTTCAAGAATACATACAAGAAGTTGCAAAACAAACTTTGATAATTCGTGGCTTAATTGTATTTCTCATGAGTTATTTACTTGTTTTAACGTAAAAAACGTTTAATACAAATAATATTGTTGATCGGTTAATACAAATATTGACTACTAAACAATGGTATTGATTGTCGTGTTCGTGACGTCATGCTATCGCTGTCTCATACGCGGTTACACATCTACCTATTATGTATTATTGTTTCTACGTTTGAAGTCTACAATCCACAATCCGATACTGCACCGCCCCGGGACGGATTCACTAATATTTGACGTACCTATAGATAGCTACATGGCGAAGACATACGCTAACAACGCATTTTTCAAAATTCAACCGAAAGGGGTAAAAGGGGGGCTTGAAAGTAGTCCATGCGGCCAAAGTCACCTATAGGTATATTAATGTGTTAAATATGAAAAATAACCTGCTTTTTCAACAATTTGAATTTTAAAACTTATTCAAAAGCACTGGTATGCCAGACAAATGGACACGTACGTAATAAAATAACGTATACGTACCTACGTAGTAGTCTATATTAAACACGTAAGGGTAGGATTTTTGTTGAGCTTCCCTGCAATAGGTACTTATCAGAAGATGTAGGCAGAAGGAAGGCATAGGTTATAGGTACCTGTTACACAACTCAGAGGAGGTGTCGACTGTCGACTGTCGAGTGGGGCACACATTGTGTCTGGGGCGCGGCGCGAGACGCTGGCAGTGGCACGAGCGGAGCCTCTCGCGAGCCGAGATGCGAACCGGCGCGGGACATCAGCTGTTCGAGCTTCGACCACCCCTTGTTGTCGACTGTCGAGTGCCCCACACATTGTGTCTGGGGCGCGGCGCGAGACGCTGGCAGTGGCACGAGCGGAGCCTCTCGCGAGCCGAGATGCGAACCGGCGCGGGACATCAGCTGTTCGAGCTTCGACCACCCCTTGTTGTCGACTGTCGAGTGCCCCACACATTGTGTCTGGGGCGCGGCGCGAGACGCTGGCAGTGGCACGAGCGGAGCCTCTCGCGAGCCGAGATGCGAACCGGCGCGGGACATCAGCTGTTCGAGCTTCGACCACCCCTTGTTGTCGACTGTCGAGTGCCCCACACATTGTGTCTGGGGCGCGGCGCGAGACGCTGGCAGTGGCACGAGCGGAGCCTCTCGCGAGCCGAGATGCGAACCGGCGCGGGACATCAGCTGTTCGAGCTTCGACCACCCCTTGTTGTCGACTGTCGAGTGCCCCACACATTGTGTCTGGGGCGCGGCGCGAGACGCTGGCAGTGGCACGAGCGGAGCCTCTCGCGAGCCGAGATGCGAACCGGCGCGGGACATCAGCTGTTCGAGCTTCGACCACCCCTTGTTGTCGACTGTCGAGTGCCCCACACATTGTGTCTGGGGCGCGGCGCGAGACGCTGGCAGTGGCACGAGCGGAGCCTCTCGCGAGCCGAGATGCGAACCGGCGCGGGACATCAGCTGTTCGAGCTTCGACCACCCCTTGTTGTCGACTGTCGAGTGCCCCACACATTGTGTCTGGGGCGCGGCGCGAGACGCTGGCAGTGGCACGAGCGGAGCCTCTCGCGAGCCGAGATGCGAACCGGCGCGGGACATCAGCTGTTCGAGCTTCGACCACCCCTTGTTGTCGACTGTCGAGTGCCCCACACATTGTGTCTGGGGCGCGGCGCGAGACGCTGGCAGTGGCACGAGCGGAGCCTCTCGCGAGCCGAGATGCGAACCGGCGCGGGACATCAGCTGTTCGAGCTTCGACCACCCCTTGTTGTCGACTGTCGAGTGCCCCACACATTGTGTCTGGGGCGCGGCGCGAGACGCTGGCAGTGGCACGAGCGGAGCCTCTCGCGAGCCGAGATGCGAACCGGCGCGGGACATCAGCTGTTCGAGCTTCGACCACCCCTTGTTGTCGACTGTCGAGTGCCCCACACATTGTGTCTGGGGCGCGGCGCGAGACGCTGGCAGTGGCACGAGCGGAGCCTCTCGCGAGCCGAGATGCGAACCGGCGCGGGACATCAGCTGTTCGAGCTTCGACCACCCCTTGTTGTCGACTGTCGAGTGCCCCACACATTGTGTCTGGGGCGCGGCGCGAGACGCTGGCAGTGGCACGAGCGGAGCCTCTCGCGAGCCGAGATGCGAACCGGCGCGGGACATCAGCTGTTCGAGCTTCGACCACCCCTTGTTGTCGACTGTCGAGTGCCCCACACATTGTGTCTGGGGCGCGGCGCGAGACGCTGGCAGTGGCACGAGCGGAGCCTCTCGCGAGCCGAGATGCGAACCGGCGCGGGACATCAGCTGTTCGAGCTTCGACCACCCCTTGTTGTCGACTGTCGAGTGCCCCACACATTGTGTCTGGGGCGCGGCGCGAGACGCTGGCAGTGGCACGAGCGGAGCCTCTCGCGAGCCGAGATGCGAACCGGCGCGGGACATCAGCTGTTCGAGCTTCGACCACCCCTTGTTGTCGACTGTCGAGTGCCCCACACATTGTGTCTGGGGCGCGGCGCGAGACGCTGGCAGTGGCACGAGCGGAGCCTCTCGCGAGCCGCGATGCGAACCGGCGCGGGACATCAGCTGTTCGAGCTTCGACCACCCCTTGTTGTCGACTGTCGAGTGCCCCACACATTGTGTCTGGGGCGCGGCGCGAGACGCTGGCAGTGGCACGAGCGGAGCCTCTCGCGAGCCGAGATGCGAACCGGCGCGGGACATCAGCTGTTCGAGCTTCGACCACCCCTTGTTGTCGACTGTCGAGTGCCCCACACATTGTGTCTGGGGCGCGGCGCGAGACGCTGGCAGTGGCACGAGCGGAGCCTCTCGCGAGCCGAGATGCGAACCGGCGCGGGACATCAGCTGTTCGAGCTTCGACCACCCCTTGTTGTCGACTGTCGAGTGCCCCACACATTGTGTCTGGGGCGCGGCGCGAGACGCTGGCAGTGGCACGAGCGGAGCCTCTCGCGAGCCGAGATGCGAACCGGCGCGGGACATCAGCTGTTCGAGCTTCGACCACCCCTTGTTGTCGACTGTCGAGTGCCCCACACATTGTGTCTGGGGCGCGGCGCGAGACGCTGGCAGTGGCACGAGCGGAGCCTCTCGCGAGCCGAGATGCGAACCGGCGCGGGACATCAGCTGTTCGAGCTTCGACCACCCCTTGTTGTCGACTGTCGAGTGCCCCACACATTGTGTCTGGGGCGCGGCGCGAGACGCTGGCAGTGGCACGAGCGGAGCCTCTCGCGAGCCGCGAGATGCGAACCGGCGCGGGACATCAGCTGTTCGAGCTTCGACCACCCCTTGTTGTCGACTGTCGAGTGCCCCACACATTGTGTCTGGGGCGCGGCGCGAGACGCTGGCAGTGGCACGAGCGGAGCCTCTCGCGAGCCGAGATGCGAACCGGCGCGGGACATCAGCTGTTCGAGCTTCGACCACCCCTTGTTGTCGACTGTCGAGTGCCCCACACATTGTGTCTGGGGCGCGGCGCGAGACGCTGGCAGTGGCACGAGCGGAGCCTCTCGCGAGCCGAGATGCGAACCGGCGCGGGACATCAGCTGTTCGAGCTTCGACCACCCCTTGTTGTCGACTGTCGAGTGCCCCACACATTGTGTCTGGGGCGCGGCGCGAGACGCTGGCAGTGGCACGAGCGGAGCCTCTCGCGAGCCGAGATGCGAACCGGCGCGGGACATCAGCTGTTCGAGCTTCGACCACCCCTTGTTGTCGACTGTCGAGTGCCCCACACATTGTGTCTGGGGCGCGGCGCGAGACGCTGGCAGTGGCACGAGCGGAGCCTCTCGCGAGCCGAGATGCGAACCGGCGCGGGACATCAGCTGTTCGAGCTTCGACCACCCCTTGTTGTCGACTGTCGAGTGCCCCACACATTGTGTCTGGGGCGCGGCGCGAGACGCTGGCAGTGGCACGAGCGGAGCCTCTCGCGAGCCGAGATGCGAACCGGCGCGGGACATCAGCTGTTCGAGCTTCGACCACCCCTTGTTGTCGACTGTCGAGTGCCCCACACATTGTGTCTGGGGCGCGGCGCGAGACGCTGGCAGTGGCACGAGCGGAGCCTCTCGCGAGCCGAGATGCGAACCGGCGCGGGACATCAGCTGTTCGAGCTTCGACCACCCCTTGTTGTCGACTGTCGAGTGCCCCACACATTGTGTCTGGGGCGCGGCGCGAGACGCTGGCAGTGGCACGAGCGGAGCCTCTCGCGAGCCGAGATGCGAACCGGCGCGGGACATCAGCTGTTCGAGCTTCGACCACCCCTTGTTGTCGACTGTCGAGTGCCCCACACATTGTGTCTGGGGCGCGGCGCGAGACGCTGGCAGTGGCACGAGCGGAGCCTCTCGCGAGCCGAGATGCGAACCGGCGCGGGACATCAGCTGTTCGAGCTTCGACCACCCCTTGTTGTCGACTGTCGAGTGCCCCACACATTGTGTCTGGGGCGCGGCGCGAGACGCTGGCAGTGGCACGAGCGGAGCCTCTCGCGAGCCGAGATGCGAACCGGCGCGGGACATCAGCTGTTCGAGCTTCGACCACCCCTTGTTGTCGACTGTCGAGTGCCCCACACATTGTGTCTGGGGCGCGGCGCGAGACGCTGGCAGTGGCACGAGCGGAGCCTCTCGCGAGCCGAGATGCGAACCGGCGCGGGACATCAGCTGTTCGAGCTTCGACCACCCCTTGTTGTCGACTGTCGAGTGCCCCACACATTGTGTCTGGGGCGCGGCGCGAGACGCTGGCAGTGGCACGAGCGGAGCCTCTCGCGAGCCGAGATGCGAACCGGCGCGGGACATCAGCTGTTCGAGCTTCGACCACCCCTTGTTGTCGACTGTCGAGTGCCCCACACATTGTGTCTGGGGCGCGGCGCGAGACGCTGGCAGTGGCACGAGCGGAGCCTCTCGCGAGCCGAGATGCGAACCGGCGCGGGACATCAGCTGTTCGAGCTTCGACCACCCCTTGTTGTCGACTGTCGAGTGCCCCACACATTGTGTCTGGGGCGCGGCGCGAGACGCTGGCAGTGGCACGAGCGGAGCCTCTCGCGAGCCGAGATGCGAACCGGCGCGGGACATCAGCTGTTCGAGCTTCGACCACCCCTTGTTGTCGACTGTCGAGTGCCCCACACATTGTGTCTGGGGCGCGGCGCGAGACGCTGGCAGTGGCACGAGCGGAGCCTCTCGCGAGCCGAGATGCGAACCGGCGCGGGACATCAGCTGTTCGAGCTTCGACCACCCCTTGTTGTCGACTGTCGAGTGCCCCACACATTGTGTCTGGGGCGCGGCGCGAGACGCTGGCAGTGGCACGAGCGGAGCCTCTCGCGAGCCGAGATGCGAACCGGCGCGGGACATCAGCTGTTCGAGCTTCGACCACCCCTTGTTGTCGACTGTCGAGTGCCCCACACATTGTGTCTGGGGCGCGGCGCGAGACGCTGGCAGTGGCACGAGCGGAGCCTCTCGCGAGCCGAGATGCGAACCGGCGCGGGACATCAGCTGTTCGAGCTTCGACCACCCCTTGTTGTCGACTGTCGAGTGCCCCACACATTGTGTCTGGGGCGCGGCGCGAGACGCTGGCAGTGGCACGAGCGGAGCCTCTCGCGAGCCGAGATGCGAACCGGCGCGGGACATCAGCTGTTCGAGCTTCGACCACCCCTTGTTGTCGACTGTCGAGTGCCCCACACATTGTGTCTGGGGCGCGGCGCGAGACGCTGGCAGTGGCACGAGCGGAGCCTCTCGCGAGCCGAGATGCGAACCGGCGCGGGACATCAGCTGTTCGAGCTTCGACCACCCCTTGTTGTCGACTGTCGAGTGCCCCACACATTGTGTCTGGGGCGCGGCGCGAGACGCTGGCAGTGGCACGAGCGGAGCCTCTCGCGAGCCGAGATGCGAACCGGCGCGGGACATCAGCTGTTCGAGCTTCGACCACCCCTTGTTGTCGACTGTCGAGTGCCCCACACATTGTGTCTGGGGCGCGGCGCGAGACGCTGGCAGTGGCACGAGCGGAGCCTCTCGCGAGCCGAGATGCGAACCGGCGCGGGACATCAGCTGTTCGAGCTTCGACCACCCCTTGTTGTCGACTGTCGAGTGCCCCACACATTGTGTCTGGGGCGCGGCGCGAGACGCTGGCAGTGGCACGAGCGGAGCCTCTCGCGAGCCGAGATGCGAACCGGCGCGGGACATCAGCTGTTCGAGCTTCGACCACCCCTTGTTGTCGACTGTCGAGTGCCCCACACATTGTGTCTGGGGCGCGGCGCGAGACGCTGGCAGTGGCACGAGCGGAGCCTCTCGCGAGCCGAGATGCGAACCGGCGCGGGACATCAGCTGTTCGAGCTTCGACCACCCCTTGTTGTCGACTGTCGAGTGCCCCACACATTGTGTCTGGGGCGCGGCGCGAGACGCTGGCAGTGGCACGAGCGGAGCCTCTCGCGAGCCGAGATGCGAACCGGCGCGGGACATCAGCTGTTCGAGCTTCGACCACCCCTTGTTGTCGACTGTCGAGTGCCCCACACATTGTGTCTGGGGCGCGGCGCGAGACGCTGGCAGTGGCACGAGCGGAGCCTCTCGCGAGCCGCGAGATGCGAACCGGCGCGGGACATCAGCTGTTCGAGCTTCGACCACCCCTTGTTGTCGACTGTCGAGTGCCCCACACATTGTGTCTGGGGCGCGGCGCGAGACGCTGGCAGTGGCACGAGCGGAGCCTCTCGCGAGCCGAGATGCGAACCGGCGCGGGACATCAGCTGTTCGAGCTTCGACCACCCCTTGTTGTCGACTGTCGAGTGCCCCACACATTGTGTCTGGGGCGCGGCGCGAGACGCTGGCAGTGGCACGAGCGGAGCCTCTCGCGAGCCGAGATGCGAACCGGCGCGGGACATCAGCTGTTCGAGCTTCGACCACCCCTTGTTGTCGATTGAGGAATGTCGTTCAGAAACTCTTCTGCCATCTTGCTCTGTTGGCCGTAGTCCATGATCCGTAGATTCTGTTTGGGTTTCTACTCCGAATACTTACAGAATACAGACTTTTTGTCTCAGGGCTAATTACGGACCTCATAAGAAAGCTCAAAGTCACTCAGGGACCGATATAGAGAGGGGGGACTTATGATTGAAGTTTCTCTAGTGATGAGACCCGTAGGAGAACCAGGGTAAGCGACACATCGCTAAACGAGTTGCGAAGCTGAAGTGACTATGAGCAGGGCAGTAGGCACTTAGTTTAAAAAACCGGTTAAGTGCGAATCAGACTTGCGCACTGAGGCACAGAATATATTATAATAGTACTAACTGAGGGTTCCGTAGTACAATCGTCGACATTTTGCACGAAGTAAATCGAAAACTAGTTACTATTTTATCATTCTGTTATTTTAGAAGTTACAGAGGGGGGGGGGGGGGGAGGACACACATCTTACTTTGGAAGTGTCTCTCGCGCAAACTGTTTAGTTTAGAAAAAAAATGACATAAGAAACCTCAATATCATTTTTGAAGACCTATCCATAGATACACACGTATGGGTTTGATGAAATAAAAATTGAGTTTCAGTTCTAAGTACGAAGAAGTTTTATTTTTATTTTTGTGTAAAAATCTTAATGAGGTTCACAGAATAGGTACATCTACTTACCAAGTTTCAACAGTATTGCTCTTATAGTTTCGGAGAAAAGTGGCTGTGAGCTGTGGCATACGGACGGACAGACAGACATGACGAATCTATAAGGGTTCCGTTTTTTGCCATTCGGCTACGGAACCCTAAAAACGGCGTTGGGGTGCCAACTCCCGTGGTTAGGTCGGTACACAATAATCTGCTTACTTGTTTCTATATCTAGATACTAATAAATAAAATGGAAGTAGTAAGAATTAGGATTGTAACTGCAGAGGACCTGATCACAAACGCTTAAAAGGGATTTAGAAACCGTCGGTTAAGTATAACCAGTCTCAGTTTATATCTTGTGCTTTGGTCTAAAAGTACACTTTTCTTGAAGTCGAAAAAAATAAAAAAATGATACCAATTGGGGCCGATTCTCTTGTACACAATCTCTAAACTAAACTAAATTAACAATTGGGGGTAGGTGCCAAGTAAGGACTTTATCGTTGAACCTAACTTCTCAAATAATCATCCGTTAGGTGTGTATGTAAATGTTTTACGAAAGGTACAGGGATACCTTGCATCCCGAGGACGGGCTACTACGGAGAGGCTACTATTTGTTCTGGAAAATCTAAAGTTTTCACGGGATTTTTAAAAACCTAAGAGCACCCGGGCGAAGCCGCGCGCATCAGCTAGTAACACCTAAACATTGAGAGCACTGTTGGAGTTCTCAAGTGAAGCCTTTATCAGCGGCGCGCGCGCTACGTGCCCGCCGCGACGCGCGCCTCACGTGCGTCGCGCATCGCGCGCCGTCGGTTGCGACACACTACATAGCTGTGAGCACCGAGGTGTTGTCCACGTCCACTGTTGTGAAATGTTCTTGTTGCAACAGTAGGCAGTTCGGGCCATTCGGTGATCTCGCGAGGCGCACACCTGCTGCTTCTCATATCTTCATATGTTGATGTTGTGATGTTCACTAACACGCCGCTAACACCAAGCTACTGGTTCGCCGAGAACTGAGACCTCGCGTATCCCATCATTCCCAAAAGATAGTTTTAACTATACCGACCTATATTGTAGTAGTTAACTTTTAACATTAGACGCATAAAAAGCTAAAGAATGATTGGAGTTAGGCTGAACATTTTTGTTTTTGTAACATCTCCACTGTTTCCCCACATCCGCAATAAAGACGTGACGTAGAAGTTCGCTTCATGTAGGTACGTAGTGACATACGTACCATATGTAAGTACCTAGCTGTCGTGTGTGGGAAGTGGGAAGCTGGGAACCCGACAGTTGAGCCACACGTGACACGAGTAGTGGTTGAGCCTCGCACGCAGTTTACGCGCAAGTATAGCGACATCTACCTACGTACCTATTCTCATTAGTTCGGCCTGGGTTCATAACTATTTACTTACCTATTTTATAAAGGCTATTTATTATTTAATATAAGGAATAAATGGATAATAATTGAATTGATTAGAATCGTAATATCTCAGAAACGGTGACAATTTTTGTTAATTGCATGATCTACAATTTGGTGTAACATGTTTTTATGATAAATCTTACCGTTTGGCTGGAAAACGCAAGAACCCATGTTTGTGAACCTTGAATATCTTTTTGTGCAAATGCCGGATCGATGGGGAGTGGGTACCTTTCACATTTGTAATAGTGTCCCAAACATTCGTACAAACGAGATGGACAAAATGCCCCAGTGTCCAGGCTGAACTATGCCAATGCCCAGGCTGAACTATGCCAGTGCCCAGGCTGAACTATGCCTATCATGAACTTAATGCCACAATTGCAAAACAACATGCGAGTTTTTTTCTTAAAATAGAAGATTTTTATTATTAAACTAGCTTCTGCCCGCGGCTTCGCACGCGTGACCTACAGGAAACAAATGGCATTTTTTTGGCAAAACCATAGGACTTTCTTGTAACCATTCTACCCTCATTTTACCCCTCTAAACGTAGCTGACGTACCTCTAGATAGAAGCTACCTACCTTCCAAACTTCAAATTAACAATTACAATAATCCCCTATTTTACCACATTTAAGGGGGATCTTCCAAAACAATTTTTATTATTTAAAGCTGACGACCTAAAATATTATGTTGATTTCACATCTGTAACTTTAAAAACATAGAACTTTCATAAAACCTCCCACTCCCATTCCACCCTCTTAGGGACAGAATTTTTTGAAAACCGTTTCATAGCTGAAACCTAAGTCTTATAAAGAACCTACTTTCCAAATTTCAAGTTAATTAACAATAATAAACCTTTCCCATACAAACTTTCATCCCCTATTTTACCACCCTTAAGGGGAGGTTTTTCAGAATAACTTCTACAGGTTTTATTATTTAAAACTAATAACCTAAATCTCGATTTTCACGTCTGTAACTTCAAATACCTAGGACTTTCATATAACCTTCCAACCCCCATTTCATCCCTTTACGGGGGGGGATTTTCTCATAGTAATTTCTTAGCTGACACCTCACCTCAATAAAAAACCTACTTTCTTAATTTCAAGGTAATAATATCAATAATTAAAACTTTCCCATACAAACTTTCATTCCCTATTTTACCACCCTTATGAGTGAATTTTCCAAAAATCCTGAAACAAGTATTTCACCGAGATTTATTTCATTTGACCGAGAACTCAAATACCAATTTTCGTGCAAATAACTTGAAAAATGACGGTCTTTCATACAAACTTCCATCCCCCATTTAACCCACTTAGGGGTGGAATTTCGAAAAATCCTTTCTTAGTGGATATCTACTCTTTACAAAGAATATACCCTCATATATTTCATGTCTCTAAGACCAGCGGTTTAGGCTGTGCGTTGATATATATGTCAGTCAGTCAGTCAGTCAGGACTTTGAATTTTATATATATATATATATATCTGGCAGATGTTATCATCTCTGTACATTCTCCATACAATTGTCGTCATCTCCTAGCTGTATGCGACCGAATGTCACCTTGAACGTGTAGTTTGGCCGGGCTGAGGGCTCTGTGCTCCCATTGGTGTCATGTTATCAACTCACAGTGTGCCGTCATTGACGGGACAAATGTTTCGCTACAAATAGTAGGTGTTCTCATTATTATTATATTAGTTTCTTGACTGCTTGTAGTATGTGTGCGTTCCGTTCACATATATTAGAGAAAAGGGTGTCCGTACATACACACATACAGCTAACGATGTTGTTCATTAGTCCCAGTTCCGGAAAGTACTCGTTGTACTCGTTAGGGTTCCGTACCCGAAGGGTGCCAACGGGATCCTATTACTAAGACTCCGCTGTCCGTCCGTCTGTCACTCGGCGCGCTGGACTCTCTCGTGAACCCTGGGACCCTCCACCTCCCGTGGCCCCACCGACCTCTCGGTTACATGGGCCGCATCGCGGGAGGGCGCCCGTTCCGTACTCGCTCTTGGCGTTTTCCCGCGGCGCCTTCTTGACTCCCTACAAATTATTTTGTCTCCTCCTCGTCCCTTATGCTCACTCTCCCCCCTCGGGGGCTACACAGTACACACCACCTGGGGCTACACAGTACACACCACCTGGGGCTACACAGTACACACCACCTGGGGCTACACAGTACACACCACCTGGGGTTACACAGTACACACCACCTGGAGCTACACAGTACACACCACCTGGGGCTACACAGTACACACCACCTGGAGCTACACAGTACACACCACCTGGGGCTACACAGTACACACCACCTGGAGCTACACAGTACACACCACCTGGGGCTACACAGTACACACCACCTGGAGCTACACAGTACACACCACCTGGGGCTACACAGTACACACCACCTGGAGCTACACAGTACACACCACCTGGGGCTACACAGTACACACCACCTGGGGTTACACAGTACACACCACCTGGAGCTACACAGTACACACCACCTGGGGCTACACAGTACACACCACCTGGGGTTACACAGTACACACCACCTGGAGCTACACAGTACACACCACCTGGGGCTACACAGTACACACCACCTGGAGCTACACAGTACACACCACCTGGGGCTACACAGTACACACCACCTGGAGCTACACAGTACACACCACCTGGGGCTACACAGTACACACCACCTGGAGCTACACAGTACACACCACCTGGGGCTACACAGTACACACCACCTGGAGCTACACAGTACACACCACCTGGGGCTACACAGTACACACCACCTGGAGCTACACAGTACACACCACCTGGGGCTACACAGTACACACCACCTGGAGCTACACAGTACACACAACCTGGGACTACACAGTACACACCACCTGGAGCTACACAGTACACACCACCTGGGGCTACACAGTACACACCACCTGGAGCTACACAGTACACACCACCTGGGGCTACACAGTACACACCACCTGGAGCTACACAGTACACACCACCTGGAGCTACACAGTACACACCACCTGGAGCTACACAGTACACACCACCTGGAGCTACACAGTACACACCACCTGGAGCTACACAGTACACACCACCTGGGGCTACACAGTACACACCACCTGGAGCTACACAGTACACACCACCTGGGGCTACACAGTACACACCACCTGGAGCTACACAGTACACACCACCTGGGGCTACACAGTACACACCACCTGGAGCTACACAGTACACACCACCTGGGGCTACACAGTACACACCACCTGGAGCTACACAGTACACACCACCTGGGGCTACACAGTACACACCACCTGGAGCTACACAGTACACACCACCTGGGGCTACACAGTACACACCACCTGGAGCTACACAGTACACACCACCTGGGGCTACACAGTACACACCACCTGGAGCTACACAGTTCACATCATGTGTATTCTATTGCCTCTATAACAAGTAATATTTCAAGATGGCCGCCTTGAAATTAAAAAACCGGCCAAGTGCGAGTCAGGCTCGCACACTGAGGGTTCCGTTCTACAGTCGTATTTTTTCACGATAATTTAAAAACTATGATGCATAAAAATAAATAAAAATCTGTTTTAGAATGTACAAGTGAAGACCTTTCATATGATACCCCACTTGGTATAGTTATCTTACTTCGAATATTAAAAATACTAATTATTAGTTCAAGACCACAATTTAATATTTTTTGTGTGATCTAACCCTAAATTCACGGTTATCAGATTTTTCCCCAAATGTCAGCTATAAGATCCACCTACCTGCCAAATTTCATGATTCTAGGTCAACGGGAAGTACCCTGTAGGTATCTTGAAAGACAGATAGACAGACAGACAGACAGTCAACAAAGTGATCCTTTAAGGGTTCCGTTTTTCCTTTTGAGGTACGGAACCCTAAAAAGTGTAATTAGTTGTACGGTGGTACGGAACCCTCCGTGTGCGCAACGGTTGCGCGGTGACGTCACGCAGGCGCAGTGGTTGCGGTCAGCGGCGGGCTAATAAGTAATTAAACATAACGCGACTCTGCGGTCTCCGCGTCGCGATAAGCGTGCTGCGTGCTGCGTGCTGCGTGCTGCGTGCTGCGTGCTGTGTGCTGCGTGCTGTGTGCTGCAGCAATAGCTAGGTGACTGAGCCACGTCCACGTCCTTCCTTCCGTCGTTAAAGTATAAACCACTTCGTAGGTAGTTTATGTTTCGTTGGCGGGCACTAGGCAGGTCTAGACTCGAGACTCTAGTCTAGGTACAACACAACTATTTATAGCTCCATTATTGTTTAGTGGCCTACAATAGGCAGGTACCTACGCTACGAAGTGGCCACAACTAGTAGTTTGTTTGTACCGACGCGACTATGTAGCTAAGTAGTAACTTGTATCACACACCGCCGTCCACATCACCTACCCAGTGTTATGAGTTGTTTCTTAAATTGTACTCAAAACGACTTTCCAAAATGTTCGTCATTATTGACAGACAAACAGATTAACTAGTACTGACTGGTAATTATTGGTATATATAGATTCATAGACACTTCAACTCGATGGTAACTCGATCGTGTATGCCAGTATGGGCAGCGCAGCGTCAGTCGACATTAGGTATATTGTTATCTCCCTTAATAGGCTGCCGAAGCAAAATAGGAAGTGAATGTTTTGGTTTGGCGTCTGCTCCAATTAGGAAGAGCTGTGTTTCATTCAGCGATCCTCTTTGTTGGTACCTACTACCTACTACCTACTACCTACTACCTACTACCTACTACCTACTACCTAGGCGAGGTAGGTAGTATACCTCCGCCTCGCGCGCTGTTGCAGCTGCGAGCACGTTCACATCTCGGTGCACATTATATTGTGAGGAATGTTATTGCAATAACCCAGACTTGTTGTCCGCGTTGTAGTGCAAGTGTGTCTGTCTGTTACCTTTCCGCTGTACCGACAGTGATGTAATGTCGTACTACCTACTACCTACTACCTACTACCTACTACCTAGGCGAGGTAGGTAGTATACCTCCGCCTCGCGCGCTGTTGCAGCTGCGAGCACGTTCACATCTCGGTGCACATTATATTGTGAGGAATGTTATTGCAATAACCCAGACTTGTTGTCCGCGTTGTAGTGCAAGTGTGTCTGTCTGTTACCTTTCCGCTGTACCGACAGTGATGTAATGTCGTACTACCTACTACCTACTACCTACTACCTACTACCTAGGCGAGGTAGGTAGTATACCTCCGCCTCGCGCGCTGTTGCAGCTGCGAGCACGTTCACATCTCGGTGCACATTATATTGTGAGGAATGTTATTGCAATAACCCAGACTTGTTGTCCGCGTTGTAGTGCAAGTGTGTCTGTCTGTTACCTTTCCGCTGTACCGACAGTGATGTAATGTCGTACTACCTACTACCTACTACCTACTACCTACTACCTAGGCGAGGTAGGTAGTATACCTCCGCCTCGCGCGCTGTTGCAGCTGCGAGCACGTTCACATCTCGGTGCACATTATATTGTGAGGAATGTTATTGCAATAACCCAGACTTGTTGTCCGCGTTGTAGTGCAAGTGTGTCTGTCTGTTACCTTTCCGCTGTACCGACAGTGATGTAATGTCGTACTACCTACTACCTACTACCTACTACCTACTACCTAGGCGAGGTAGGTAGTATACCTCCGCCTCGCGCGCTGTTGCAGCTGCGAGCACGTTCACATCTCGGTGCACATTATATTGTGAGGAATGTTATTGCAATAACCCAGACTTGTTGTCCGCGTTGTAGTGCAAGTGTGTCTGTCTGTTACCTTTCCGCTGTACCGACAGTGATGTAATGTCGTACTACCTACTACCTACTACCTACTACCTACTACCTAGGCGAGGTAGGTAGTATACCTCCGCCTCGCGCGCTGTTGCAGCTGCGAGCACGTTCACATCTCGGTGCACATTATATTGTGAGGAATGTTATTGCAATAACCCAGACTTGTTGTCCGCGTTGTAGTGCAAGTGTGTCTGTCTGTTACCTTTCCGCTGTACCGACAGTGATGTAATGTCGTACTACCTACTACCTACTACCTACTACCTACTACCTAGGCGAGGTAGGTAGTATACCTCCGCCTCGCGCGCTGTTGCAGCTGCGAGCACGTTCACATCTCGGTGCACATTATATTGTGAGGAATGTTATTGCAATAACCCAGACTTGTTGTCCGCGTTGTAGTGCAAGTGTGTCTGTCTGTTACCTTTCCGCTGTACCGACAGTGATGTAATGTCGTACTGCCGTCTGCCACATCAGTAGAACACAAGCTACGGTTATCAGATGATTATGCTTGATGCGAACTTATAAATGAAATCCTACAAGCTGTTAAATAGTTTTAGTTTAATCGCGCGTAGTGTACTCGTAGATAAACGTTACACGCACTTATCTATCTTTTTGTTTGTTTAGAACTTTATTTTTACACTACACCTACCTACTTATTTAGGTTATTTTCTTCCTTGTTCTCGATATACCTATAGTCTACGACACGCTGAGATGGCAATCGGGATATGAGTTGGAGGGATGCAACGCACACCCGCACCGTGTGCCCGCTCGTCACCCGTGCTCGCCCGCACTGGGTAAGTGCGGGGGCTGTGCGGGTGTTCGCGGCGTTCCCTGCCCGTTTGTTATCTTCACTAAAGACACATCACATCATACCTATTATTATAAAAAACACAAAAAACCCGGTTTGATTAGAAAGACAAAAATAATAGTGCGAAGGTTTTAGATTAAAAACCGGCCAAGTGCGAGTCAGGCTCGCGCAATGAGGGTTCCGTATTACAGTCGTATTTTTTCGACATTTTGCAGGATAATTCAAAAACTATGATACCTACATAAAAATAAATAAAAATCTGTTTTAGAATGTACAGGTGAAGACCTTTCATATGATACCCCACTTGATATAGTTATATTACTTAGAAAATTGAAAATACTAATGTCAGCTATAAGATCTACCTACCTGCCAAAATTCATGATTCTAGGTCAACGGGAAGTACCCTGGTACGTTTCTTGACAGACAGACAGACAGACATACCTACAGACTACAAAGTGATCCTATAAGGGTTCCGTAATTCCTTTTGACGGTACGGAACCCTAAAAATAATGCATTAACCACTTTATTTTTATCTATATGTTTGCGTAGTAGTTATTTTGTTAGCGTAGTAGTTATTTTGTTAGCGTAGTAGTTATTTTGTTAGCGTAGTAGTTATTTTGTTAGCGTAGTAGTTATTTTGTTAGCGTAGTAGTTATTTTGTTAGCGTAGTAGTTATTTTGTTAGCGTAGTAGTTATTTTGTTAGCGTAGTAGTTATTTTGTTAGCGTAGTAGTTATTTTGTTAGCGTAGTAGTTATTTTGTTAGCGTAGTAGTTATTTTGTTAGCGTAGTAGTTATTTTGTTAGCGTAGTAGTTATTTTGTTAGCGTAGTAGTTATTTTGTTAGCGTAGTAGCACAGCTAGTCGGCAGTGGGTAGTGGGTACCTACTACTCTAATTTTGTTCTAAAAACCGATGCAAGCTATCCAAGCGTGTTATGAGTTACTGTAGATGTTCGGAATGTCAGGTCGCTACTCGCTACTCGCTACTCGCTACTCGCTAGGCACTAGGCAGTGCCCGCAGCTCCTGTGTGCGTCTGTGTGTTCCGCGAAGCCGTCACGAGTCGCACTTCCTGCGCGGCGGCAGTTAACCCACTAACGACGCTGCTCTAGTACCTACTCACTGCTAGTGCCACGGAGCAGTACTGTACCTACCTACAATACATTCCCCAAGTGTAGCTACACTACACGTCTGTGTGTTCCGCGAAGCCGTCACGAGTCGCACTTCCTGCGCGGCGGCAGTTAACCCACTAACGACGCTGCTCTAGTACCTACTCACTGCTAGTGCCACGGAGCAGTACTGTACCTACCTACAATACATTCCCCAAGTGTAGCTACACTACACGTCTGTGTGTTCCGCGAAGCCGTCACGAGTCGCACTTCCTGCGCGGCGGCAGTTAACCCACTAACGACGCTGCTCTAGTACCTACTCACTGCTAGTGCCACGGAGCAGTACTGTACCTACCTACAATACATTCCCCAAGTGTAGCTACACTACACGTCTGTGTGTTCCGCGAAGCCGTCACGAGTCGCACTTCCTGCGCGGCGGCAGTTAACCCACTAACGACGCTGCTCTAGTACCTACTCACTGCTAGTGCCACGGAGCAGTACTGTACCTACCTACAATACATTCCCCAAGTGTAGCTACACTACACGTCTGTGTGTTCCGCGAAGCCGTCACGAGTCGCACTTCCTGCGCGGCGGCAGTTAACCCACTAACGACGCTGCTCTAGTACCTACTCACTGCTAGTGCCACGGAGCAGTACTGTACCTACCTACAATACATTCCCCAAGTGTAGCTACACTACACGTCTGTGTGTTCCGCGAAGCCGTCACGAGTCGCACTTCCTGCGCGGCGGCAGTTAACCCACTAACGACGCTGCTCTAGTACCTACTCACTGCTAGTGCCACGGAGCAGTACTGTACCTACCTACAATACATTCCCCAAGTGTAGCTACACTACACGTCTGTGTGTTCCGCGAAGCCGTCACGAGTCGCACTTCCTGCGCGGCGGCAGTTAACCCACTAACGACGCTGCTCTAGTACCTACTCACTGCTAGTGCCACGGAGCAGTACTGTACCTACCTACAATACATTCCCCAAGTGTAGCTACACTACACGTCTGTGTGTTCCGCGAAGCCGTCACGAGTCGCACTTCCTGCGCGGCGGCAGTTAACCCACTAACGACGCTGCTCTAGTACCTACTCACTGCTAGTGCCACGGAGCAGTACTGTACCTACCTACAATACATTCCCCAAGTGTAGCTACACTACACGTCTGTGTGTTCCGCGAAGCCGTCACGAGTCGCACTTCCTGCGCGGCGGCAGTTAACCCACTAACGACGCTGCTCTAGTACCTACTCACTGCTAGTGCCACGGAGCAGTACTGTACCTACCTACAATACATTCCCCAAGTGTAGCTACACTACACGTCTGTGTGTTCCGCGAAGCCGTCACGAGTCGCACTTCCTGCGCGGCGGCAGTTAACCCACTAACGACGCTGCTCTAGTACCTACTCACTGCTAGTGCCACGGAGCAGTACTGTACCTACCTACAATACATTCCCCAAGTGTAGCTACACTACACGTCTGTGTGTTCCGCGAAGCCGTCACGAGTCGCACTTCCTGCGCGGCGGCAGTTAACCCACTAACGACGCTGCTCTAGTACCTACTCACTGCTAGTGCCACGGAGCAGTACTGTACCTACCTACAATACATTCCCCAAGTGTAGCTACACTACACGTCTGTGTGTTCCGCGAAGCCGTCACGAGTCGCACTTCCTGCGCGGCGGCAGTTAACCCACTAACGACGCTGCTCTAGTACCTACTCACTGCTAGTGCCACGGAGCAGTACTGTACCTACCTACAATACATTCCCCAAGTGTAGCTACACTACACGTCTGTGTGTTCCGCGAAGCCGTCACGAGTCGCACTTCCTGCGCGGCGGCAGTTAACCCACTAACGACGCTGCTCTAGTACCTACTCACTGCTAGTGCCACGGAGCAGTACTGTACCTACCTACAATACATTCCCCAAGTGTAGCTACACTACACGTCTGTGTGTTCCGCGAAGCCGTCACGAGTCGCACTTCCTGCGCGGCGGCAGTTAACCCACTAACGACGCTGCTCTAGTACCTACTCACTGCTAGTGCCACGGAGCAGTACTGTACCTACCTACAATACATTCCCCAAGTGTAGCTACACTACACGTCTGTGTGTTCCGCGAAGCCGTCACGAGTCGCACTTCCTGCGCGGCGGCAGTTAACCCACTAACGACGCTGCTCTAGTACCTACTCACTGCTAGTGCCACGGAGCAGTACTGTACCTACCTACAATACATTCCCCAAGTGTAGCTACACTACACGTCTGTGTGTTCCGCGAAGCCGTCACGAGTCGCACTTCCTGCGCGGCGGCAGTTAACCCACTAACGACGCTGCTCTAGTACCTACTCACTGCTAGTGCCACGGAGCAGTACTGTACCTACCTACAATACATTCCCCAAGTGTAGCTACACTACACGTCTGTGTGTTCCGCGAAGCCGTCACGAGTCGCACTTCCTGCGCGGCGGCAGTTAACCCACTAACGACGCTGCTCTAGTACCTACTCACTGCTAGTGCCACGGAGCAGTACTGTACCTACCTACAATACATTCCCCAAGTGTAGCTACACTACACGTCTGTGTGTTCCGCGAAGCCGTCACGAGTCGCACTTCCTGCGCGGCGGCAGTTAACCCACTAACGACGCTGCTCTAGTACCTACTCACTGCTAGTGCCACGGAGCAGTACTGTACCTACCTACAATACATTCCCCAAGTGTAGCTACACTACACGTCTGTGTGTTCCGCGAAGCCGTCACGAGTCGCACTTCCTGCGCGGCGGCAGTTAACCCACTAACGACGCTGCTCTAGTACCTACTCACTGCTAGTGCCACGGAGCAGTACTGTACCTACCTACAATACATTCCCCAAGTGTAGCTACACTACACGTCTGTGTGTTCCGCGAAGCCGTCACGAGTCGCACTTCCTGCGCGGCGGCAGTTAACCCACTAACGACGCTGCTCTAGTACCTACTCACTGCTAGTGCCACGGAGCAGTACTGTACCTACCTACAATACATTCCCCAAGTGTAGCTACACTACACGTCCACACACACACGTTGTTGTTGTGTCACTTTAGTGTACCTAACGTCTTACGAAGGGAAGGGACGCGTTTAATCTACAATTGCAACGATCTATTATTTACTATCGCACTTGCACAATCCATGTGTGTAGATAACAACATACCTACCTTCCTAGTTAAAGTGAGACTTCATCTATAAACATAAAAGAAACATCTGACTGACTGACTGACTGATCTATCAACGCACAGCTCAAACCACTACTGGACGGATCGGGCTGTTTGGCATGCAGATAGCTATTATGACTTAGACGTAAGCTGAAAATTCACCCCCTATAAAGGTATAAAATAGGTGTTTGAAATTTTTATAGTCCACGGACAAAGTCGCGAGCATAAGCTAGTTAGGTATAGTTTTATAGTCCACGCGGACAAAGTCGCGAGCATAAGCTAGTTAGGTATAGTTTTATAGTCCACGCGGACAAAGTCGCGAGCATAAGCTAGTTAGGTATAGTTTTATAGTCCACGCGGACAAAGTCGCGAGCATAAGCTAGTTAGGTATAGTTTTATAAAAGTGATGCTAAACAATATGGTTCGTTTAGCTTCAATTAATTTCCCACGAACTACTTAATTATTATCATCGTCGACCCATCACTCGCTTAATATTAGGCACTTCCACGGACACAGTCCACCACGCTGGCCAAGTGTGGATAGGCAGACTTCACACACCCTGTCTCTTATGCAGGTTTCCTCACGATGTTTCCTGCACCGTCAAAGCGAGTGACTGATATTTAATTGCTTAAAACACCCATAACTAAGGAAATATACAGAGTGCGTGCCCGGAATCGAACCTCCGATCCCCCGAAGTCCCAAGCCCCTTGACAGAATAGGTTGTGTTGAAAGCAAACATGTCTAATGTCGGAGCTGCTTAGCCGTGTTGCTCGCGACGCGCGCAGGTGTCGTTCCCACTGCGCAGGTACAGCGCGTCCCACTGGTGGGCTGTGGGCTGTGGGTTAGCGCAAGTCAACAACCCTCTTTTTGCGCGTCGGCAAACATATCCTGTGTGACGATCCCGGTAATTTATAAGTTAGAGCAAACGCGCTAAGTAGTTGAGCAAACGAGCCGCCCCTCGCGTCGCGCCCCGCCCGCCGCCCGCCGCCCGCCGCCCGCCGCCCGCCGCCCGCCGCCCGCCCTACACTATTCCGTGTTGTTGCGGGAGGTTGCTGTACTAAAAGGCCTCTATAGTGCTTATTAGTCATTGAGGTTGTAGAGTTCCAAAATTATTATTTCAGAAAAAACTACTTAAATTAAAAACATTCGCAAATTTGAAAATGTTTTAAGAGAGATTTGAAAATAAATTAAAGAATGTACCTACCTGCTAAGTGAGGTAGGGTACAAGCGTAGTGAAGCGGTAGTAGGAAGTGAGCAAACGAGTAGGCGGGTCACCTGATGGTAAGTGATTACCTACCGTAGCCCATGAACATTTGCAGCACCAGAGGAACCGCAAATGCGTTGCCGGCTTTTCAAGAGTTTGTTGGTCCGCCCCTTGAATACTTCCATGGGAATAATATTAAACTAACGGGAACACTGCCGAAGGGAGTTGGTAGCACCACAGTTTGCATGTGCGTTAAAAAAAATGGTTGATAGAAGAGTTGAGGATCGCGGGCCGGCGGCGGCGGCGGCGGCGGCGGCGTGGTGGTGGCACTCGTTCGGGAAGTCTAGCGTTGGCTGACGATGATGATGATGATGATGAGACCAGAGGTTTTCTACCTACTACTCTTGCTTGCACACCGCTCGTACTCGTAGGTACTTGTTATTTTGTGCGATTGCGATGATAACAATATAGTATAGATAAGTAGCTATAGCGTATAGGCGACGCGCTTGGTAGCTGGCAGCAGGCAGCAGGCAGCAGGCAGCAGGCAGCAGGCAGCAGGCTGGGCGCCCACGCTCGGCGTCGCGTGGGAACCGTGAGCTGCGCGTTTTATGTGGCCGAGGCCGAGGCCTCGGTGGGATATCTATTTTTCCCTTCGGAAATATTTGTCACAACAATTATTACGTAATATATAAAATGAAAAGCTGACTAACTGACTGACTGACGGATACATCAACGCAAAGTACTGGATGGATCGGCCTGAGGCATACAGGTAGCTATTACGACGTAGACATCCGTTAAGTAAGAATTTTTGAATATTCTATCCTTCAAGGCGTAAAACAGGGGTTTTAAATTTGTGTAGCGGGCATAAGCTAGTTGGTCGGCTCGTGCTAGTCCACGATAGCCACTGGCTACACCATCGTCCTCTGCTGGACAACGGTCACACGCTACAGTGATGTGGGACCACAATGAGCGATACAGTACATCGAACGGTTCGTCTTCGCACACCGCGCAAGATGGCGCGGGGCGCAAGTCAGAGCAGTAGGTTCCAAGTAACTACAATAGTTAGTGGAATTTTCCTCAATTTAATTAATGCAGTAAACAAACGGTTCTGGGGAGCAGGAAAACTGAATGTTATTGGCTCCACAGACGAGTTAATTACGTGCCTACGCAGCGAGCAAACAGAAATAGGACTCGACTTACATCTCACATTAACTGACCATCCAAGCACACTACACTCAGCTCGGACCTACATCGTAATTATATCGATAGATACGATATACGAGATATATGTAGTATTTGCTGACTACAGATGAAACATTTTAAGTTAGCTTCCCAAAACAATTTGCATTCCGAAACGATACAAAAGCCCCTAAATTCAAACAAATAAACTATTGCATTTCATTTCTATATACCTACCCATTAGTATAGTCCGCGACAGGTTGAGATGGCAATCAGGGTATGCGGGTGCGCCGGGCGTTCCCTCCCCGGTGGCTGCACCACAGATAAGTTCTGTTATCTGTGGGCTTCACCTTGCATTCGGATGCGCTCTATTGCTTAGCTGTATTAAAAATTTTTACAAAAAAAATAAAAACCGACTTCGTTACATAAACACTAAAAATTGAAAAATAATTTAATTTATTACCGAATATATTATGTATACAAGAGTTAATATAGTTCCATAATAATACTTTTTGGTGCCGGTGCCAATTAGCTTTAGCTGCGCGAATCGTCTAGACTTCATATTTTTATGGGACTCCACAATGGCACCTCATTACAGCATTCTTCATTCAGTCATTGGGACGAAGGACACGCCGAGAATGAATGAGTGGAAGTAATTAAAGTATACTATGAATGTAATGCCGTGCTAGCTGTGATAGCCGTGCTAGCTGTGATAGCTGTGATAGCTGTGATAGCTATGATAGCTGTGATAGGACGTGCGGCTCGTATTGGGGAGATCGCGGCTTTGATTCCGGGCATGCCCTCCTAAAAGGAAGGAAAACATCGTGAGGAAACCTGCATGCCTGAGAGTTCTCAATAATGTTATCAACAAAGGTGTGTGAAGCCTGCCATGTTCGTGGCGCGGCGCGCGGCGGGCGAGGTGAGGCGCTAGGCGCTAGTGTGCCTGGGCCTGCGTCGGTTTCGGTTTTGTTTGCGCCTCTAACCTAACGCGCTATTTTACACGTTTTAAGGGCCCTTCGGATCGTTTCTAAATTTGTCGTATATATTTTTTGTGCGTGTCGAGTGACGACTTAAGTGTCTCGAAATGAGTTGTTTGTATAGGCCCTCAGCTCCGTGCCGCTCGCGATGCGCAAACACCCCGCGCGGCTCTCGTTGCCATAGGTAACTGCAGCATTCGTCTTCGTTCGTCTTCGCATTGGTATAATGTAACTAGCGGTTAGCCGCGTACCTACAATTTCTGATATACAATCCCGCTACGAAAGGCCGATCGCCAAAAGTTCATCTGCTAGTAAAAATCGCGACTTTGCCCTCTTTTATCAGATGGTACCAACTCCAAGAATATCATTACAGCCGAATTTACAATTTACATAGCTTTCAGTCAATCTTTCAACCTCAATTACTTACTCTTTAAGGGATGGATTTTCATAAAATTCTTTCTTGGCTTGATGTCTAAAGACCTAAAAGAAACCTACTTCCAAACAAGTTTCTTAGTTCCTGAAATTGTTTGATTGATTGGTCAATAGGTGAGTGACACGCATCTCGCTTTTATTATACTAGCTATAATTAAAAGTCCCGCAAATTGCTAATGCGCGTGGCCGCCATTTTAGTGACGTCAGCACTAGACTGAAGTTTCGAGCTGATGGTATATTTTTACTTAAATATACGTCACAATGACGTGATTTGGATGTTAATGAGACATGGTTCCAGCGCAATAGCAATTTGCGGGACTTATACCTATTCTGTTGGTAGGTAGGTTCTGTTGCTTCTAGTGTAGTAGATGTTCGATGGCCACATTGTAAGTGTCAGAGTCGGGCGGAGGCGTACACCCTCCACATACGTACAGTGTGGTGTGTGTAGTTTAGTGTGTAGTGTAGTGTGTAGTGTGTAGTGTAACGACAGCACTTCCGGCCGCGGCAGATAACGAGCCCCCAATGAACTGCTGTTCGGATACCGAGCTCGTGTTGTGGCTGCTTTGTTGTCATGTTCCGCGAACAGTTGGGATAGTTTACACAACATTAGCTCGCCCGACGCCCGACGCCCGACGCCCGACGCCCGACGCCCGACGCCCGACCGTCAGTCCCTCGGGAGCGGCGGACTCCGGGAAGCTGACACCAGGAGGACTTCACGCAGTGTTATAAGTCCCGCAAATTGCTATTGCGCTGGAACTATGTCTCAATAACATCATTTTGACGTCAGCCGAAACAAAAATATACCATCAACTCGAAACTTCAGTCTAGTACTGACGTCACTAAAATTGCAGCTACGCGCATTAGCAATTTGCGGGAGTTATACACGGATAAATGTAACATTTTCCTCTTTATCTTAGTATCCAATCTAAGTTAGCTATTTTTATTTACTTACCTAACAACAAAAAATTATGCTCGTTTCGGTTCAACCAAGCCTAAAATGTATGCTGCTAAGTGCTAATGGTAATGCTGCTAGTGGATTTAGGAGTCATGGGTGGGATCCCGACACTTTTAGAATTAGATCTGAGATAAGTGTTTTAGGCTTTCCGTTCCTTTGAACCGTAGAACTATTAAAGCTCCGGGACTTGTTCTCTCTGGGCACTGGGCAGGTCCCGTCCGTCGTGCGTTTATCCGTCTCTGTATGCATGTGTGGATGCGGCGTGTAGACTGTAGTTGTAGTTGACAGATGACACCATGAATGTGGCGCATTCACAGTACGTCGTGTTACTCCGCGTCATCAGTAACGCGACACCGCCTACCTAGCCACTAGCAACGTGTCTGCCCTTCAGCGTTCCTGTTGTAGACACAATAAACTTATTAATTGGCATCTCAATTAACGCTTCTACTAATTGAACATTTCATCTTTCTATTATTATGATCCTTAAGCTTATAGATTAAAAGAATCGAAATGTCCTAACAAAAGGGAAACAGCCATTAGAGTATGTTAGGATAGTGTTTATCGCAGCATTTCTCCCGCATGCGTCAGACGATCTCGCGCACTGGCACATCAAGAGGCACAGCGTGACGCACACACCTCGGACACTGTCTCGCCATTGGCTGAAATGCGTCGTTGCAGCGTTGCAGGAACAATGTTATAGTTTAGTCAATCACAATATTGGAGTTGTAGCAGTACCTAGTTACCGAATCACAAAACTCACTTGAACGTAGATAACGCGCTCACAAGTAAGATGTGGACACGGAGTGACAAGTTCCGCGCCGACTGCCGACTGCCGACTGCCGACTGCCGACTGCCGACTGCCGACTGCCGACTGCCGAGCCAGTCAAGCTTGGTTGCCCCGAGGACTGTTGGGAGATACCTCGACATTACCATCATGTTGGACATGGTGTATTGATCGGAACGGACTCGCCCGCGTGGTTGTGTAGGAAGTGTCGTGCGGGCTCCGGCGGGCACGCGTGGCGGAGCACGTGCGCGCCCGCGTGCTCGCGCCGCCTGCGGGACGTCACTACGGTGTGTCCAATGGAGCGGATGATACTTGTAAAAAGTTTACATGAATAAAATAACATTCTATTCTATTCTATTCTATTCTATTCTATTCTATTCTATTCTATTCTATTCTATTCTATTCTATTCTATTCTATTCTATTCTATTCTATTCTATTCTATTCTAACAACCGCTCAAACTCAGAAGTTTTAAGAGTTCATTTCCGCGATGAGCTGTTCGTAGGGACGTTACATTAGAGCTTCAAACATACGAACCCGCGGGCTGCGGGCTGCGGGCTGCGGGCTGCGGGCTGCGGCCAGCACGCCACCAGGCTCGGCACTTTGTGACGCTTGTGCACATTCGGTGCTATCTAACACCTACATAACGTAGACAAGAGATCTGAACAGACAACTCCGCATCATGTGTTGGCAGTTGTCACACTCAAGTAGGTTGATTATTGTTATCGTCCTAAGTTATCATGACGACATTTACTGCCTCGTTGGGTTTATTCGTAGCTTGTTGATGTGCGAGAGTAGTGTGGCGCGGTGTGGCGCGGTGTGGCGCGGTGTGGCGCGGTGTGGCGCGGTGTGGCGCGGTGTAGCGGCGGCGGATTGAGGCCAGTTAGTTAGTTACTATATCCGGGTTCAAGTTGCGTCGTAAACGGCGCGTATTGTTCCCGCTGTTGGGGCGGGGACACACGCGACGCGCGGCGGCGACATATTGTGCTGCGCGACTTCTAAACAATATTGTAATGCAAGCAACTGTCATGAAAAATTACAAAAAAAAATAAAAATCGACTTCGATACACAAACACTAAAAATTTTGGTGCCGGTGCCAATTAGCTTTAGCTGCGCGAATCGTTTAGACTTCATATTTTTAACCGACTTCAAAAAAAGGAGGAGGTTCTCAATTCGTCGGAATCTTTTTTTTTTTTTTTTTTTTTTTTTTTTTTTTTTTTTTTTTTTTTTTTTTTTATGTATGTTCCCCGATTACGCAAAAACGCCTGGACCGATTTTGAAAATTCTTTTTTTGTTTGAAAGGGTATACTTCAAAGTTGGTCCCATTTCAATTTGGTGAAGATCTGATGAACATCTTCGAAGATAGATACTGGAACTCCTCAACGGATAAGAGTAAATTGCTCGCGATCAGTGTAATAGCTTAGTAAACAGTATATTTTTAACCAGTCATAGCATAATTCCATGAAGCCACTAAAAATTGTGAAATAAAAAAATTTTACAAAAAAAATAAAAACCGACTTCGTTACACAAACACTAAAAATTGAAAAATAATTTAATTTATTACCGAATATATTATGTATACAAGAGTTAATATAGTTCCATAATAATATTTTTTGGGGTCGGTGCCAATGAGGTGCCATTGTGGAGTCCCATAAAAATATGAAGTCTAGACGATTCGCGCAGCTAAAGCTAATTGGCACCGGCACCAAAAAGTATTATAATAGAACTATATTAACTCTTGTATACATAATATATTCGGTAATAAATTAAATTATTTTTCAATTTTTAGTGTTTGTGTAACGAAGTCGGTTTTTATTTTTTTTGTTATGAGACTCCACAATGGCACCTCATTGGCACCGACCCCAAAAAATATTATTATGGAACTATATTAACTCTTGTAAACATAATATATTCGGTAATAAATTAAATTATTTTTAAATTTTTAGTGTTTGTGTATCGAAGTCGGTTTTTATTTTTTTTGTAAAAAAAAATCATTTCACAATTTTTAGTGGCCCCATAGTGTTAAAATATGCTATGCCTGGTTAAAAATCTACTGTTTACTAAGCTATTACACTGATCGCGAGCAATTTGCTCTTATCCGTTGAGGAGTTCCATTATCTATCTTCGAAGATGTTCATCAGAACTTCACCAAATTTAAATGGGACCAACTTTGAAGTATACCCTTTCAAACAAAAAAAGAATTTTCAAAATCGGTCCAGGCGTCTTCGAGTAATCCGGTAACATATGAATTGAGAACCTTCTCCTTTTTTTGAAGTCGGTTAATGAGCTCTAACCTACTGGTCACGTTGTACCTACGAGGTGTTCCGGTGCGGTGTGTTGTTGTGTCACTCTCGTGTCTCGAAGAGTACGCAGAGCAGTCGGTGCTGCACCTGGTCTCTCTCCGGTCGCGTCGGATTTCCGTCCCATTGGACTACGAGAGTGAGGGAATAGAGAGAGCAGCTGTGTTTGTTTCATCACAGCCGTGAGGCGGCGCGCGTGTGCTCGCTCCTGATCTCGAGTCTCGACGTGGAAGTACATTCGCTAAACAAACAATGGTTGCGCGATTAGCTGCGTAAGGCATTGTGTCGACCACTCTCACACACGCGCACGCACACGAGCGTGGTGCGCACACGTGGTAGTTGGTACCTACACGAGACGACATCCAGGAAGTGTGTGCAGGAGTAGATACCTACTGACTTCTCGCATCACCAACAATGGAGTGATCAGTCCCTTCTCTGTAAGTCTGTTGAGTCATTAGGTAACTCGTTGTCGTTACACTCGAGACCAAGTAAACAACACACGAATCATACCTACCTACTTGTTGTACCTATATATACCTACATCATACACGAATTATTATTGTACGTGATTTTGGTAGGTAATCTGTTGGCAAACCAATAAAATAAAAATAAAAAATTAAAATAAAATAACCATCTACTTATTTTGATAATTTATTTTGAACTAAGTAAATGATTACCTATCTAGATAAATATTCATTACACCATTGATACAGACATTACAGATACAGTAATAAAAAAACTAGCCAAGTGCGAGTCAGGCTCGCGCACCGAGGGTTCCGTCCTACAGTCGTATTTTTTCGTCATTTTGCACGATAATTCAAAAACTATGTTGCATTTAAATAAATAAAAATCTGTTTTAGAATACACACACACACACAGGTGAACACCTTTCATATTATGATAGTTGATACCCCACTTGATACAGTTACAACTACTAAATATCCGTTTCGTGAATTATTATCGTTTGCCCGTTTCGGATTTCCAATTTTCTGTGTTCGGGGCTCCGTATGTCTGTGGTCTCAACTCTCAATAAACAGGCCCCTAGAGTGTAGTCTCCTGTCTCCATTAATTCAGTAGCACACAAGTTGTGAATATCACACCTACAATAGGTACGATCTGAATAGGTCATGTTGCCTTTTGTGGTGCTACAGCTGCAGCTATGAGCCATGAGTAGAACTTGTGAGTCAGCTGACGATGGCGGGTATGAGCCATGAGTAGAACTTGTGAGTCAGCTGACGATGGCGGGTCGAACTGCGGCAGTGGCTCGTAATGTATGCAAGCGGCCCGAGGGCGTCGCGACGCGTTGGCTGAGCGCTCCACTTGCGCCGGCGCCGCTGCACCGTATCAGAGAACTGCTGCTGAAGCTATCCAGGCCATGCAAGGTGTACACTATCGCCTGTAAACTTGCAGCGCTTCACCCGCGCTGCGGCCGCGCGTCAGTTCATCGCGGCTTCCGGGCGGCAAAAATAAATACCTACTACTGATACAACAAGTAGCCCTGGCCCGAGGCCGGCCTGTTCGAAGTATCGGTTGGTATCTGCGCTGATTCATTGTTCTCACTTCACACACGCGACCTTAGCCGCTATGTCATACTTGCATCACTAACTTGTTCTGTTGTGCTGTGTCCCAGCGGCGGCGGCGGCGGCGCGGCGGTGTACGCGCGCTGCGCCTACCCGGCGGCGCCCTCGCCGTACTTCGGCACCGGCGTGGAGCTCGCGCAGACGCAGATCTGGACCTGCTCCTCCAGCGCGGGCGGCTCCCCCAGCTACGCGCCGGCGGGCGGCGGCGGCGCGCTGGGCGACGAGTTCGAGGGCAGCGAGGCGGGCGAGGCGGCGGGCGGCGGCGCGCTGCCGGCCTTCAGCGCGCGCTTCGGCGGCCCCTTCGCCGGCGGCGCCGCGCGCCCCGCGCTCTACGCGCCCGCGCTCGCCGCCAACACCTACACGCAGTCCGTGAGTACCCACATTGTCACTTCGGCGGCCCCTTCGCCGGCGGCGCCGCGCGCCCCGCGCTCTACGCGCCCGCGCTCGCCGCCAACACCTACACGCAGTCCGTGAGTACCCACATTGTCACTTCGGCGGCCCCTTCGCCGGCGGCGCCGCGCGCCCCGCGCTCTACGCGCCCGCGCTCGCCGCCAACACCTACACGCAGTCCGTGAGTACCCACATTGTCACTTCGGCGGCCCCTTCGCCGGCGGCGCCGCGCGCCCCGCGCTCTACGCGCCCGCGCTCGCCGCCAACACCTACACGCAGTCCGTGAGTACCCACATTGTCACTTCGGCGGCCCCTTCGCCGGCGGCGCCGCGCGCCCCGCGCTCTACGCGCCCGCGCTCGCCGCCAACACCTACACGCAGTCCGTGAGTACCCACATTGTCACTTCGGCGGCCCCTTCGCCGGCGGCGCCGCGCGCCCCGCGCTCTACGCGCCCGCGCTCGCCGCCAACACCTACACGCAGTCCGTGAGTACCCACATTGTCACTTCGGCGGCCCCTTCGCCGGCGGCGCCGCGCGCCCCGCGCTCTACGCGCCCGCGCTCGCCGCCAACACCTACACGCAGTCCGTGAGTACCCACATTGTCACTTCGGCGGCCCCTTCGCCGGCGGCGCCGCGCGCCCCGCGCTCTACGCGCCCGCGCTCGCCGCCAACACCTACACGCAGTCCGTGAGTACCCACATTGTCACTTCGGCGGCCCCTTCGCCGGCGGCGCCGCGCGCCCCGCGCTCTACGCGCCCGCGCTCGCCGCCAACACCTACACGCAGTCCGTGAGTACCCACATTGTCACTTCGGCGGCCCCTTCGCCGGCGGCGCCGCGCGCCCCGCGCTCTACGCGCCCGCGCTCGCCGCCAACACCTACACGCAGTCCGTGAGTACCCACATTGTCACTTCGGCGGCCCCTTCGCCGGCGGCGCCGCGCGCCCCGCGCTCTACGCGCCCGCGCTCGCCGCCAACACCTACACGCAGTCCGTGAGTACCCACATTGTCACTTCGGCGGCCCCTTCGCCGGCGGCGCCGCGCGCCCCGCGCTCTACGCGCCCGCGCTCGCCGCCAACACCTACACGCAGTCCGTGAGTACCCACATTGTCACTTCGGCGGCCCCTTCGCCGGCGGCGCCGCGCGCCCCGCGCTCTACGCGCCCGCGCTCGCCGCCAACACCTACACGCAGTCCGTGAGTACCCACATTGTCACTTCGGCGGCCCCTTCGCCGGCGGCGCCGCGCGCCCCGCGCTCTACGCGCCCGCGCTCGCCGCCAACACCTACACGCAGTCCGTGAGTACCCACATTGTCACTTCGGCGGCCCCTTCGCCGGCGGCGCCGCGCGCCCCGCGCTCTACGCGCCCGCGCTCGCCGCCAACACCTACACGCAGTCCGTGAGTACCCACATTGTCACTTCGGCGGCCCCTTCGCCGGCGGCGCCGCGCGCCCCGCGCTCTACGCGCCCGCGCTCGCCGCCAACACCTACACGCAGTCCGTGAGTACCCACATTGTCACTTCGGCGGCCCCTTCGCCGGCGGCGCCGCGCGCCCCGCGCTCTACGCGCCCGCGCTCGCCGCCAACACCTACACGCAGTCCGTGAGTACCCACATTGTCACTTCGGCGGCCCCTTCGCCGGCGGCGCCGCGCGCCCCGCGCTCTACGCGCCCGCGCTCGCCGCCAACACCTACACGCAGTCCGTGAGTACCCACATTGTCACTTCGGCGGCCCCTTCGCCGGCGGCGCCGCGCGCCCCGCGCTCTACGCGCCCGCGCTCGCCGCCAACACCTACACGCAGTCCGTGAGTACCCACATTGTCACTTCGGCGGCCCCTTCGCCGGCGGCGCCGCGCGCCCCGCGCTCTACGCGCCCGCGCTCGCCGCCAACACCTACACGCAGTCCGTGAGTACCCACATTGTCACTTCGGCGGCCCCTTCGCCGGCGGCGCCGCGCGCCCCGCGCTCTACGCGCCCGCGCTCGCCGCCAACACCTACACGCAGTCCGTGAGTACCCACATTGTCACTTCGGCGGCCCCTTCGCCGGCGGCGCCGCGCGCCCCGCGCTCTACGCGCCCGCGCTCGCCGCCAACACCTACACGCAGTCCGTGAGTACCCACATTGTCACTTCGGCGGCCCCTTCGCCGGCGGCGCCGCGCGCCCCGCGCTCTACGCGCCCGCGCTCGCCGCCAACACCTACACGCAGTCCGTGAGTACCCACATTGTCACTTCGGCGGCCCCTTCGCCGGCGGCGCCGCGCGCCCCGCGCTCTACGCGCCCGCGCTCGCCGCCAACACCTACACGCAGTCCGTGAGTACCCACATTGTCACTTCGGCGGCCCCTTCGCCGGCGGCGCCGCGCGCCCCGCGCTCTACGCGCCCGCGCTCGCCGCCAACACCTACACGCAGTCCGTGAGTACCCACATTGTCACTTCGGCGGCCCCTTCGCCGGCGGCGCCGCGCGCCCCGCGCTCTACGCGCCCGCGCTCGCCGCCAACACCTACACGCAGTCCGTGAGTACCCACATTGTCACTTCGGCGGCCCCTTCGCCGGCGGCGCCGCGCGCCCCGCGCTCTACGCGCCCGCGCTCGCCGCCAACACCTACACGCAGTCCGTGAGTACCCACATTGTCACTTCGGCGGCCCCCTTCGCCGGCGGCGCCGCGCGCCCCGCGCTCTACGCGCCCGCGCTCGCCGCCAACACCTACACGCAGTCCGTGAGTACCCACATTGTCACTTCGGCGGCCCCTTCGCCGGCGGCGCCGCGCGCCCCGCGCTCTACGCGCCCGCGCTCGCCGCCAACACCTACACGCAGTCCGTGAGTACCCACATTGTCACTTCGGCGGCCCCTTCGCCGGCGGCGCCGCGCGCCCCGCGCTCTACGCGCCCGCGCTCGCCGCCAACACCTACACGCAGTCCGTGAGTACCCACATTGTCACTTCGGCGGCCCCTTCGCCGGCGGCGCCGCGCGCCCCGCGCTCTACGCGCCCGCGCTCGCCGCCAACACCTACACGCAGTCCGTGAGTACCCACATTGTCACTTCGGCGGCCCCTTCGCCGGCGGCGCCGCGCGCCCCGCGCTCTACGCGCCCGCGCTCGCCGCCAACACCTACACGCAGTCCGTGAGTACCCACATTGTCACTTCGGCGGCCCCTTCGCCGGCGGCGCCGCGCGCCCCGCGCTCTACGCGCCCGCGCTCGCCGCCAACACCTACACGCAGTCCGTGAGTACCCACATTGTCACTTCGGCGGCCCCTTCGCCGGCGGCGCCGCGCGCCCCGCGCTCTACGCGCCCGCGCTCGCCGCCAACACCTACACGCAGTCCGTGAGTACCCACATTGTCACTTCGGCGGCCCCTTCGCCGGCGGCGCCGCGCGCCCCGCGCTCTACGCGCCCGCGCTCGCCGCCAACACCTACACGCAGTCCGTGAGTACCCACATTGTCACTTCGGCGGCCCCTTCGCCGGCGGCGCCGCGCGCCCCGCGCTCTACGCGCCCGCGCTCGCCGCCAACACCTACACGCAGTCCGTGAGTACCCACATTGTCACTTCGGCGGCCCCTTCGCCGGCGGCGCCGCGCGCCCCGCGCTCTACGCGCCCGCGCTCGCCGCCAACACCTACACGCAGTCCGTGAGTACCCACATTGTCACTTCGGCGGCCCCTTCGCCGGCGGCGCCGCGCGCCCCGCGCTCTACGCGCCCGCGCTCGCCGCCAACACCTACACGCAGTCCGTGAGTACCCACATTGTCACTTCGGCGGCCCCTTCGCCGGCGGCGCCGCGCGCCCCGCGCTCTACGCGCCCGCGCTCGCCGCCAACACCTACACGCAGTCCGTGAGTACCCACATTGTCACTTCGGCGGCCCCTTCGCCGGCGGCGCCGCGCGCCCCGCGCTCTACGCGCCCGCGCTCGCCGCCAACACCTACACGCAGTCCGTGAGTACCCACATTGTCACTTCGGCGGCCCCTTCGCCGGCGGCGCCGCGCGCCCCGCGCTCTACGCGCCCGCGCTCGCCGCCAACACCTACACGCAGTCCGTGAGTACCCACATTGTCACTTCGGCGGCCCCTTCGCCGGCGGCGCCGCGCGCCCCGCGCTCTACGCGCCCGCGCTCGCCGCCAACACCTACACGCAGTCCGTGAGTACCCACATTGTCACTTCGGCGGCCCCTTCGCCGGCGGCGCCGCGCGCCCCGCGCTCTACGCGCCCGCGCTCGCCGCCAACACCTACACGCAGTCCGTGAGTACCCACATTGTCACTTCGGCGGCCCCTTCGCCGGCGGCGCCGCGCGCCCCGCGCTCTACGCGCCCGCGCTCGCCGCCAACACCTACACGCAGTCCGTGAGTACCCACATTGTCACTTCGGCGGCCCCTTCGCCGGCGGCGCCGCGCGCCCCGCGCTCTACGCGCCCGCGCTCGCCGCCAACACCTACACGCAGTCCGTGAGTGATTGTCTATTATATCAATTCTATGTAACTAGAAGTCTATTCTTGAACAACTCGGCACAAAGCAGCGTCTGTCCTCTGCTGTACGTGCCCGCATTCTCAAGTTACAGTAAGTACTACATCTACTAACAACCGTGATACGGTGATACCGAAAACGGTCATTGGTGTCGGAGCCACCCCTGAAGACGGTCGTACAAATAGATATAGTCTTTGTGTTATAAAGTAATTCTAATATACTCCCACTAAACTGTGTTGTGATCCACAACAGTGCCTACGTCACACGTCACACGTCACACGTCACACGTCACACGTCACACGTAAGGTTCCCGCGACATGTTCCACACCAGCACTAGTCGCTGATAGCGAGCAAGGTGCTGCCCACTCGCGCCTGACGAGCGACGCTCCGCACCGCTCCGCTCCGCACCGCTCCGCTCCACTGCGCCTCCTTCCATCCTGTTGTAAATTGTACAATTCCTACCCTTGTTTCCAATTACATACTTACTATAGTTACTAGCTATTTTTAGTGACAATGAAAATTAATTTTATTAAGATAAGGAAGGTATATTATATTTATTGAAATGGATTAAACGTTCAAATTAACAACCACTAACAAAAATTTAAATATCTGGTTACGTAGGTACTAACCTGTTTTTGGAAACAGGCAAGTTTTGGAGTGCATTTAAATTAAAATATATGTAACTTTAATTACCCCATAATTACGTGTCGATTACTGCTTGATTAACTACTTCGGCATACGACTTGACTTTCAAATTAACTTTAAGTACTTACTATAGCTTATAATTCATACTTACACTTTTTTTAATTGAGCAGAAATGTGTTGTGTGGGATTTTACAAGCTGCATTGTATCGGAAGGGTCACAGGTTTAAAAGGATTTGAAAGGCATTAAGATAATACGGACTGATAAGGGACTCGTACACAATAGAAGTCCGGGAGGGAAGCATATAGTTAGATGTGTAGTGTAGGTACACATTATCGGCTATGCGTTAGTCACAGGTTTTGCGCACATTTTTCAGTGCACGAGAAAGTTAGATCAAACAAGATTACCCGCTTCGCCTAGTTATGACTTAAACTACAGGGTGCTACAGTGCTACACGTGCTGCACGTGCTGCACGTGCTCATCCCTGAATCCCTGTACCATTACTTCCCGAATAGTGTATCGTCCCATTGCGTCTTGCAGAAAGAGTCCTATTGAGTTGCTTACTTTAGAGATGCTAGTTCTACTTATAGTAGTCTATACACCATTACGCAGCCATGGTTTGACTTAATTATTGTCAAACAGTGTAGTATGTGTAAACTTTAATTCTAGATAGCTGTTAATTGAATATATTTGTGTCTCTTTCCAGGAAGTATGGAACATAGAAGGAGGGAGAAGGACAAACCTGCCCGCCTCCGCCAGCCTCTCAGCATGTAAGCTAATAGCTCCGTTATTAACTAATTCAAACATGTTTTATTCAAAATATTATGAAGCTATATCTGGGCCGTAATTTCCTATGACAGTCAAATCGTACCATTTTTAATGTTTACAGCTCTTCATACAAAAACTGTCAAAATCGACATAAAAAATTAGAGAAGATAAGATTTGAATGTCAAAGAGAATTGGGTTCCGATTTAAAGATTAAAATCAATAGTCTATAATTTTAGTCATATTTTAGCTATAAGATGCAAATGCATAAAATATGATCTTTAATTACAATGAACTATCTATTTGTTGCGATATTGTTGCTCCTACAGTTGAGCTAATTACCGCGGGGGACAAACCCTTTGAGCATACCATAAATTGTTCGTTACTGTGTGTACAAATCATATAATGTCTAATATAGCAAATTACAAAAAACCCACTAAACTAAAATTTGTGTATGGTAACTGTAATTAGTTACAACGACAATAGAAACGCAAAATGATGCGCAAGCGCCGATGCGCCGCGACGCGACGTCTGGACTCTGCACGACAGAAATGCACACAGCGTGAGTCACACAATCTTTTGTGTGTGATTTAAAGTTAACAAAATGTCAGATACGAAAATACGTAGCTTCAAATACTCGTCTGATTGCGCACCTACTAGTACAACATGATATCTCCTATTAATACGTAGCTTCAAATACTCGTCTGATTGCGCACCTACTAGTACAACATGATATCTCCTATTAATACGTAGCTTCAAATACTCGTCTGATTGCGCACCTACTAGTACAACATGATATCTCCTATTAATACGTAGCTTCAAATACTCGTCTGATTGCGCACCTACTAGTACAACATGATATCTCCTATTAATACGTAGCTTCAAATACTCGTCTGATTGCGCACCTACTAGTTGCTACACCAGCTGGAACCTTGCGGTTGCAGCAGTGGAGCCCGCGGCCGGCTGTCACGCTCACGACTCTGTTGGTGCTGGCTCGTACCCAAGCAGTTGCGCATCATTGCAAACAAGCAGTCAGCAAACATCCCTGATGCGCTACAGAAACGGTACAGCCCCATCAAAGCATACTTATACCTAGACTTGTACAAGGGGCGGACCAACAAATTCTTGAAAGGACGGAAACGTATTGGCGATTCCTCTGGTGCTGCATATGTTCATGTGCAGCGGTAATCACTTAACATCTTGTGACCGGCCTGCTCGTTTGCACGCTATTTTTGTTTATAAAAACACCTTTAGTAGGTATGCTTTTTGCATAGATTCTACAGGCTGCACGCATCAAAGGTGGAGCAATAGATTAGCTCTAAATTGAGTCTTCTTTACACCTTCAGACGCACGGACGAACTGAATGAAACGAAATTGAACATTGTGTGAAAGCGAAAGCAAAAACTGAAACATGATCCTCGCTGTTTAAAAAGGATTGACGAGCATCTAGGATGCGTATCTACTGATAACGACAGTGCGTGTGTGTCCGTGTGGAGACGAGCGCGCGTGTGTGCGGCGACAGTTCCGCGGGGTCACGCGATAGCTGTTACTATGAGTACCCTCACTAGCTCGTAATTCGGGAGCGATAAGAGATGGACGCACCGCGCCGCGCCGCACCGCGCCGCACCGCGCCGCACCGCGCCGCACCGCGCAGAGCCACTCGAACCTTCGTCCGTCCTCGAGAGTCGAGAGTCGACACCAAACGACGGGTTTTATTCCTATTTGGTGATTAATAGCTTTTCTTTGAATGGTTTCTCCGGCGGTTAAGTGTTTCAGTAAACAATTTTGGGGGTTTTTTTACGGTTCTAGTGTGAATCTCTAAAAGTAGTTTTTAGTAAATTATTTTATCTTTTTCATTGTTTTGCCTTCTCATTTTATCCCAGTAAAGCGGTGATAGCCCAGCGGTTAGCACGTCAGCTTCCTGTTCGGCCCTCGTCGGGTCGGGGGTTCGCTTCCTCTAATAGAATAGAATAGAATAGAATGTTTTTTTTATTCATGTAAACTTTTTACAAGTACTTATGAATAGTCAGGTAGTTTTAATTTACCACTGGTTCGGAATGTCGTTCCTACCGAGAAGAACCAGCAAGAAACTTGGCGGTTGCTCTTTTTGATTTTTCAGCTTCAGATTCAGATTTATTTATTTGCTTTCATGTAAGTTTTTCAATTTACAATGTTATTATACCGTACCATACAAGCCATTGCAGCCCCGTGCATTGCTGGAGCGAGTCAAATCCAAGCTTTTTTATCGTTTACATAGTCTGCGACTGTATAATATGCTTTTTTTAGAAGCATACTTTTAACATTTTTTAAACTTGTGTAAAGGCAAGTCTAATTGTTCGGAGTTAGGTATTTAAGCAATTAAATATCACTCGCTTTAACGGCGAAGGAAAACATCGTGAGGAAATATGTTCTATTTAAACAAAGGACACAATAGCAACGCGTGTTCTAACCACAAACAAATACTGAATACTGAAGGCAGACGATGCTAAAGTTCACCATTAAAACACTTAGACCGTTTGTAGAGCGAGATGTAAATAACATCATCGTCATATTATGTCGCTGGTAGGTTTCAATGATGTAATCAAAGACTAAAATGAATTCCCCAACCGCAATAGTGAAGTGGACTGAACGTCGAACGATGTCCGGCGTGCGGCGTGCGGTGTGCGGTGTGCGGCGGTGTGCGGCGGTGTGCGGCGGCGTGCGGCTGTTTGCGAAGGTCCGCGTCCCGACAAAAAACGATGTCCTCCTCCAAATAAACTCGTTCCCTTTTAAGCGCATTAAATCGCATTCCTTATACGGCGTGGATAGGGCACGTGCCGCGCAAACAGCGCCGCGTCCGGCGACCCCCCCGCACACCCGCACACCCGCACACCCCCCGCACACACATCCCGAGTGACACAAAAAATACAATGTTGTCAAACACTAGCCTCGAGTTTGTGCCGTCGCGCGTCGCGTCGGTCGTCGTCGTTGTCGCTGCTTTTTTCTTCTCCCCGAAGGAAATGTAAAATAATAATTTATTGTTATGATGGCGTGTCAGAGTCGTAAATCAGCATCGATCGTGTCTTCTCCTATCTTTGTGAAAAAAGTTAACTCATTTTAGTTTCATTGAATTATGTAGCAACGTACAATTAGTTTATTGAATTTAATCACGTTCTAACATTGCTGTACAATAATATATTGTAAGCGTTCAAATCAAATGAGCATTTTCCTTGTTTGGCGCTATGTCGAAACGCGCTATGTCCCTTCTTCGGTCTTCATACTTTATTTACATTTGAATTTTTGGAAATTCAAATTATACACATAATGGAGAACTAGGTACGTAAAAAACTTAAATAGAAAAATTACAATCTTTCTTCAATTTCTAGAGCAGAAAAATTCAATATCGTTTCTGAATAAAATTTAATAAATCAGATTATCTATAGAGAAAATTGTATCCACTCGTGTTTCATGACAAAGATCTAACATGAAACATTAAAGTTATTGTATTTACGTACAGTTTTCAAATAAAAGCTTCTAAAAGTCGCAAAACTTTGCATAATATGGGTTGTTAAACATTCACTTCCGGCTTGTAGTTGTAGTTGTAGGTGCCTATTCCAAATAGCGTGGCGATAGCGAATGTATGCGAAATCAGAGATAATACCTATATTAACAAGTATTATCTCTGGCGAAATGGACATAAATGCGAAAGTGTGTGTCTGTCCGCTAGCTTATCACGGTCCATCGGCTTAACCGATTTTGAAAAAAGTACAGAGATAGCTTGAATCCTGGAGGAAGGATAATAGGCTACTTTTTATCCCGGAAAATTAACGAGCTGCCTGGAAATTTTGGAAACCCAAGTCCACGGGGACAAGGCGACATCAGCTAGTGATAGATAAAGCTTCGTTCATGTCGTTCCAGGTCAGTTTGTTTCCATCTTAGACTGCATCATCACTTATCACCAGAGGAGATTGCCGTCAATGACTAACTTTGTACTTATGGTGTGTTGGTGGTGAGCGCATGGTGAGTCGGAGGCGGCTCGCGGCTCGCGCTTATCTCGGAGTGACAGCCTGCGAGGACACATACCACCATTAGCCATTAGGACGAGCTTGCGCGGTGACGTCACCACCACTGCACGCGCCCATTGTCCACGGGACTGACCGTTGTTCGCACTAACTTTGTACTTATGGTGTGTTGGTGGTGAGCGCATGGTGAGTCGGAGGCGGCTCGCGGCTCGCGCTTATCTCGGAGTGACAGCCTGCGAGGACACATACCACCATTAGCCATTAGGACGAGCTTGCGCGGTGACGTCACCACCACTGCACGCGCCCATTGTCCACGGGACTGACCGTTGTTCGCACTAACTTTGTACTTATGGTGTGTTGGTGGTGAGCGCATGGTGAGTCGGAGGCGGCTCGCGGCTCGCGCTTATCTCGGAGTGACAGCCTGCGAGGACACATACCACCATTAGCCATTAGGACGAGCTTGCGCGGTGACGTCACCACCACTGCACGCGCCCATTGTCCACGGGACTGACCGTTGTTCGCACTAACTTTGTACTTATGGTGTGTTGGTGGTGAGGGCATGGTGAGTCGGAGGCGGCTCGCGGCTCGCGCTTATCTCGGAGTGACAGCCTGCGAGGACACATACCACCATTAGCCATTAGGACGAGCTTGCGCGGTGACGTCACCACCACTGCACGCGCCCATTGTCCACGGGACTGACCGTTGTTCGCACTAACTTTGTACTTATGGTGTGTTGGTGGTGAGCGCATGGTGAGTCGGAGGCGGCTCGCGGCTCGCGCTTATCTCGGAGTGACAGCCTGCGAGGACACATACCACCATTAGCCATTAGGACGAGCTTGCGCGGTGACGTCACCACCACTGCACGCGCCCATTGTCCACGGGACTGACCGTTGTTCGCACTAACTTTGTACTTATGGTGTGTTGGTGGTGAGCGCATGGTGAGTCGGAGGCGGCTCGCGGCTCGCGCTTATCTCGGAGTGACAGCCTGCGAGGACACATACCACCATTAGCCATTAGGACGAGCTTGCGCGGTGACGTCACCACCACTGCACGCGCCCATTGTCCACGGGACTGACCGTTGTTCGCACTAACTTTGTACTTATGGTGTGTTGGTGGTGAGCGCATGGTGAGTCGGAGGCGGCTCGCGGCTCGCGCTTATCTCGGAGTGACAGCCTGCGAGGACACATACCACCATTAGCCATTAGGACGAGCTTGCGCGGTGACGTCACCACCACTGCACGCGCCCATTGTCCACGGGACTGACCGTTGTTCGCACTAACTTTGTACTTATGGTGTGTTGGTGGTGAGCGCATGGTGAGTCGGAGGCGGCTCGCGGCTCGCGCTTATCTCGGAGTGACAGCCTGCGAGGACACATACCACCATTAGCCATTAGGACGAGCTTGCGCGGTGACGTCACCACCACTGCACGCGCCCATTGTCCACGGGACTGACCGTTGTTCGCACTAACTTTGTACTTATGGTGTGTTGGTGGTGAGCGCATGGTGAGTCGGAGGCGGCTCGCGGCTCGCGCTTATCTCGGAGTGACAGCCTGCGAGGACACATACCACCATTAGCCATTAGGACGAGCTTGCGCGGTGACGTCACCACCACTGCACGCGCCCATTGTCCACGGGACTGACCGTTGTTCGCACTAACTTTGTACTTATGGTGTGTTGGTGGTGAGCGCATGGTGAGTCGGAGGCGGCTCGCGGCTCGCGCTTATCTCGGAGTGACAGCCTGCGAGGACACATACCACCATTAGCCATTAGGACGAGCTTGCGCGGTGACGTCACCACCACTGCACGCGCCCATTGTCCACGGGACTGACCGTTGTTCGCACTAACTTTGTACTTATGGTGTGTTGGTGGTGAGCGCATGGTGAGTCGGAGGCGGCTCGCGGCTCGCGCTTATCTCGGAGTGACAGCCTGCGAGGACACATACCACCATTAGCCATTAGGACGAGCTTGCGCGGTGACGTCACCACCACTGCACGCGCCCATTGTCCACGGGACTGACCGTTGTTCGCACTAACTTTGTACTTATGGTGTGTTGGTGGTGAGCGCATGGTGAGTCGGAGGCGGCTCGCGGCTCGCGCTTATCTCGGAGTGACAGCCTGCGAGGACACATACCACCATTAGCCATTAGGACGAGCTTGCGCGGTGACGTCACCACCACTGCACGCGCCCATTGTCCACGGGACTGACCGTTGTTCGCACTAACTTTGTACTTATGGTGTGTTGGTGGTGAGCGCATGGTGAGTCGGAGGCGGCTCGCGGCTCGCGCTTATCTCGGAGTGACAGCCTGCGAGGACACATACCACCATTAGCCATTAGGACGAGCTTGCGCGGTGACGTCACCACCACTGCACGCGCCCATTGTCCACGGGACTGACCGTTGTTCGCACTAACTTTGTACTTATGGTGTGTTGGTGGTGAGCGCATGGTGAGTCGGAGGCGGCTCGCGGCTCGCGCTTATCTCGGAGTGACAGCCTGCGAGGACACATACCACCATTAGCCATTAGGACGAGCTTGCGCGGTGACGTCACCACCACTGCACGCGCCCATTGTCCACGGGACTGACCGTTGTTCGCACTAACTTTGTACTTATGGTGTGTTGGTGGTGAGCGCATGGTGAGTCGGAGGCGGCTCGCGGCTCGCGCTTATCTCGGAGTGACAGCCTGCGAGGACACATACCACCATTAGCCATTAGGACGAGCTTGCGCGGTGACGTCACCACCACTGCACGCGCCCATTGTCCACGGGACTGACCGTTGTTCGCACTAACTTTGTACTTATGGTGTGTTGGTGGTGAGCGCATGGTGAGTCGGAGGCGGCTCGCGGCTCGCGCTTATCTCGGAGTGACAGCCTGCGAGGACACATACCACCATTAGCCATTAGGACGAGCTTGCGCGGTGACGTCACCACCACTGCACGCGCCCATTGTCCACGGGACTGACCGTTGTTCGCACTAACTTTGTACTTATGGTGTGTTGGTGGTGAGCGCATGGTGAGTCGGAGGCGGCTCGCGGCTCGCGCTTATCTCGGAGTGACAGCCTGCGAGGACACATACCACCATTAGCCATTAGGACGAGCTTGCGCGGTGACGTCACCACCACTGCACGCGCCCATTGTCCACGGGACTGACCGTTGTTCGCACTAACTTTGTACTTATGGTGTGTTGGTGGTGAGCGCATGGTGAGTCGGAGGCGGCTCGCGGCTCGCGCTTATCTCGGAGTGACAGCCTGCGAGGACACATACCACCATTAGCCATTAGGACGAGCTTGCGCGGTGACGTCACCACCACTGCACGCGCCCATTGTCCACGGGACTGACCGTTGTTCGCACTAACTTTGTACTTATGGTGTGTTGGTGGTGAGCGCATGGTGAGTCGGAGGCGGCTCGCGGCTCGCGCTTATCTCGGAGTGACAGCCTGCGAGGACACATACCACCATTAGCCATTAGGACGAGCTTGCGCGGTGACGTCACCACCACTGCACGCGCCCATTGTCCACGGGACTGACCGTTGTTCGCACTAACTTTGTACTTATGGTGTGTTGGTGGTGAGCGCATGGTGAGTCGGAGGCGGCTCGCGGCTCGCGCTTATCTCGGAGTGACAGCCTGCGAGGACACATACCACCATTAGCCATTAGGACGAGCTTGCGCGGTGACGTCACCACCACTGCACGCGCCCATTGTCCACGGGACTGACCGTTGTTCGCACTAACTTTGTACTTATGGTGTGTTGGTGGTGAGCGCATGGTGAGTCGGAGGCGGCTCGCGGCTCGCGCTTATCTCGGAGTGACAGCCTGCGAGGACACATACCACCATTAGCCATTAGGACGAGCTTGCGCGGTGACGTCACCACCACTGCACGCGCCCATTGTCCACGGGACTGACCGTTGTTCGCACTAACTTTGTACTTATGGTGTGTTGGTGGTGAGCGCATGGTGAGTCGGAGGCGGCTCGCGGCTCGCGCTTATCTCGGAGTGACAGCCTGCGAGGACACATACCACCATTAGCCATTAGGACGAGCTTGCGCGGTGACGTCACCACCACTGCACGCGCCCATTGTCCACGGGACTGACCGTTGTTCGCACTAACTTTGTACTTATGGTGTGTTGGTGGTGAGCGCATGGTGAGTCGGAGGCGGCTCGCGGCTCGCGCTTATCTCGGAGTGACAGCCTGCGAGGACACATACCACCATTAGCCATTAGGACGAGCTTGCGCGGTGACGTCACCACCACTGCACGCGCCCATTGTCCACGGGACTGACCGTTGTTCGCACTAACTTTGTACTTATGGTGTGTTGGTGGTGAGCGCATGGTGAGTCGGAGGCGGCTCGCGGCTCGCGCTTATCTCGGAGTGACAGCCTGCGAGGACACATACCACCATTAGCCATTAGGACGAGCTTGCGCGGTGACGTCACCACCACTGCACGCGCCCATTGTCCACGGGACTGACCGTTGTTCGCACTAACTTTGTACTTATGGTGTGTTGGTGGTGAGCGCATGGTGAGTCGGAGGCGGCTCGCGGCTCGCGCTTATCTCGGAGTGACAGCCTGCGAGGACACATACCACCATTAGCCATTAGGACGAGCTTGCGCGGTGACGTCACCACCACTGCACGCGCCCATTGTCCACGGGACTGACCGTTGTTCGCACTAACTTTGTACTTATGGTGTGTTGGTGGTGAGCGCATGGTGAGTCGGAGGCGGCTCGCGGCTCGCGCTTATCTCGGAGTGACAGCCTGCGAGGACACATACCACCATTAGCCATTAGGACGAGCTTGCGCGGTGACGTCACCACCACTGCACGCGCCCATTGTCCACGGGACTGACCGTTGTTCGCACTAACTTTGTACTTATGGTGTGTTGGTGGTGAGCGCATGGTGAGTCGGAGGCGGCTCGCGGCTCGCGCTTATCTCGGAGTGACAGCCTGCGAGGACACATACCACCATTAGCCATTAGGACGAGCTTGCGCGGTGACGTCACCACCACTGCACGCGCCCATTGTCCACGGGACTGACCGTTGTTCGCACTAACTTTGTACTTATGGTGTGTTGGTGGTGAGCGCATGGTGAGTCGGAGGCGGCTCGCGGCTCGCGCTTATCTCGGAGTGACAGCCTGCGAGGACACATACCACCATTAGCCATTAGGACGAGCTTGCGCGGTGACGTCACCACCACTGCACGCGCCCATTGTCCACGGGACTGACCGTTGTTCGCACTAACTTTGTACTTATGGTGTGTTGGTGGTGAGCGCATGGTGAGTCGGAGGCGGCTCGCGGCTCGCGCTTATCATCGGAGTGACAGCCTGCGAGGACACATACCACCATTAGCCATTAGGACGAGCTTGCGCGGTGACGTCACCACCACTGCACGCGCCCATTGTCCACGGGACTGACCGTTGTTCGCACTAACTTTGTACTTATGGTGTGTTGGTGGTGAGCGCATGGTGAGTCGGAGGCGGCTCGCGGCTCGCGCTTATCTCGGAGTGACAGCCTGCGAGGACACATACCACCATTAGCCATTAGGACGAGCTTGCGCGGTGACGTCACCACCACTGCACGCGCCCATTGTCCACGGGACTGACCGTTGTTCGCACTAACTTTGTACTTATGGTGTGTTGGTGGTGAGCGCATGGTGAGTCGGAGGCGGCTCGCGGCTCGCGCTTATCTCGGAGTGACAGCCTGCGAGGACACATACCACCATTAGCCATTAGGACGAGCTTGCGCGGTGACGTCACCACCACTGCACGCGCCCATTGTCCACGGGACTGACCGTTGTTCGCACTAACTTTGTACTTATGGTGTGTTGGTGGTGAGCGCATGGTGAGTCGGAGGCGGCTCGCGGCTCGCGCTTATCTCGGAGTGACAGCCTGCGAGGACACATACCACCATTAGCCATTAGGACGAGCTTGCGCGGTGACGTCACCACCACTGCACGCGCCCATTGTCCACGGGACTGACCGTTGTTCGCACTAACTTTGTACTTATGGTGTGTTGGTGGTGAGCGCATGGTGAGTCGGAGGCGGCTCGCGGCTCGCGCTTATCTCGGAGTGACAGCCTGCGAGGACACATACCACCATTAGCCATTAGGACGAGCTTGCGCGGTGACGTCACCACCACTGCACGCGCCCATTGTCCACGGGACTGACCGTTGTTCGCACTAACTTTGTACTTATGGTGTGTTGGTGGTGAGCGCATGGTGAGTCGGAGGCGGCTCGCGGCTCGCGCTTATCTCGGAGTGACAGCCTGCGAGGACACATACCACCATTAGCCATTAGGACGAGCTTGCGCGGTGACGTCACCACCACTGCACGCGCCCATTGTCCACGGGACTGACCGTTGTTCGCACTAACTTTGTACTTATGGTGTGTTGGTGGTGAGCGCATGGTGAGTCGGAGGCGGCTCGCGGCTCGCGCTTATCTCGGAGTGACAGCCTGCGAGGACACATACCACCATTAGCCATTAGGACGAGCTTGCGCGGTGACGTCACCACCACTGCACGCGCCCATTGTCCACGGGACTGACCGTTGTTCGCACTAACTTTGTACTTATGGTGTGTTGGTGGTGAGCGCATGGTGAGTCGGAGGCGGCTCGCGGCTCGCGCTTATCTCGGAGTGACAGCCTGCGAGGACACATACCACCATTAGCCATTAGGACGAGCTTGCGCGGTGACGTCACCACCACTGCACGCGCCCATTGTCCACGGGACTGACCGTTGTTCGCACTAACTTTGTACTTATGGTGTGTTGGTGGTGAGCGCATGGTGAGTCGGAGGCGGCTCGCGGCTCGCGCTTATCTCGGAGTGACAGCCTGCGAGGACACATACCACCATTAGCCATTAGGACGAGCTTGCGCGGTGACGTCACCACCACTGCACGCGCCCATTGTCCACGGGACTGACCGTTGTTCGCACTAACTTTGTACTTATGGTGTGTTGGTGGTGAGCGCATGGTGAGTCGGAGGCGGCTCGCGGCTCGCGCTTATCTCGGAGTGACAGCCTGCGAGGACACATACCACCATTAGCCATTAGGACGAGCTTGCGCGGTGACGTCACCACCACTGCACGCGCCCATTGTCCACGGGACTGACCGTTGTTCGCACTAACTTTGTACTTATGGTGTGTTGGTGGTGAGCGCATGGTGAGTCGGAGGCGGCTCGCGGCTCGCGCTTATCTCGGAGTGACAGCCTGCGAGGACACATACCACCATTAGCCATTAGGACGAGCTTGCGCGGTGACGTCACCACCACTGCACGCGCCCATTGTCCACGGGACTGACCGTTGTTCGCACTAACTTTGTACTTATGGTGTGTTGGTGGTGAGCGCATGGTGAGTCGGAGGCGGCTCGCGGCTCGCGCTTATCTCGGAGTGACAGCCTGCGAGGACACATACCACCATTAGCCATTAGGACGAGCTTGCGCGGTGACGTCACCACCACTGCACGCGCCCATTGTCCACGGGACTGACCGTTGTTCGCACGCACTTGCATGGAATCTGCGTCCTAGTTCCTACCGATTAGTTACGTACGTTTTGTTTTATACTACTTAGTAGGCACGTTTTGATTAATAAATAATGCCTGCGACTGTGTTCGTGTGAATTTATATATATATATATATATATATATATATATATTTTAATTTAAAAGGACATTCAACAGGCTACAAATAATAAACAAAAAAAAGAAATTACACATTAATGCTTGTATAAAATAATGTTTTGTAAAAATACGAATCGAATGAGTACCTACGTATTTGCATGACGGCCACTTGGAAGAAGCACGGATACGAACCGGGATGAGTGCACAAGCGCCCAAAGCCAGTGAAAGCCTCATGAGAAGAGTTGCTCGATGGAGTTACCTTCTCCAAACCCTAACTGCACTCATAACGATGTGATAATAGTCCATACTAACGACTTACAAATGCAGATGGCTTAGAAATATATAAAAAAACCCGCTCTCTAGAACTATGCCATCAGTTTGACCCACGTTTGAGCGGTAGAAAGATCGTGATTATGATCGTAAGAAGTCAATGTCACGGAGTCAGGGTCAGTCTGTTGTTGATTGGTGTCACTTGTCAGCAAAAGGCGACGTCGGCGTTAGTTTCCGACGACGTCGCGCTTCCAGGTCATTGCTCTGCAGTGTGCAGTGTACAGCTGCCGGCTGCCTGCTGCCTGCTATGTAAACAAATAACATTACACACCTAAGTTACGTGAGGCAGGCACTACCTGAGCGAGGTGTAGCCATGACTTTACCGTTGGGTCTCTATAGTAATATTATTGTTAGCTCTCATTACCTACAGATCTCCGATAGTACCCGGACCTCTCAACTCGGGCCTTCAAACCTTATTAAAAATCCTCTTTAGTCAAACCCATGTCAGCCTGAATATTATGTAAAACGAGTACCTAAGAGTTTGAGGTCCAAAAAAATTATTGGGGCGGCAAACCTTATTGACCCAACAGGGCGCCAAATCTTAAAATACAGCCCCTGGATGCCCGGAGGTACCTATTTGGTTGTCGTGAACGCTTAGGTACTAATTATTTTGCTATAATGTTCCAGAAAGCTCAAGTTCAGGGTTCATCTCGGAAAATAACATATCTAAGCGTACAGACTCACATTTCGGTTCTCTCGGATAGCAATAATGCAATAACTGTTGGCACAGGGTCGATATGGCGACGCACATGGCCCCTCGGTGGCGTGTCGTGCCGTAACGCGACACCGCTCACACGCCACACGCCCGCGCTGCGGCGCCCACGACCGACATGCGCCCATTACTACATCGTGAAACATTACCACTACAATATTCAGCTAATTAATAACGAGATCCAATTACAGCGGCATTTTTACATATTAATTATTGATTAAATGTTGCCAAACACATACAAATTAGGTTGTGCTTAGAATCGGTGCCAATTACCCCCATTAATAATAGGCCCCATTGGGGCCAATTCTCTGGTACACAATTTCTAAACTAAACTAAATTAACAGGTCTAAATGTAGTGCTGTCCTTTTCCGCAAGCAACATAATGAAAGGGATAGCAATAGGTTTAGACGTGCCATTTTAGTTTAGTTTAGAGATTGTGTACAACAGAATTAGCCGCAATGGCACCTAATTTTAGAGTATTCGCACCCTCTTCTTACTATTGTGATATGAAAAGGACGGAAGCAGTTTGACATTTCTAAATTTAATTTTTAGATGGTAAAACCCGTGTTTTTAGCACGCATACTGTTTAAATTTGTATTGTGCACTAAAATTTAGAGTCTTTAAATGTGAAAGTCATGTTCCGTTCCTTTTTTAGCATTAGTAAAAAGAAAAGGATGCAGATACTCTAAATTTAGTTTAGAGAGAGACTAGAGAATCGGAGTATCTACCTTAGAATAAGGAAATAGAGATTGCGAACCCGCCAACCTGATATGGGCCGAGTTGTGCGAGAGCCTCGCGATACTTGCTCTTTTTAACCGACTTCAAAAAAGTAGGAGGTTCTCAATTCGTCAGAATCTTTTTTTTATCTGGTATTTTAAAGGGCTTTTATAGAAGACCGATAAACCAGCTCAATCGTCAAAATTAAACTAAACAAACTATACTTAGAAACAATACCAATTTGAGAGAATCACTAACAAAGTATACTTGCTCTTGGCACGTATCTATTAGATGGACAGATGCGTTATCGATAGACCGTCATTTCTCCACCACAAGTTGTTAAGGTCGATAGCGACGCTAAACCAGGAACCAGCGAAATAACAACCGAAACCACCAACACCAACCAAAACAATGAAAACCTAATGTTGCAATATTAACTATACGGTTTGAAGTTTCCTCAACGCTAACAAAATAAGTACGTTATTGTTGTACACACACCGCGACCGGCGCGGCGCCACCAGCGCGCGGCGCGGAACATGAGAGTATGGCGCATTCCCGTATGTAGTGTACGTAGCTGTTCGCAGTACCGTGCGCGTGCGCCTGACCCCGCGCACAACGCGCCGCGAGCACGAACCGGCGCGCAGCACGCGCGGCCTTGCGCCCACTGCCAAGGCCGCGGGTCCGGCGCCGGACAAAGAACCTAACGGTGTTAGCTTGGCGCGGACGAGGAAGTGTGTTTGTCACTAACTATGGTATGCTCAGGGTTCGTTCGGAGCTACGTCGGCACTGTACCACGTGTGCAGTTCCGACGTAGGGCTGTGTCGCGTGCGAGCTCGTGTGTCTGTGGCAGTCGAGGCGGAGCTGTTCACGGAGGGGCGCGAGTGCGTCAACTGCGGCGCCATCCACACGCCGCTGTGGCGCCGCGACGGCACCGGCCACTACCTGTGCAACGCGTGCGGCCTCTACAACAAAATGAACGGCATGAACCGCCCGCTCAAGCAGCCGCGGCGGCTGGTACGTCAGCGCCACGCCGCGCACGCCCCGCCCGCGCCCGACGTACGCACCGCTCGCTCTACCCTCGCCCCCCGCCCCCCGCCCCTCGCCCGCACCCGCACCCGCACCCCCGCCCGCGAGACATCCGCGCCCGAGCGACCCTCGCTGACAGTCGGTTGTGTGTTGCAGTGGCCGCGGAGGGGGCCCCGCCGGGCGCGGATTTCTACAAGGGCTTCCTGTATAACGGCGTCGCCGCGCACGCGCACCACGCGCCCGCGCCCGCGCTCGGCGCCCACGCCGCGCACCACGCGAGCCCCGACTACGCCAAGCAGAAAAAAGGGGTATGTCGCCCCCCTAGCCCGCCCTGTCGGCTCTCAGTACACCGCCGCCCACTGTGCTCCAGCGTCTGCAACTGCTCCAATAGTGGACAAGACGTGTTCGTACAAAATCTTGTGCGTGCTCTCGGAGCGTCCTCGTTGAGACGAGGAGTTATTGGAGTACTTCCAGATGCGTGTGATAGATTCGATGTGGACACGTTCGTTACTTGAGAGCCCACAGTCGGGCCCGCAGCGCCGCGCCCCGCCGTTCCCGCCGCCTTGCTCCTGTGCCGGTTCCTCCATCAACTCCAGCCATCAACTATGTCGTACCACTGACGCACATCGCTTCTGCTGAACCACCCCATACTAACCCTTCACACAACTCACCTCGCCCTCCATCACTTCAGTGTTCCGTTGAGAGATCTGCGGATATGCCGCATAGTTTCAACTTCTGCAACTTGCTCGCGTCTCCAGCCTGGTTGGCAGTCGTTCGTCCACACGTTGGAACACATTTCACGGCGTGATGGCATATCTGTAGATCTTTCATTTAATTTCAAGTACCATTAAAAATTTCCCGTCAAGTAATCTTCTACTTAAGAAGCTGTCTCCCTCGATGGTATCTTCATATCATTGTAAGCTTGTCCGCTTGCCGCCCGCGCCCTGCAGCGTGGCCGCGTGTAACGTGTCGTGTCTGCAGCAGATGGGCGCGAAGCGGCCGGGCGTGCTGTGCAGCAACTGCCAGACGGGCACCACGTCGCTGTGGCGCCGCAACGCGCAGGGCGAGAACGTGTGCAACGCGTGCGGCCTCTACTACAAGCTGCACGGCATCAACCGCCCGCTCGCCATGAAGAAGGACGCGATACAGGTGAGGGCCCGCACTGTGCGACAGGTCGGGCGTGCTGTGCAGCAACTGCCAGACGGGCACCACGTCGCTGTGGCGCCGCAACGCGCAGGGCGAGAACGTGTGCAACGCGTGCGGCCTCTACTACAAGCTGCACGGCATCAACCGCCCGCTCGCCATGAAGAAGGACGCGATACAGGTGAGGGCCCGCACTGTGCGACAGGTCGGGCGTGCTGTGCAGCAACTGCCAGACGGGCACCACGTCGCTGTGGCGCCGCAACGCGCAGGGCGAGAACGTGTGCAACGCGTGCGGCCTCTACTACAAGCTGCACGGCATCAACCGCCCGCTCGCCATGAAGAAGGACGCGATACAGGTGAGGGCCCGCACTGTGCGACAGGTCGGGCGTGCTGTGCAGCAACTGCCAGACGGGCACCACGTCGCTGTGGCGCCGCAACGCGCAGGGCGAGAACGTGTGCAACGCGTGCGGCCTCTACTACAAGCTGCACGGCATCAACCGCCCGCTCGCCATGAAGAAGGACGCGATACAGGTGAGGGCCCGCACTGTGCGACAGGTCGGGCGTGCTGTGCAGCAACTGCCAGACGGGCACCACGTCGCTGTGGCGCCGCAACGCGCAGGGCGAGAACGTGTGCAACGCGTGCGGCCTCTACTACAAGCTGCACGGCATCAACCGCCCGCTCGCCATGAAGAAGGACGCGATACAGGTGAGGGCCCGCACTGTGCGACAGGTCGGGCGTGCTGTGCAGCAACTGCCAGACGGGCACCACGTCGCTGTGGCGCCGCAACGCGCAGGGCGAGAACGTGTGCAACGCGTGCGGCCTCTACTACAAGCTGCACGGCATCAACCGCCCGCTCGCCATGAAGAAGGACGCGATACAGGTGAGGGCCCGCACTGTGCGACAGGTCGGGCGTGCTGTGCAGCAACTGCCAGACGGGCACCACGTCGCTGTGGCGCCGCAACGCGCAGGGGCGAGAACGTGTGCAACGCGTGCGGCCTCTACTACAAGCTGCACGGCATCAACCGCCCGCTCGCCATGAAGAAGGACGCGATACAGGTGAGGGCCCGCACTGTGCGACAGGTCGGGCGTGCTGTGCAGCAACTGCCAGACGGGCACCACGTCGCTGTGGCGCCGCAACGCGCAGGGCGAGAACGTGTGCAACGCGTGCGGCCTCTACTACAAGCTGCACGGCATCAACCGCCCGCTCGCCATGAAGAAGGACGCGATACAGGTGAGGGCCCGCACTGTGCGACAGGTCGGGCGTGCTGTGCAGCAACTGCCAGACGGGCACCACGTCGCTGTGGCGCCGCAACGCGCAGGGCGAGAACGTGTGCAACGCGTGCGGCCTCTACTACAAGCTGCACGGCATCAACCGCCCGCTCGCCATGAAGAAGGACGCGATACAGGTGAGGGCCCGCACTGTGCGACAGGTCGGGCGTGCTGTGCAGCAACTGCCAGACGCAACGCGCCAGGACGCCACTCAGCCTAGTCTGTTCTATCGCTCTCGAAGGACGTCCTGAACGAAGTGAGTCTACGAGGCCGATTGAACTAAGGTGATAGATGGCCAGCGAAGCGAGCTGCCGAATGGAAGAATGGACGTTGACTCGAGACGCACCGTGGCGCAGCGGCATCGTCAAGGTCTGCCCTCTGCAGCTGGACGTGGTTGAAATACTAAAAGCACGTCGCCCTTAGCTACGAAGCCTGGGGCAACCCTCCACCTCCCGCGGCCCCACCGACCTCTCGGTTACATGGGTCGAATCACGGGAGGGCGCCCGTTCGGTACTCGCTCTTGGCGCTTTTCCGGGGCGTTTTCTTGACTCCCTACAAATTGTTTATATCTCACTCTCCCCCGTCGCCGGCACAGCTGAGCTCCTCGCTAGGAGCCGGCCTGGCACCTGTGCGGTCCGAGCTGTTTCGCCTCTTATGGCAATGGTGCGCGAAGATTCGGTTCTTCATATCTAATTCGGCCCGTTAGGAAATGGAAGGCCTTCCAGGTTCAGTATCTTCTAGGTTCATGCTGCACCAGCACTCACCTGCCGGTTGGATAAGCGTCCATACGACTCGTACTCGGCAGATTTCACGAATAATCTGGTGATGATGATGATGATGATGGAACTTGTCACGGATTTCACTGATTCTGACTCGATGCCAAGTTATACATTCTGAATTTCCGCTTACATTCGATATTACATAGATATGTAGTTTTGTTTGATAGTATTTAATGTAAACGATTGCTGCATTTCAGACAAGAAAGCGGAAACCCAAGAACGCAACGAACTTGAAGAATAAAGTGAACAACATCAAAATGGAATGTAAGTATTGTATTTACCTAGATATGTACATTAAAGCGATACAATTGATTTACTAAAAGCGAGGGAAGATATTATTTTAAAGGGTAGAATTTTGTTGATCTGATAGGTTACCTCATATACCATTTAGGTACATTTTTAAACAAAATGGGGCTTGAAATGATTGAAATCAGAGATGGCGCGCGACCGATCGTCGCGCGTCGACATAACTACTTGGTGACATGTAACTATTGTCCGGCTGTATCGCACTATTGACTTTTCACACTGAAAATATGCACACGTTAATCCATTCTATAAGTGACATTTTCCATCCCCAGTGGAGTCCGTGAAGGCGAACACGTCGGCGGTGCGCTCGCCGCTCACGTTCGGCTACTACGTGCAGCAGCACTCGCAGCAGCAGCAGCAGCAGCAGCAGCAGCAGCAGCAGCAACAGCAACAGCAGCAGCAGCAGCTGTCGGTGAAGCTGGAGGAGCCGCCGCCGGCGCACGCGCACCAGCTGTCGCACAGCCAGCCCTACTACGCGGAGGAGTACAGGCGCGCGGAGCCCGCCGAGCGCCTGGAGCGGCCCACCGTCGTGTCGCTGGGCAGCTGAGCGCGCCCGTCGCGCCCTCCACCCACCACGAGAATCTCACTTGTGTAAGCTTAGGTAATGAGAGCGGCCGAGCGCCGCGAGTGGCCGCGTAGTGCTAGTTGACCAAATGGCCCCCGCCCGCCCCGATGCCCGCCCACGGGTAGTCGCACCTTAGGATATTATGTTTAAAATAATATGACAGATTTTATGAGTACAAGCATTTATAGATAAATATTTACGAGTAGTTGGAGGCCGGTCGCCTCCCTCCCGGAGGACTGAGGAGGAACCAAGCGGCAGTGACCCGATGCAGCGCTGTAGTGTATGTGCGCGACTCTAACCAACGCGCTCCTGGAGCTCCTGGAGCTGGAGCCTCGGTACCGATCGAAGCAGACCAATCACATTCCAATTAGATGACGTCAAAATATGAACACGTCAACTTTTGAAAATCCGATTGATCGAGTGAACACATCTCCCAGACACGACACGCCACTTGTTCGTTGACGCCATGTAACATGTAACATGTAACATGTAACATGTAACATGTAACACGTAACACGTTTCTGTTTCACTGATTCTACAAATAAATAATCAAATACATATTTCAGTACGATGGCGTCGATTCTGTTGTCTTTCTCTAAACTAAATTTAGAGTATCTGCATATTTTTCTTTTAAATATTGTTAAATGCTAAAAATGGACAGAAAATGAATTTTAAATTAAATATTCTAAATAGTGCTACTCTAAAAATTAAAACAACAGACTCACGACTGGCACTTAAAGTCACGAGGTTTGACAACTCTAAATTAAATTTGTCTGTCCTTTTCTAATTACATTGGCAAGAAAAAGATGCGAATACTATAAAATTAAGTTGCCGTCAAACTCAGTACCAACAACCGCTACAGTAGTAACGGCGATCTATCGGGTCGCTGGTTGCTGGTCGCTGGTCGCTGGTCGCTGGTCGCTGGTCGCTGGTCGCTGGTCGCTGGTCGCCGGGCGTGCGAGACGCGCGGTTCTGTTACCAAATAATTTTATACTTATGTTTAATGCTATAAGACTGTGCCCTGGCATTCCACGTGTCGCCTTCCTATATAGATACACGTAGATATATCGCGTTAGTACCTACAGTAGTTCGTAGAGGATCCGCGGAGGTATTCCGTAGAACATAAGTATTTGTGTGTTTTGTTACGTTTTGTCGACTCCATGACTTCCAAATACATTCCACAAATTTAGTGTAAATGTAAGACTACACTAGGACGTTAAATATATGACAAATTTTATTGTAATGACATAATTAATGTAATTAATCGATACCTAGAACCATGACTCCTCCGACTGTAGAAGGACGGCAGGACTCGCTTCGCTTCGAGTCCACGCGTCGCTCCATACCGGTTTAGTTAACTTTGGATATTCAGTGAAGATTGAATATTCGAACGCAGATGGATAAAATTCTCACCTTAGAATATTTGAGCGATTAACGGCCGAAATTAATAAGCTATCCATCCACGATCTGCTCTACTAGAGATACAAGTTCGGCATAAACTCTTACAAGTTACCACAAATCTCTATGCTTAGTAGGGCAAATCATGGATAGATAGCTTATTAATTTCGGCCGTAAGTAGACAGTGGACCTGTGTTGTCGCGCTCCGAGCTCTGCGGGACGCCATACAGCGGCAGGTTGAAGCAGTCGTGACGACCGGTTCAGGAGCAGTCGACTGTGACTGCTCGAAACTGCCCGTGTAGAGCCTGCATCAGTCAGATAGCCCTACTTCATAATGACCTAGCACTGTAACTTTCTACGACGAATCTAGTAAGAACAGCCTAAGCACGATCAGTACGACAACGCGGCTTGCTTATCGAAAAATTATTGCAAAAAAAAAATGCGACAGAGATGTGCCGACTGCCGGCATGATTGTGCTTGGGCTACAGTTATTTTCTATTGGTGCGATTATGGCGCCCCTGCAAATGGCGGCGATCCCCCAGGTCACGTTGTGTTGTAGGTCTCAGGCACATCGAAAGCCTTCGCCTCAGGGCTCGTTATACCCACAAACTATGTCTACAAGTCCCGCAAATTGCTATTGGAATCATGTCTCAGTAACATCGAAATGACGTCATTTGACGTATATTTAAGTAAAAAATATATACTATCAGCTCGAAACTTAGTCTAGTGCATTAGCAATTTGCGGGACTTATACCGCTTGCAAAGGACCTGTCTAGTATCGATGTTAGAGACAATTCATTTATCGATGTTACAAACTATGTAATGTTCAATGTCGCAATCATGTTATAACTGACTTGATGATTTTTTTAAATTTAAATTGTTATCAAATTGTTTGTTTGTTTAAGTGTGCTTATCATAGATCAATGAAATAATAAATTTTATATAATAATAAACTTTAGAGCTGTCGGTGTCAATTACTTATAGACATCGAAGTTATCTCGTACGTTAGCGGTAACAAGGCCTTGCATAATATTAACATTAAATAAAAATTAAATGAAGTACAACAATATACGCTGCTTACTCAATACGTTGCGCTAAACTCGCGAGATTTCGCTCCATCAGTCAGTCGGCTCTAAAGGGCATCCGAGACGGTCAAGCGACTTGACGTCAAGCACTTAGTTTGTTCAAGCATCAAGCAAACTGTATGGTCACCATGGTGGACCGTCTTGGCAGCCCTTAACACTTCTCGATGTGAGTGGGAGCTCAACAAACGAGTAGATCTTTACTTTTTTTTAATACAATAAAACTTAAAGCTAGCCTTATCTAATTACTATATAGTAGATCTTATATATAGTAGATCTTACATCTCACGTGCAATGTTGATAGAACTCAGCGTCAAGCGTTAAAATGTACGTGTAGTAAAATGGACCTTAACCACCTTGTTTTAAAGCTCAAGTTCATCCGTACATCTACAGCCAGCGCTCTGAGCGGAAACTGCGAAATTAAATCGATGGTACTGAGCTAATCGTGGGACTTTTCTTTAGGTCCATTTTACTCTGACGTCATTGTATTTTGAAGCTCGAATTGTACTAACGTATCGTTATCGTAACGTCCTATTCTCGTACTAAGCACACACAATAAATTAATTATGAATAAGGAAGTAACATTTCGGTCGATGTAATGATAAATTAAATTCTATTCCTGAATAATTGTAGTTTCAGACCCATTCGGAGTTCTTAGTCATACTTTATATTTCGTTTTCATATTTGTCGTGTACAATAACCAATGTCTAACCCTTCCTTTGGAGTTAGATGTCGGTCTGTCTGCACTCTGCAGAGGCTACGATACAAAGATCTGATTCATTAGATACCTCTCTATGTTTAAGCCGAATTATCGAATTAAGCTCACTTGTACAATGTTATCGAAATTTAAATTATTCAACGATAATGTAGTCGGATGTGGATAGAGAATACAAATATATGTAATATTTTATAAAGTTAAATATTAAAGTTATATTAGGTAAATGTCTACAAACGAGTTATAAAGTGAATATTTTGTAAAGAGCGCGTCGTTTCGTTACGCGCCCTAGCACTATCAGTGCGACGACGTTTTCTCGCAGCTTTTTATCAATTGACATTCTGCGCAGACGACGGACTAAAATGGGACAGAGAACTGGCTCTCGCAACGCACACGACAGGCTAAAAGTACGGCGAAACACCGTAGTAAAAGATGAAGGAGTTTTGTCCTCCGCACGCAATAGTTCTCGTCTGCACAGGCTCTAAGCGTTAGACGATACACAAGTCGCAGTGGTTGTGCTTGGACGGACGATAGTTATTTATGTTAGCTGCGGCTGCGCGCTTCGCTCGCGGGCTGCGCGGCCGCAACCGTTATATTTTATGTAAATATAGTATAAGAAAGAAGTACACTTTTAATAAATGAGCATATTATTATAATTACTGGTGTGTCGTTTGATTTAACGATGTCATTATGTCACTATACCTACATATTTGCAACTCCCTCTGGCGGCCGCCACTCGAGGCTCCCACTTGTATTGTTATTGGCTGTGTATAGCGTATGCTCTGTTATTGACGTATGTGTATGGCGTATGCTCTGTGATTGACGTATGTGTATGGCGTATGCTCTGTTATTGACGTATGTGTATGGCGTATGCTCTGTTATTGACGTATGTGTATAGCGTATGCTCTGTTATTGACGTATGTGTATGGCGTATGCTCTGTTATTGACGTATGTGTATGGCGTATGCTCTGTTATTGACGTATGTGTATGGCGTATGCTCTGTGATTGACGTATGTGTATGGCGTATGCTCTGTTATTGACGTATGTGTATGGCGTATGCTCTGTTATTGACGTATGTGTATAGCGTATGCTCTGTTATTGACGTATATGTATAGCTTATGCTCTGTTATTGACGTATGTGTATGGCGTATGCTCTGTTATTGACGTATGTGTATGGCGTATGCTCTGTTATTGACGTATGTGTATGGCGTATGCTCTGTTATTGACGTATGTGTATGGCGTATGCTCTGTTATTGACGTATGTGTATGGCGTATGCTCTGTTATTGACGTATGTGTATGGCGTATGCTCTGTTATTGACGTATGTGTATGGCGTATGCTCTGTTATTGACGTATGTGTATGGCGTATGCTCTGTTATTGACGTATGTGTATGGCGTATGCTCTGTTATTGACGTATGTGTATGGCGTATGCTCTGTTATTGACGTATGTGTATGGCGTATGCTCTGTTATTGACGTATGTGTATGGCGTATGCTCTGTTATTAATAAACCATTTAATTTAAAGAGAGTGTCGCTCGGCACCTCCTGAACTCTGCACCCGTGTGCACCGCGCCCTGCGCCCTGGCCTGGCGCCCTGCGCCCTGGCCTGGCGCCCTGCGCCCTGGCCTGGCGCCCTGCACACCCTGCCTGTACTGTTACGTACTGAGACCCTGCACCATAGGTGAAGCCGGCACTGGTCGTACGTATATCTGTAGTATGGGTTTGTGTGAACCAACCGTCAGATGCTGAGGCTCTGCGGTTCGCTGGCCTGCCAAGTGCCAAGTGCCAGTTGCCAGTTGCCAGTTGCCAGTTGCCAGTTGCCAGTTGCCAGTTGCCAGTTGCCACGGTGTCGCGGTAACTGCTTATGCTTCACTTCGGCGGCGCAGGTATTTCCCTGTTTAGTGTGTACATACAGTGCACTAAGCCTAGCTTATCTCTCACGGACTTGGATGTTAGGAAATAATACGACTTTATATTGGCCTCCTCCTGGCTTATAATATTTATTTACAACAATATAAATGACTCGTATTGGTAAAGAGATTAAAGTAGAATTGAAATGATATAGGTATGTACCTACGTGCTACCTGCTACCTGCTACCTGCTACCTGCAACCTGCTACCTGCTACCTGCTACCTGCTATACCTATGTATTTGTATGGAGGTTCTCGTGTAGAATATAAAGTTCTACATTAGGTATTTACTAAAATACTAGCTGATGCCCGCGACGTCGTTCGCGTGGATTTAGGTTTTAAAATTCCCGTGGGAACTCTTTGATTTTCCGGGATAAAAAGTAGCCTATGTCACTTCTCCAAGCCTTTAACTATGTATATCCATGCAAAAAATCACGTCGATCCATTGCTCCGTTGCGACGTGATTGAAGGACAAACCAACAAACAAACACACTTTCGCATTTATACTAAGGGTACTGATTGAAAGGCTGCCATCCCCAATGCCAATAGAAATACTTAGTACTTAGCGACGCGACGTGTGTAAACCCCATCAAAAGAGACATGTCTTACAGCCTAGCTCACCTTAGCTCCTTCACTCTGACTTAGCTCAGGGAGGAACAGTTATGTTTGACAACTGAACTATGAAAATGCACTGAGAGTTTCAGTATGTAAGTAGGTTCACTTACGATCGAGTAGCTAACTATTATATTCATTCCATATTATTTCGTAAATACCCAAGAATGTGATATCATGCTTGAATCTCATTTCGAAGAGGAATAACAATGTGGGGTGGGTAGATAGGTAGCTAGTTGCCCACACGGCTAGCACCTGGGTGCATGACGCGCCAACGCGGCTTACCGGCGGCACAAGTTAGTTTATATCGATATCGAATACTTAGTAGGTATATCGATAAATTATTTACCCACCTATATACGTTGTGCAACATGAAGTTTCTTTGTTGTTTGTATTATGAGTCATGTTCAAGTTGCGTACATTGTAGAGGTGTTGCAAGGTTCGCCTTACGTAGAGACTGTCTACAGCTACCTAGTATGTAGTTATACGTACCTACTACCTACATACCTATACAATGTTGAAGAATACAACTGCAGAGATTTACTTACGCAAAAACATTGAAAAAAGGGGAATTAAAAGTTAAAACGAGCCTTATTTAAGTATTATACACCACTTTCATATCCGCTTTATAAATATGCCTACAGATTGTAGTAGCATTTGACTCGTAGAGGGTGCGGCGTAGAACCGTAGCTGTATTCATAGTTCCTACCAGCTACCTACTTAGGTACTATAGTTTACTATTTTCCTCTTGATGGTAGAGATGAGTTTCTTTGTTCAATACAATAGAGTATAGAAGGTATAGAACAACTCTGTTCATATTATTCCGGGATTTTGGTGTTTTAGGAAATGTGGAAACGTTAGCTTCCATAATGTTTTCGACTCTCATGAAACGAAGTAGGTACTTAGTATTAACGTATAGGTAGGTAGGTGTGTATAGCAGTCGAGTGTCGAGTGATACCTGCAAGTACTCGCACGGCTGTGCTACGTGATGTAGGGGCTGAGGGGGGGGGGGGGGGGGGGGGCGCTGAAACAATATGGCGGCTTATCGCGCCCCCGCCCGCGCCCCGCGCCCCGCGCCCCGCGCCCCGCGCCTCACACCGCACTTTATTAGCTTTTCACGGAAAATATTCCACGAAAAAACAAGTGATAACATCGTGATGATGTCGATATGCGCCATCGATAATCCGCGCGCTATCAGATCACGAGCGCCTCCCGCACCTCCACCTCCTCCTCCACCCGGCACCGCATCCAGCACTGCACTGCACAACTGCTCTGCGACTGCTCGGCCGCGCTTGTAGCGCTCAGCTCAGATACGTTAACTTCCCTGCGATAGTGTATCTCGGCGCGGAGTGTCGCCCGCTATGAGTCGCCACAGATACGCGCTCTCCTAATCAAATCTGTGGCTCTATCTGATAATTACCGTATCGGGGTGCCTTCGTATCTCAGCTCCCCTGCGACCAGCCATGGGGGGGGGTGCCCTGTGCCACGCTATATACAAATATTGGGTCGAGCTCGTCTGTTTGCTCAGCTTATCACGTGACTCGCGAACACACCCAGCGGCCTACATACGACGCTAAAGGAGAGTTCACACCGCACCGAGAGCGCCGGGATACATCGAAATAATCGCTTCAACTTCGACAACGATCGAAATACTATCCGGGTATCTCTAAAGAAGAGAGAATACGCAACTTTTACCTACCTAATGTAAACGCGTCCCGTCTTACATCATCAATTTCCATCAGCCGTGACTGTGGTCATACCTATAAATAAGTACTAAAGTGTTCTATGTAGGCTGCGCAGGCGCACGGCCCCGAGTCTATTGGCCGCGTGTAAACATGCCATAACGGGCGCCGCGCCATCCATCCACGACCCGCGTCCCGCCCGGCCTACAGTCTACAGTGTACACTCACATCCTTGCACACACAGCGAGCCCAGTGACTCAGGACTAGCGTCAGCTGTTCCGCCAGATACAGTATCTGTGGAGTAGATACACTATCGATGCTCTAAGATAGGCAATCTCACATTAACGCCTAGTTGAGATAAACGAGATAACGTTTTGCATATCTTGGAGCGATACGAGGCGGCGGGGTCGACGCCCGATGCACCGACCACTATCGTTATCATCTCCAGGGCGCCGCGACGAGCGACGAGCGACGAGCCCTACGCTCTCGGACGACGACCAACCGTCAATTATAGTCAAGTTTCCATGAGCTCATACAAAACGATTCGTTTCCTCGTCTAGAACGCACTGCTACAATATGAAATGCTCTGGCACCCGTCTTCCTCACCGATTACAATAGGAACCTTCGAAGGAATAGTGACCAAGTATATCCACTATCTCCACTCGACGTTGCATCATCGCCTACTATTTGATGTGATTGCAGCCAAGCGCATGCTGTAGTAGAATGGTAGGTAACAGTCATTAGAACTGAGGAAGTGCAGGTTGCGCACCGCCACAGTGAAGGGGTCGCAGTTTGGCCTCGCGAGGGATAAAACAACGCTAATTAGTATAAAGCCAACCTCCACGAGTCGACTCAACAGTCGACTCAACAGTCGACTCAACAGTCGACTCAACAGTCGACTCATTAGACACACAACTACTTATACCTGCAGATATGATACACACTTTGCTTACAACGTGCAACTTAGCCAAAAGTTTTATGATTGCGATTGAAAATCGTCAAAATGAGCGTCTAAAATTTTTGTTACGACGAAGATCAAGTGGGAAATTATATTATTATATAGGTATTAATGAAGCAACATAATATGACGACAATTTTCCCGGGTTGGAAACAAATCCTGCCACATTTCAGAGAGATTTAGCGCCTTCTCGAGAGAGAAACAGAGTCTTACTCAGGTAAGTAGGTACTTTCAACTGAAAAAAAAACCACAAGAATGCATGATTCGTATGCATCTCTGTCCTAGGCTCCTGGCACCTGGCACCTGGCACATACCTACATGAAACATCACCTTCAGATAAGATCGTTTCGGCGCGGTGTTGGCAACATCGATACCTACTTCTGAATTCTGAAACAAAACAAACTTGTCACTGATACTGACAAATAACACAGCGAATAGTATCATTGGAGCCTTGTCGCTTATCAGCAGATAGTGGCGTGATAACGGATAGTGCGTTGTGTACTGCGAGCTGTATGTTTGCCGAGCCCGTGCTGTGACTGCGGCCTGTAGGTACAGTACGCGGCAGAAACTAATGTACATCGGCCTTTGTAGAGCGTTGTCTCTATCAATCATGCTTACCTATATGACGTTTTGGCGGCATCAACGACAGAGACAGTGCTCTACAAATCCGCTATCTTCTTCTAAAGGTCGATGTCCCTTATTTTCTGCCGCGTATTGTACAATGTGCTAATGCCGTGCTGTAAATAACGGGTAATGCCAATCATGTACCAATAGTCCGCGACAGGTCGACATGGCAATCGGATACGGAGCGCCCCACACACACACACAGTGACGTGCGGGTGTGGGGGACGTCCCCCCGCCTCATACCCCGATTGCCACCTCGACCTGAGTTTGTTGTGGGCTCTTCTTAGACCTGGGCGCGTTTGGAACCCTCGTAGCTTTAGTTTTAAGTTCTCGTAAGAAATTATAACCACTATCTATATCATCATCTTACAAATGCAAACTGACTGTCAAAAAGCGTAATTTGTTTAGCTAGTTTGAATAAACGTTTTGACATTTGACCTGTCGCGGACAAAGCGCAGATCCTTGGCGCAGATCCTTGGCGCAGATCCTTGGCGCAGATCCTTGGCGCAGATCCTTGGCGCAGATCAGTGAAACACTCATGCCATAAACATCAAACTTGTAACTAAAAGTCTAGGGATATAAACACCACGGTCAACCCGTCGCGTCGCCGGCTCACTGCTGAGCAAGGGTTTGGCCATAGTCCACCACGCTGGCCAAGCGCGGATAGGCAGACTTCACACGCCTTTGAAAACAGAACTGTCAGGCATGCAAGTTTCCTCGCGATGTTTTCCTTCCCCGTTAAAGCAAGCGATACTCAATTGTCAAGTCAGAGGTGCGTTCCCGGGGTCGAACCCCCGACCTCCTGAATGGGAGGTGGAGGTCTTAACCACTTTGGAAAATGATGCCACATGAAAAGTACCGGCTAGAGTTTTTATTGACAACACCTCTACCTACCTCTACCAGCTGCGTAGTAAGCAGCAGATACCTATACAAGTACCGGCTGCTATAGTAGAGAAGACAATGATACATACTACACTACACTAGAGTATTACCTAATATCACAAAGAGGTAAAGTTCAGATGTAAACCACACTATCACAGCTTTTTTTCTTGATCCTGTACCTATACAGGATCAAGAAAAAAGCTGACTTCTACAATTTAGTGAAGATCACCAATGATTGCCTACAATGGTATAATCTGCACTGAGAAGGTGTTCTGCTACGCACGAAATTGTAGAAACTAGAAGGTGTCGTAGAAAGTCGAGATAATAAGTACAAGAGGAGACAAACACGTCCTTTCGAAATGTACTTCTTCTTTGGCGTTTCTCAGTGCCATATCAGCACAACGAAATGTACTTCTTCTTTGGCGTTTCTCAGTGCCATATCAGCACAACGAAATGTACTTCTTCTTTGGCGTTTCTCAGTGCCATATCAGCACAACGAAATGTACTTCTTCTTTGGCGTTTCTCAGTGCCATATCAGCACAACGAAATGTACTTCTTCTTTGGCGTTTCTCAGTGCCATATCAGCACAACGAAATGTACTTCTTCTTTGGCGTTTCTCAGTGCCATATCAGCACAACGAAATGTACCTACTTATTGCAGGATCAAGTGGTCGCAGTGACGGCTGTCAGCGCGCTGACAGACGGACAGACAGATAAGCCGACGCCGAATCACACGCTCCGATATCATCTGATATCTATCACGTTTGAGAAAATATCGATAACAGACGTACCAGAGTTACAGAATTCTGAAGAGGTACTTAGACCATATTTAGATCAGCATTAGATGTACCTAATCATGATTAGTCCATTGCTGACCCACTACTGAGTATAGATCTCCTCTCACACTTGGCCATTGACTGCCACGCTGGCCAAGTGTGGATCGGTAGACTTCACACACCTTGGAAAACATTATGGATAACTCAGAAAAGTTAGAGGTGCGTGCCCGGGATCGAACCCCCGACCTCTGATTAGGCGGCAGTCTTCCTAACCACTAGACTTTCACCCTCGGCGGATTGGCATACCTATACCTGTTATTCAGTGCCGAATCTTCCAACAACAAGTGTGACAGTCGATAAGCCGCTGAATCACGCACGTCGCGAAACTGTCAAGTCACCAAGTGAGAGCTGATAACACGACACGGCTCGGGCACCGCGACCAAGTCGCCAACACGAGAGCTGATAACACGACACGGCTCGGGCACCGCGACCAAGTCGCCAACACGAGAGCTGATAACACGACACGGCTCGGGCGCCGCGACCAAGTCGCCAACACGAGAGCTGATAACACGACACGGCTCGGGCACCGCGACCAAGTCGCCAACACGAGAGCTGATAACACGACACTGGCTCGGGCGCCGCGACCAAGTCGCCAACACGAGAGCTGATAACACGACACGGCTCGGGCGCCGCGACCAAGTCGCCAACACGAGAGCTGATAACACGACACGGCTCGGGCGCCGCGACCAAGTCGCCAACACGAGAGCTGATAACACGACACGGCTCGGGCGCCGCGACCAAGTCGCCAACACGAGAGCTGATAACACGACACGGCTCGGGCGCCGCGACCAAGTCGCCAACACGAGAGCTGATAACACGACACTGGCTCGGGCGCCGCGACCAAGTCGCCAACACGAGAGCTGATAACACGACACGGCTCGGGCACCGCGACCAAGTCGCCAACACGAGAGCTGATAACACGACACGGCTCGGGCGCCGCGACCAAGTCGCCAACACGAGAGCTGATAACACGACACGGCTCGGGCGCCGCGACCAAGTCGCCAACACGAGAGCTGATAACACGACACGGCTCGGGCACCGCGACCAAGTCGCCAACACGAGAGCTGATAACACGACACTGGCTCGGGCGCCGCGACCAAGTCGCCAACACGAGAGCTGATAACACGACACGGCTCGGGCGCCGCGACCAAGTCGCCAACACGAGAGCTGATAACACGACACGGCTCGGGCACCGCGACCAAGTCGCCAACACGAGAGCTGATAACACGACACGGCTCGGGCGCCGCGACCAAGTCGCCAACACGAGAGCTGATAACACGACACGGCTCGGGCGCCGCGACCAAGTCGCCAACACGAGAGCTGATAACACGACACTGGCTCGGGCGCCGCGACCAAGTCGCCAACACGAGAGCTGATAACACGACACGGCTCGGGCACCGCGACCAAGTCGCCAACACGAGAGCTGATAACACGACACGGCTCGGGCGCCGCGACCAAGTCGCCAACACGAGAGCTGATAACACGACACGGCTCGGGCGCCGCGACCAAGTCGCCAACACGAGAGCTGATAACACGACACGGCTCGGGCGCCGCGACCAAGTCGCCAACACGAGAGCTGATAACACGACACTGGCTCGGGCGCCGCGACCAAGTCGCCAACACGAGAGCTGATAACACGACACGGCTCGGGCACCGCGACCAAGTCGCCAACACGAGAGCTGATAACACGACACGGCTCGGGCACCGCGACCAAGTCGCCAACACGAGAGCTGATAACACGACACGGCTCGGGCGCCGCGACCAAGTCGCCAACACGAGAGCTGATAACACGACACGGCTCGGGCGCCGCGACCAAGTCGCCAACACGAGAGCTGATAACACGACACGGCTCGGGCGCCGCGACCAAGTCGCCAACACGAGAGCTGATAACACGACACGGCTCGGGCGCCGCGACCAAGTCGCCAACACGAGAGCTGATAACACGACACGGCTCGGGCGCCGCGACCAAGTCGCCAACACGAGAGCTGATAACACGACACTGGCTCGGGCGCCGCGACCAAGTCGCCAACACGAGAGCTGATAACACGACACGGCTCGGGCACCGCGACCAAGTCGCCAACACGAGAGCTGATAACACGACACGGCTCGGGCGCCGCGACCAAGTCGCCAACACGAGAGCTGATAACACGACACGGCTCGGGCACCGCGACCAAGTCGCCAACACGAGAGCTGATAACACGACACGGCTCGGGCACCGCGACCAAGTCGCCAACACGAGAGCTGATAACACGACACGGCTCGGGCACCGCGACCAAGTCGCCAACACGAGAGCTGATAACACGACACGGCTCGGGCACCGCGACCAAGTCGCCAACACGAGAGCTGATAACACGACACGGCTCGGGCGCCGCGACCAAGTCGCCAACACGAGAGCTGATAACACGACACGGCTCGGGCGCCGCGACCAAGTCGCCAACACGAGAGCTGATAACACGACACGGCTCGGGCGCCGCGACCAAGTCGCCAACACGAGAGCTGATAACACGACACGGCTCGGGCGCCGCGACCAAGTCGCCAACACGAGAGCTGATAACACGACACGGCTCGGGCGCCGCGACCAAGTCGCCAACACGAGAGCTGATAACACGACACGGCTCGGGCGCCGCGACCAAGTCGCCAACACGAGAGCTGATAACACGACACGGCTCGGGCGCCGCGACCAAGTCGCCAACACGAGAGCTGATAACACGACACGGCTCGGGCGCCGCGACCAAGTCGCCAACACGAGAGCTGATAACACGACACGGCTCGGGCGCCGCGACCAAGTCGCCAACACGAGAGCTGATAACACGACACGGCTCGGGCGCCGCGACCAAGTCGCCAACACGAGAGCTGATAACACGACACGGCTCGGGCGCCGCGACCAAGTCGCCAACACGAGAGCTGATAACACGACACGGCTCGGGCGCCGCGACCAAGTCGCCAACACGAGAGCTGATAACACGACACGGCTCGGGCGCCGCGACCAAGTCGCCAACACGAGAGCTGATAACACGACACGGCTCGGGCGCCGCGACCAAGTCGCCAACACGAGAGCTGATAACACGACACGGCTCGGGCGCCGCGACCAAGTCGCCAACACGAGAGCTGATAACACGACACGGCTCGGGCGCCGCGACCAAGTCGCCAACACGAGAGCTGATAACACGACACTGGCTCGGGCGCCGCGACCAAGTCGCCAACACGAGAGCTGATAACACGACACTGGCTCGGGCGCCGCGACCAAGTCGCCAACACGAGAGCTGATAACACGACACTGGCTCGGGCGCCGCGACCAAGTCGCCAACACGAGAGCTGATAACACGACACTGGCTCGGGCGCCGCGACCAAGTCGCCAACACGAGAGCTGATAACACGACACTGGCTCGGGCGCCGCGACCAAGTCGCCAACACGAGAGCTGATAACACGACACTGGCTCGGGCGCCGCGACCAAGTCGCCAACACGAGAGCTGATAACACGACACTGGCTCGGGCGCCGCGACCAAGTCGCCAACACGAGAGCTGATAACACGACACTGGCTCGGGCGCCGCGACAAAGTCGCCAACACGAGAGCTGATAACACGACACTGGCTCGGGCGCCGCGACCAAGTCGCCAACACGAGAGCTGATAACACGACACTGGCTCGGGCGCCGCGACCAAGTCGCCAACACGAGAGCTGATAACACGACACTGGCTCGGGCGCCGCGACCAAGTCGCCAACACGAGAGCTGATAACACGACACGGCTCGGGCGCCGCGACCAAGTCGCCAACACGAGAGCTGATAACACGACACGGCTCGGGCGCCGCGACCAAGTCGCCAACACGAGAGCTGATAACACGACACGGCTCGGGCGCCGCGACCAAGTCGCCAACACGAGAGCTGATAACACGACACTGGCTCGGGCGCCGCGACCAAGTCGCCAACACGAGAGCTGATAACACGACACGGCTCGGGCACCGCGACCAAGTCGCCAACACGAGAGCTGATAACACGACACGGCTCGGGCGCCGCGACCAAGTCGCCAACACGAGAGCTGATAACACGACACGGCTCGGGCGCCGCGACCAAGTCGCCAACACGAGAGCTGATAACACGACACGGCTCGGGCACCGCGACCAAGTCGCCAACACGAGAGCTGATAACACGACACTGGCTCGGGCGCCGCGACCAAGTCGCCAACACGAGAGCTGATAACACGACACGGCTCGGGCGCCGCGACCAAGTCGCCAACACGAGAGCTGATAACACGACACGGCTCGGGCGCCGCGACCAAGTCGCCAACACGAGAGCTGATAACACGACACGGCTCGGGCGCCGCGACCAAGTCGCCAACACGAGAGCTGATAACACGACACGGCTCGGGCGCCGCGACCAAGTCGCCAACACGAGAGCTGATAACACGACACTGGCTCGGGCGCCGCGACCAAGTCGCCAACACGAGAGCTGATAACACGACACGGCTCGGGCACCGCGACCAAGTCGCCAACACGAGAGCTGATAACACGACACGGCTCGGGCGCCGCGACCAAGTCGCCAACACGAGAGCTGATAACACGACACGGCTCGGGCGCCGCGACCAAGTCGCCAACACGAGAGCTGATAACACGACACGGCTCGGGCGCCGCGACCAAGTCGCCAACACGAGAGCTGATAACACGACACTGGCTCGGGCGCCGCGACCAAGTCGCCAACACGAGAGCTGATAACACGACACGGCTCGGGCACCGCGACCAAGTCGCCAACACGAGAGCTGATAACACGACACGGCTCGGGCACCGCGACCAAGTCGCCAACACGAGAGCTGATAACACGACACGGCTCGGGCGCCGCGACCAAGTCGCCAACACGAGAGCTGATAACACGACACGGCTCGGGCGCCGCGACCAAGTCGCCAACACGAGAGCTGATAACACGACACGGCTCGGGCGCCGCGACCAAGTCGCCAACACGAGAGCTGATAACACGACACGGCTCGGGCGCCGCGACCAAGTCGCCAACACGAGAGCTGATAACACGACACGGCTCGGGCGCCGCGACCACGTCGCCAACACGAGAGCTGATAACACGACACTGGCTCGGGCGCCGCGACCAAGTCGCCAACACGAGAGCTGATAACACGACACGGCTCGGGCACCGCGACCAAGTCGCCAACACGAGAGCTGATAACACGACACGGCTCGGGCGCCGCGACCAAGTCGCCAACACGAGAGCTGATAACACGACACGGCTCGGGCACCGCGACCAAGTCGCCAACACGAGAGCTGATAACACGACACGGCTCGGGCACCGCGACCAAGTCGCCAACACGAGAGCTGATAACACGACACGGCTCGGGCACCGCGACCAAGTCGCCAACACGAGAGCTGATAACACGACACGGCTCGGGCACCGCGACCAAGTCGCCAACACGAGAGCTGATAACACGACACGGCTCGGGCGCCGCGACCAAGTCGCCAACACGAGAGCTGATAACACGACACGGCTCGGGCGCCGCGACCAAGTCGCCAACACGAGAGCTGATAACACGACACGGCTCGGGCGCCGCGACCAAGTCGCCAACACGAGAGCTGATAACACGACACGGCTCGGGCGCCGCGACCAAGTCGCCAACACGAGAGCTGATAACACGACACGGCTCGGGCGCCGCGACCAAGTCGCCAACACGAGAGCTGATAACACGACACGGCTCGGGCGCCGCGACCAAGTCGCCAACACGAGAGCTGATAACACGACACGGCTCGGGCGCCGCGACCAAGTCGCCAACACGAGAGCTGATAACACGACACGGCTCGGGCGCCGCGACCAAGTCGCCAACACGAGAGCTGATAACACGACACGGCTCGGGCGCCGCGACCAAGTCGCCAACACGAGAGCTGATAACACGACACGGCTCGGGCGCCGCGACCAAGTCGCCAACACGAGAGCTGATAACACGACACGGCTCGGGCGCCGCGACCAAGTCGCCAACACGAGAGCTGATAACACGACACGGCTCGGGCGCCGCGACCAAGTCGCCAACACGAGAGCTGATAACACGACACGGCTCGGGCGCCGCGACCAAGTCGCCAACACGAGAGCTGATAACACGACACGGCTCGGGCGCCGCGACCAAGTCGCCAACACGAGAGCTGATAACACGACACGGCTCGGGCGCCGCGACCAAGTCGCCAACACGAGAGCTGATAACACGACACGGCTCGGGCGCCGCGACCAAGTCGCCAACACGAGAGCTGATAACACGACACTGGCTCGGGCGCCGCGACCAAGTCGCCAACACGAGAGCTGATAACACGACACTGCCTCGGGCGCCGCGACCAAGTCGCCAACACGAGAGCTGATAACACGACACTGGCTCGGGCGCCGCGACCAAGTCGCCAACACGAGAGCTGATAACACGACACTGGCTCGGGCGCCGCGACCAAGTCGCCAACACGAGAGCTGATAACACGACACTGGCTCGGGCGCCGCGACCAAGTCGCCAACACGAGAGCTGATAACACGACACTGGCTCGGGCGCCGCGACCAAGTCGCCAACACGAGAGCTGATAACACGACACTGGCTCGGGCGCCGCGACCAAGTCGCCAACACGAGAGCTGATAACACGACACTGGCTCGGGCGCCGCGACCAAGTCGCCAACACAAATCATACGTGACAGTTTCTGGCTCAGCTATGGCAAACGTGTGGAAATGGCGCATGAGTATTTGAAAAAACCGGCCAAGTGCGAGTCAGGCTCGCGCATTGAGGGTTCCGTACTACAGTCGTATTTTTTCGACATTTTGCACGATAATTCAAAAACTATGATGCATAAAAATAAATAAAAATCTGTTTTAGAATGTACGGGTGAAGACCTTTCATATGATACCCCACTTGATATAGTCACTCACTTCGAAAGTTGAAAATACTAATTATTAGTTCATTGACCACAATTCAATTAGTGCTAAAAAATTTTTACGAGACATTTCACCGCGATTAATAGCCTCAACTGGTAACAGAAGGGCTGGCTCATTTTTTGCGCAACGGATCAGCCTGGCTGTCCAGCGCGGAAATGCAGCCAGTATTCTTGGCACCATTCCACGAGGTCATGATTTATATAGTAATTAGATAAGGCTAGCTTTAAGTTTTATTGTATTAAAAAAAAAAAAAAAAAAAAAAAATTAAATTAAAAAAAAAGATCTACCTACCTGCCAAATTTCATGATTCTAGGTCAACGGGAAGTACCCTGTAGGTTTCTTGACAGATAGACAGACAGACAGACAACAAAGTGATCCTATAAGGGTTCCGTTTTTCCTTTTGAGGTACGGAACCCTAAAAACCAGCCAAGAGCGAGTCAGTTTCGCGCACCGAGGGTTCCGTACTACAGTTGTATTTTATCGACATTAGGTATGCACGATAAAACAAAAACTATTATGCCTAAAGATATATAAAAAATTGTTTTAAAATGTACAAGTAAAGCCCTTTCATATGATACCCACTTGGTATAGTGATCTTACTTTGAAAGTTGAAAATAGCAATAGGTAGGTATTAACTGGGCAAATCTTAACACACCTGACTTTCTTGGGGAGAGATCGACATTTATGTGGGAGCTTTCCTTCCTTTGGTGGCCCCCCTACTACGGTTACAAACCTTAGGTACTATTGTTGTGCCTGCAAATAGTAAGTACTTGTAACGCGCCCATTTACAAATAAGCATACCTACTTAGTTATAATCACAATAAGTAATGTACCGACCTAGTAGGGACGTACATAAATCTCGGTAGGAAAGGCATTCCGAACCAGTGGTAGATGCATCCGACTATTCGAAAGTACTTGTAAAAGTTTATTTGAATAAAAAAGATTTTTATTTTATTTTATTTTATAATACCAATTTGAGCGAAGTATAGAATGCCCTTGTTTAGACTTTATTGTTTGGTCGCTGAGTCACAACTCACAAGGCTCGTACTTCGCCAGAGCTCGTTTATCATCGATTTTATATGATTAATGTTGCTTCGAAACAATAAATAATTATTTTACAATTACAATAAAAACGGTCGATAAGTCGGTACGTACCTAATGCGCCGCGCCCGTTATCTTATCGGCTTACTTGAGACATCGATCATCGCTCTAATTACCGCTGATACCCAGTGCGGTGGACACCGGCCGGGCGCGCGTCCACTGCCGCACAGCCTGGCGATGCCGATATTATTCAGCTGACAATGAGATGTAGATATTTTCCGTGATATGAATACGGTAAAAAAACGTAACGGATACAGGGGTTTGGAATTTTATAATTTCTAAATCTCTGATCTGGTCTGGTGAGAGGCTTCGGCCGTTGCTAGTTACCACCCTACCGGCGCGCCAAGCAATTTAGCGTTCCGGTATGATACCGACAGCAACCAAAGCTGCCAAAACTGCCATACCCTTTCCAGGTCAGCTCGCATCCATTTTAGACTGCATCATCACTTACCACCAGGTGAGATTGCAGTCAAGGGCTACTTAACTTGTATCTAAATAAAATGAAAAATAAAATAATAACAATAGGGGCTGAGCGATGTTTGAAATGTGCACAGATCACTATCACTATCACTATCACTATCACTATCACTATCACTATCACTATCAGCAACTCAGTAGGTTATTGTCTCTGTGATATACTGATACCTATATACCTAGGTAGCGGCAATCAGCATAGCGTTGCTGATAGAAGTACTTGCTGATAGCTACTAATTGAATTATTTCGCGATTATCTTTGTTGATTAGCTGTCCACTGCCCACTGCATCAGATGCGGATGTCCGATGCTCGATAAGAGCCGACGTCATGCGTGATACGCGGCCGACAGCCACGGCCGAAGGTACCTGCTACCTGCTACCTGCACCTACGTCTGTAGGTACTCTTTAAATGAAATGAAACATGAACATGAATTTATTAGTATGAATATGGGAAGACAAGGTATACAAATGGAAGGATCATTAATTCAAGTGAACTCGTTTTAGACGTGTTTTAGGGTTCCGTACCTCAAAAGGAAAAACGGAACCCTTATAGGATCACTTTGTTGTCTGTCTGTCCGTCTGTCTGTCAAGAAACCTAGAGGGTACTTCCCGTTGACCTAGAATCATGAAATTTGGCAGGAAGGTAGGTCTTATCGCTGACATTTGGGGAAAAATCTGAAAACCATGAATTTAGAGTTAGATCACACAAAAAAAATTGAATTGTGTGTGTGTCATGAACTAATAATTAGTATTTTCAACTTTCGAAGTGAGTGACTAGGATATCAAGTGGGGTATCATATCGCACTAATAATACAATACTGTCGTAACTCAAAAAATGACTTTTTTCAGAATCGACGAAAAACTGATTATTCACTTCCTGTTATAGATAATAAAAAAGTAAATACTTTATAAGGTTTATAAATAAAATTAACGCAATTATCTTTTATCAATTATTTTAAAAATTACAAGTAGTAACTGTAATTCGCAATTTTTGAGTTAAGACTGTATTTCTGAAAAAAGAGTTTTCAGAAAGAGTAATTATTTTTAGTTGTATAGTTATTGTTGAAAATTTTTGAGTTACTACAAATAATAGGTGACTTTTTCCGTATGGTTTTGAGTAAAATTTTGTAGTTACAACAATTTTTAAATTTAGTTTTAAGTTTTATAGTTCCCTCCAACATAATAATTTTCACATTTAGGTTTGGAAATTCATAAATAAAACCAGATAATCAAGAAAAAACAATCAGATAATCAGTTTTTATTTATAAAAAGTAATAACCAAAATGTTATTTCACCAATTTGTGCCTATTTCAACAAAAAATAACAAAATATACCTTCCAAAACAATAAACAAAATTTGTCTTGAATACAAAAAAACAGAGCCAATCAAAATATTTATTGTTTTACTTAAATAATGAGCTATTTTTGTAACTGCACTGTAATTGTACGTATTCACCAAATTGGAGCTAGGCAAAACAAATAATAGTATACTTAATACACCAGTCTGTTACTAATAATTAGCATCAAAATGGCAGTAATATTTTTTATTTAAGTACTTAAAATAATTAACCAGTCAAATCTCGAAAGTATGATTCATAATAGGTCCTGGGAATCATATTTTTGTCGAGCAGTTCTTTCGTGTCTTTTTTATATTTTGATTTAATTGTTTATGCTGGTGTCAAAGCAACAGAAAATAATAACGTTTGGTTTCCAGCTCGTCATGTACTACGTACTAAAACATTTTAGTAATTTTTATCTTCGTAAGAAGTCTGGTAGAAAAAAGTACTTGGATGTTCCTTTTCAATGCAAAGCATCTTTGTACCTACTTTTTAAGATCTTTTTTTGTAACCTGTTATTTGTGTTTTTGTAGTGCAATAAAAAATATACATACAAACATCTTAATGTCTTGCCATTATACTTGGTTTCTATCCGTGTTCACATTAAAATTACTACCCTACTGTTCTTGAAGCGATTTAAGGTCAAAAAATTTATCATAAGTCATTTCACTGACTCTATAGGGTTGTCCTGTCTTTTAAGCGGTCTGAATTAAGGTATAATATTAGTGGGAGATAGATTGATCCAGATGAAAGGAAGCACTTTACTTGCTTTTCTATAACGCTGTCACCCTCGTTTTGAGAGTGACCACGAATCAGAAATTTATGAGTTATACTTTAACATTCATTTTTTGTACTGCGTAAGTGTAAGGAGATTAGCCTGTGTATTTTTTTCTATATGCAACTTCCATTTCAGTCCCAATTCTTCCAATTCAGTTTGAGACTTCCAATTTCAAAATAGCTTAATCGTTTTTCTTCTTCTGGTGATTGGTTGACGTTGTTTTTATCACCATATTATCAACAAGCAATCGCCCACAATGCATACTGATTCTACAAAAAAAACAAATATTAATTGAGTAAAACACCTTAAATATTGTATGTCACCTACAATGTAGTAACTCAAAATTATTAAAAAAAAACCGGTAAATGACAATATTCTCATTTTTACATTTATATGTTCGAATACGTCATTTTAAATGCTGTAATTAACAAATAAGTATTTGTTTAAATATTAACAAATTATCACAAAAAACAACCTATTTAAAATGTTTCAACAAAACAGTATTAAGTCTAAAATTACTTTCTAAACCAACAAGGACGTCGTAAGTGAAAATACTATTTTAAATTTCATTTCTGTGAATCGATAATAGTGTAATAACTAGAAATACACCTACAAACTAGAAATATCTATTTAGGTTTAAATCAGCTATAATGTATTAACTCGAATTAATAGTTAAACTTTTACATACCTGATTCAACAATATCGTTCCAATTAGAATTAAAGCGGTCTAAGCCGTAAAGTGTCACGTCCTTTTTCGTCGAATTTAGATGTAACTAAAGATGATGCAATATTGGTTAGGGTACCACGACAGTTGGTCAATCATGAACACTGACTCATGTCGCCATATCTTATTTGTTTCTTACACTATTCTAACGACGGTATTATTGGCGTGTAGGGAATTGAATTTTACGTTTGAATATGGTCTTATCTCAAATTTGACATATTTTGAGTTACGACAGTATTGTATCATCAGTGCGATATGAAAGGTCTTCACCTGTACATTCTAAAACAGATTTTTATTTATTTTGATGCATCATAGTTTTTGAGTTATCATGCAAAAAGTCGAAAAAATACGACTGAATTTTAAAAACCTACATCCACGCGAGACGAAGTCGAGGGTATCGACTAGTTGTCTAGCGAGTGACAGAAGTTGGCGACAAAAGTCTCTAAGTTAATTTTCTACAGGAACCAGGTTGGACTCATGGACAATCAACTGTCAGAAATGTTCCTCTAAGTATGTATGACTAACCAGATAAACCTAAGTGGGTGTAAACCTAAACCGAATGTAGCTGAGCACTGAACACTATAAACTATCAACACTAAAAGTTTTCTTAATTATTTTTTATTAAAATAACTCTTTACTCTAACTTACTTAGTTATTTTAATACAAAAAAATAGTTAGCCTCCGCATCGCCTCTGTTTGTCTAAAAGCGCTTTAAAAATGCTAAACTTATTTTAGTCAAGTCTCTCTTAGTGTCTTTTATTACTTTGTAGCATTGTGTGAAATCTTTTTTAAAACTTGCATTGTGTTTGAGATAGTTGTAACAGCCTCACTATAGAAATGGGCAACCAGAGCTCAGAGTCCAGAACTGTAGCCGGCTGCTCGTGTTGATTTTACATTGCTTCATATTGTGAAGTTCTAGGGCTTCCTTTTGTGTTTCAACGACCAACGTGCATAGGTACATGAGTCAATCTAGCACGCGAGTCGCTTTTCAGGTCGCCGCGGACGGCGGAGCCCTGTAGCCTGTAACCTGTAACCTGTAACGACGAACCAGCGCGCAGCGGCGCGAGGGCAGAAAATGGTGAAAAGCTACCAATACTAATATCTGTGCACGGGTCCGACCAATGGGCGCGCCGCCCCGCCCCGCCGCCCGCCCTCCCCCCGCCCGCCCGCTGATAACACTCGCCGTCGCGACTCCGCGGGTGATAGTGAGCGCGGCGCGATGCGCGGGACGGATATACGCTGAACTTTTCATACTTACGGAAAATTTGACCGGAATTACCTAAATATTATCTTACGGTGAGTTTCACTTTTCGCATTTACCTATCAAATGTTTTTAATTTAAGTTAAGATCAAAAACTTGTGATTTATGAAAAGTGTAAGTTAAATATATTTCCAGTATAAATGTAAGTTGACAGTCATGTCGTGATTCAGCCTTGGATTGCTGTGCTGGAGACGTACGTAGATTATCTATTTTGTTATAAAATCATTTGCACCTTCGGCAAATCCTCTATTTACCTAATTAAACATAGCAGATACTTATATTGTATCGAATACAAAAACGTGCAGTCGGTAGATACTCCTAAGTAGATAAGATATAAACATAAATAGTTCTTCCAATATTATACTTATTTTCAAACGGTTTTTGAGTAGGTAGTTAAGTTAATTAATCTTAAAATGAGATATAGTTACCTAGGTACCTAAGTAATGTGACACAGTTATCTTATTAATGCCAAAAATAAAATTGAAGTTGATAATCTGTAGTCTCTACCCAAGTACCTACTTACATTCAACAAAGCTTCAGGACTCGTGTCCTACGAATAGTAAGAAAATAGGCTACGAATAGTAAGACAATAGGCTACGAATAGTAAGACAATATTACGAATAGGTAGCGATGTTACCTACTCGTGTAAGTTGTAGGTAATATGTAAAGTTCTGAATGTGTTTTCGACATCTGTCAGTACTTCAAGTGTTATTTGGCCAAACGATATTATAAAAGTTCAATAAGTTGACGATGTAGAGCTATAATCTCAGTTGAATTGTGGATCTAGTAGGTACCTAATAATAATAATTTATTTTTTCAATATTTTAGAAAAATAGATATTTTAACAAAATATGATAACATCAAAAATTATAAAATAAAATAATGAAGATGAATTCAACTATTTTAAAATTTATTTTTATAAGAGATCTCCGCCATCACGCGACAACTCTATAAAGCTAGAGGTATTAAGTTTTGCTATACCGGAAGTAGGTAGGTATTAGAAGAAGCCTTTGCCGAGACGCGCACCTACATACATACCTACTGTTAACCATGCCAATATAATTATTAGATCTTAGTAGGTACTTACTTGTCAAATAACTAAGGTGTCTAACTATGTATTTAATAAGTATGTTTCGACCACCCACTTACAATGTCTGATACGAGAGCGTGGATTTGACCTGCAGGCTGCAGCTGCAGCGCCTGCAGGCTGCAGCTGCAGCACCGGCAGTTCGCTCCAGGAATTAATTGTATAATGGCCCTAAGTAATATTGTACCTATATTTATCAAATCTTTCTTGTTTTCGCCGCCGCGTTTTTAGCTGGTTCTTCTCGGTAGGAAAGGCACTCCGAACCAGTGGTCGATGCATTTAATGATTCAAAAGTATCTACTTGATTTTGATTTTGTAGTGTAGTCACAGGTAGCTATTATTGTAGTTCTTTTCATCTTTGTCGTCAACCACTGCTGGACATACACCTCTTGTAGAGACTCCCACACGCCACGGTCATGCGTCGCCTGACGGCGCGCGGCGGCTTCCTGAGACTCGTCTCTGCTAACTTGACGTTACTAACGGTGCGAGCTAAGGTTGCCCTTAGGTTGCCAGGGTTTAGATTGGGGATGTTCTTATATCCATAACCTACTTCTAACCACTCTATTTAGTTAAATAGTGATCAGTTGCAATATTTCTATTTAGTTCGTTGACTCGCACACCCGGCGAGCTCTGCGCTCAACAAATATTATATTAATACGCCCTTATCAAAGATGTAGGGCCCGAGCGTTATCTCTGCGTGTGTGTTTGTGTGTTTGCTCCGAGCTCCACGCCGGCCATAAACCTGCGCGAGCCGGAAACCTCCCCGCCATCCTGAACTGCACCTTGACGCCATACAACTAAGTTTCAATTTAATACAAAGTCAATTTATCGCGGCTTAGGAATTAGGTTCCACCGCGTCACCTTATTGCAACTAGGAAAGGTCTCAAATTGTATAAATATAATATCTACACATGTTTGCTGAAGCTCCATATTTGTATGTCTACTTACCTACAACATCACACACAGACCTGTGGGTTTGGCCATAGTCCATCACGCTGACCAAGTGCGAATAGGCAGATTTCACACACCTTTAAATGAATGAAAGAAATGAAATGAAAATCTTTTTTAAGTGAAAATACTTTTATTCAACTAAACTTTCACAAGTACTTTTGAATCGTCGGATGCATCTATGGTTCGGAATGCCTTTCCTACCGAGAAGAAGCAGCAACAACCAACCAACATGATGGAGAACTGTCAGGCATGCAGGGTTCCTCGCGATGTTTTCCTTCACCAAAGCAAGTGAAACGCACACGCCTAATTCTGAAAAGTGACAAGTGCGCGCCCGGGTAGCTTCTGGTACACTCGGGTAGCTTCTGGTACACTCGGGTAGCTTCTGGTACACTCGGGTAGCTTCTGGTACACTCGGGTAGCTTCTGGTACACTCGGGTAGCTTCTGGTACACTCGGGTAGCTTCTGGTACACTCGGGTAGCTTCTGGTACACTCGGGTAGCTTCTGGTACACTCGGGTAGCTTCTGGTACACTCGGGTAGCTTCTGGTACACTCGGGTAGCTTCTGGTACACTCGGGTAGCTTCTGGTACACTCGGGTAGCTTCTGGTACACTCGGGTAGCTTCTGGTACACTCAGGTAGCTTCTGGTACACTCGGGTAGCTTCTGGTACACTTCTTCTTTTTAGTAGGTACTTATTACGTTACGTCGTAATTTTGTTTGTAGAAAATTATCCTTTAAAAATATAGGAATCGAAAAGAGCACAATGTCCACCGCGCTGGGCCGGCGCCGGCGCCGCGCAGACGTGTGTGTGTACCCGCGGCGCGCGGCTCTTCCGGGTCAAAGCCTTTGTTGTTTGCCTCCACTCTAGTTCAGGAAATTGACGTTTGTTGACTCTCCGACCGACGCTCCGGAGTCCGGTGTACACAGGCCTGTTCCGACTCTAGACACATCGTACCTACCTATCTTATGTTATAACTTATAACCGATATATTATGACGGATCGCTAAGTTATTCCTATTTTAATGGCGCTTGATTAAAATTATAGCTGATAGAAAACAATGACGAACTCTGAAATTGGCATGGCTACATTGCATGCCTACCTATCAAATCTTTGAAAAGTGCAACCGCCGACTTTCTTGCTGGGTCTTCTCGGTAGGAAAGGCATTCCGAACGCATTTAACGATTCAAAACTTGTAAGAGTTTAATTCAATAACAGATATTTTTCTTTATTCATTTATTTATTTACAATACTACATATTTTTTTTTACTCGGCAGACATTTACTCAAACTGCGTTGCGGGAAACAGTAGGTACCTAATCGTTATTTTGTTTCTATACAAGTATTTGTTCCAGGCTCAAAATGGAGAATGTGAACAATATGATCGAAAGAGCCCACGAGCAGCGCGAGGGAGACAACGACGAAGCCTTACAGCTCGTCAAGCACGAGGAGCGAGCGGGCATCGTCGGCGAGGCCGGTGCCGGCGGCAGCGGCGACGCGTCCACCGCGCTGGCGGAGACGGGCGTCGAGCAGCACTCGGTCATCACGTCGCGGAGGGCCGTGCGGACCATCACCACGGCGGGCCACATCACCGACGGCTCGGAGCTGCACGACGACGGCGTCAAGGACGAGCCCCCGGAGCACGCGGCGCTGGAGCACGACCAGATGCAGTGCGACAGCGGGCGCGCCGTCGCCGCGCACTACGAGGAGGAGCGGATGCGGCTGGCGGAGGCGGAGACGGCGCGCTACCTGTCGTTCAAGCAGGAGCCCTATCGCGCGCTGCAGTCCCCGGCGCCGGACAAGCGCGCGCAGGCGCAGTACGCGCGACTGCCGCCGCCGCGCACGACGTACGGGCGCGGCCTGGCGCTGCGCTACGGCGCGCCGCACCACGTGCTCGTGGCGCAGGAGGGCGAGGCGGAGGACGCGTTCCTGCAGAAGGACAAGGAGCAGCTGCAGCAGTACGGCGAGGCGGCGCAGGACGCGCGCCAGTACGCCGCCGCGCTCGCCGACCACGCGCCCGCCTCCGCGCTCGAGATGATCCAGACCACCGCGCTGAGCAACCAGCAGGCGGTGGGCGTGGCCTACCAGCAGGTACGTGTCTGCCCGCTGCCGTCCAACTATATCTCGTGCGATCATTACTTTAAGCTGATCTGTTCCTTGTAAATTTAATTTTGAGCAATGGCTTAGTTTGAATAGAGCTCTCATTGATATTGGGTCGTCGACATTGTCTTGTGCTACGCTTATCAGCGATCAGTTCAAAAAGAGTCCTTATTACTTAGATTTGGCAACGATAGAGAGTGGGCCGTGAAAAAAGATATATTTGTAAAGAAAATACGTTCCTATTTTCTTAGTCATTCAGGACTGTCATTTGTCAGCGAGTTGTATTATTAATCTGTGTTTTGAAGGGACGAGGATTTTTGACAAGATGGGAGGTTAGAATTTTGGATAACGTGAAAAGATTAAATAATAAAAGGAATCAAAATTTATTAATAACGATAACAGCTTAACTAATTAAAGTATAAACTTTAATGTCGTTTCTTGTATTTCAGGTGTGTGTTATTGTGATGTTAAGTATAAGTGTGTAGAAAACTATAAAAAGTAACAAAATATATCTTGTATTTCAGAGCAACACATTATTGTTTTAATAAGCTGATCCAAATTACTTTATAAAACGACATTTTTGTTTGTAAAAGTCAATTGGAAATGGAGAAACTACGTTTTGAATTTACACTATTGCCTGGAAGTGATGGCAAATCAAACATTACTTGTATAACCTCAATAGCTACGAGTGATAATAAAGTGTATGCAATACCGGAAGAGTTACAGTCAGCCAGTCTTCATAAGGAAATTGTTAAAACACCCGCGTATATCAAAGTAAAAAATAGTATAAAAAAAAGGTACCAGGTAAGAAGAATATGGATAACAATGACAAAAGAACTCGAAAAGACCTATATGGATGAGGATGGTAATTTACAATTTGGGGATCAATTTCTAGAGGAAATTAACCAAGAAAAGCTTGCTACTCAGAAAACAGAAACAGGTACATTAGAAAAATTGTTGGAAAAGCTAGTAGACAGTTCGCAGGAGAGTAAAAGCCTTAAACATATAGCAGAAAAGTTTGTGATTGATAAATTCACAAGCAAACATTCCAATGCGAACCAATGGATGGAATTATTCGAAAAAGAATGCATGCGGTTCGATGTAACAACGGATGAAAAAAAAATTGAAATACTCAGGTTGTTTTTGGATAAAAGCTGCGTAGATTGGTATAGCTCGATGATCATAAAATTTTCCATGAACTCTGAATGGTTGACGTGGAAAAATAAATTCTGTGAGACATTCGCAAACAAAGGATGGAACCCAGTCACGTATGCATTACTATTTAAATATAAAGAAGGTTCATTATTGGATTACGCTATGAGGAAAGAAAAACTTTTACTGGAAATGAGAAGAACAATCGACACAGGTACTTTGGTGGATCTTATTGCAGCTGGTTTACCAGAATTTATTCTTAATAAAATTGATAGAGAAGCGTTGCGAGACACAGTGGATCTGTTCAATGAAGTGAGCAAGTATGAACATATGATAAATAAAAGAGTTTTTTTGAATAAGAAAAGATATGGAAATTCTAGAATTAATGCTAAAAATGAAGATAAATACCCATGTAAGATTTGTGAACAGTTAAATAAAGGCACTCGGTACCACGCTGAAACTACATGTTGGTTTAGAAACAAAGAAGATGATAAGTTAAAGAAAAATGTAATCAAACATGTAAATAATTCAGTGATCGAAGCTGAGTTAAACGAAACTGATCAAAAAAACGAATAGTAACACCATTAATAAATGTCAAACTACTAATAAATAATAAATTACAAATTTATGGAGTTTATGATTCGGGTTCAAATGTTTCTTTGATTAATTCAAAATTGCTGAAGCTTAAAGGAAAAGGAAACGATTTGAATAAAGCTAATTTAGTAACAATTAATGGTGTTAAAAAGACAACTGGTTTGACAAATTTGAAAATAAAAATTTTTGAATTAGAAGAAAATGTTGATGTATACATAATCGATGAACAAAACTTTAATTATGATTTTTTGATTGGATTAGACTTAATAAAAATGTTTAAACTTATTCAAAATGAAGACTTAACAATAACACAGAAACAATGTTTGTGTATTGAAACAAAGAAAACGGAAGGAGTTTTAAAAAATATACAAACAGACATTAGATTGGAAAAGATACGAGACAATAACAACATTACAGGAGAATACAAAATAAATTTCAATGAACATGTTAAAGAAGAAGATTTTGAATTAAAGATAGACCACTTAAATCAGTATCAACGAAACGAAATAGATACACTGATTTGCAAATATAAATCAGTTTTTGCAAAAGATAAGTATGATGTTGGTACTGTTAATGGATATGAAGCGAGAATAGACTTATTGGTAGACAAATATTGTAGTAAGAGGCCCTATAGATGCACTGTAGAAGATAAAAAAGAAATAGAGAACCAAATAGCAAAATTACTGGATAATAAACTTATAGAAGAATCGTACAGTCCATTTGCGGCACCTGTTACATTGGCATTTAAAAAAGAGGAGAACAGAAAATCCAGACTATGTATAGACTTCAGAGACTTGAACAAGATAGTAGTGCCTCAGGCTCAACCATTTCCGATAATTGAAGACCTAGTAGTAAAAACTAGAAATTGCAAATTTTTTTCAACATTAGATATAAACTCAGCATTTTGGTCCATCCCTTTACGAATCGAAGATAGAAAAAAGACGGGATTCGTAACACAAGATGGCCACTTTCAGTGGACATGCCTACCATTCGGGCTGAAAACATCGCCAGCAATTTTTCAGAGAATATTAAGTAACATATTGAGAAAATATAAACTTACGGATTTCACAGTTAATTTTATTGATGATATACTCATTTATTCCGAAACATTCGATGAACACATTAATCATTTAACAATGTTGTTAGAGGCGATTAAAACAGAAGGTTTCAGGTTAAAATTTACCAAATGCACATTTGCGTCGAACTCTGTCAAATATCTGGGCCACATAATACAGAATAATTCTGTAAAACCATTAAAAGATAATCTGATTTCTATAAAAGATTTCCCAGTTCCACGAACACAAAAGAATGTAAGACAATTTCTGGGCAAAATAAACTTTTACCATGAGTATATACAAAATAGGGCAATAATACTCGAACCATTGCATAATTTACTCAGGAAAAATCAAAAATTCGTTTGGTCAGACAAATGCCAAAAAGCATTTGAAATGATAAAAAGCTTGCTTTGCTCACAACCAGTTCTAGAAATATTTGACCAACATTTGCCAATCAACATCTACACTGATGCTTCTATAGAAGGTATTGGAGCAATTTTAAAGCAAATTCAGCCTGATGGAAAGGAAAAACCAGTTGCATACTTTTCAAAAAAACTAAATGAAGCCCAGAAGAAAAAGAAGGCAATATACTTAGAATGTTTAGCTATCAAAGAAGCGCTGAGATACTGGCAGTACTGGCTAATAGGTAAATCATTTACAGTTTATTCAGATCACAAACCACTAGAAAACATGAATCTGAAATCAAGAACTGATGAAGAGCTGGGTGATTTAATGTATTATGTTTCCCAATACGATTTTAAAATTAAATACGCTCCAGGAAAACAAAACTTGGAAGCAGACTGCCTTAGCAGGAATCCAGTATTAGAGTCTGAAGAAAATACAGATGAACAATTAAAAGTTGTTAACTTAGTTAAACTTGAAGATATTTTAAAAGATCAGAAACACAATGAAGAAATACAAAACCAAAAAAGCAAACTAATTGAAAAGAACATGGTATACTTAAAAAAGATCAAGAAAAAAGAAAAAATAATTCTATCAGAACAATTCAGCATTAAACTATTGGAAAATATACATAAAAATCTATGCCATATTGGAATTGGACAAATGCAAAAAACAATTAGTCCACACTATGCTGCCAAAAATCTGATGAAAAACATCAAAAAAGTTTGTAGTAATTGTGAAATTTGTATTAAAAATAAATCAAGAGGACACGATAAATTTGGACTTATGTCTCATCTGGGCCCAGCCAAAAAGCCTTTTGAAATAATCTCAATAGACACAATTGGTGGCTTTGGAGGCTCAAGATCAACAAAGAAATATCTTCATCTCTTAGTAGATCATTTTACAAGATATGCATTTATTCTAACATCGAAGACGCAAACGGCAGACGATTTTGTAAAACTAGTCATGAACATTTCAGACGTGGAGGATATTGGCATGCTTCTCACCGACCAGTACCCAGGAATTAATTCGAAAGAATTCAAGAAATTCTTAAATGACAAGAGAATCCCAATGGTCTTCACTGCAGTAAATGCCCCATTCTCAAATGGCTTAAATGAAAGGCTCAATCAAACACTAGTGAACAAAATCAGATGTAAAATAAATGAAAAAGGGAAAAAGAGAGCATGGACAACAATAGCCCAAGAATGTGTAAATATATATAACAACACTACACATTCAGTCACTGGCTTTTCACCAAGATATCTTTTATATGGAACAGATGTCAATATTTTACCAAACGAATTAAAGCAAGAGATATCCGATAGTGATTGGATAGAGGACAGAAAAACAGCACTAAAAAACACAATAAAGTCACACAACTACAACAAAACACTATTTGATAAAAATCGAAAACACCATGAATTTAATGTGGGAGACATGGTTTATGTGGAAAATGGAAACAAGCTAAACAGGAAGAAATTAGATGAATTAAAAATTGGACCTTATGAAATAATACAAAAATTATCAAACTCAATTTACAAAATTGATACAGGGCACAGAAAAACTGAATCAAACCTTTTTCATATTACAAAACTAATACCAGTCCCTACGTTAGAGGTTTAAGGTACTGCTGGATTTGAGAGAAAATTTGAAATTTTCTCCTCCGGGAGGGGAGATGTAAAGAAAATACGTTCCTATTTTCTTAGTCATTCAGGACTGTCATTTGTCAGCGAGTTGTATTATTAATCTGTGTTTTGAAGGGACGAGGATTTTTGACAAGATGGGAGGTTAGAATTTTGGATAACGTGAAAAGATTAAATAATAAAAGGAATCAAAATTTATTAATAACGATAACAGCTTAACTAATTAAAGTATAAACTTTAATGTCGTTTCTTGTATTTCAGGTGTGTGTTATTGTGATGTTAAGTATAAGTGTGTAGAAAACTATAAAAAGTAACAAAATATATCTTGTATTTCAGAGCAACACATTATTGTTTTAATAAGCTGATCCAAATTACTTTATATATTTTAAGTGCAAAAAATACTTATAACTCAAAAAAAGAATTGAAATCCCAGTCAAGTTTACTGTCAAGAAGAGACCGATTCATCACCTAAGTAAAACATAACGTGGTTCGGCGTGCGCAGGTGAAGTACGAGTCGCGCGGCGCGGGCGCGGGCGCGGCGGAGGGCGAGGCGCGGCCCACGACGTACGCCAGCCTGCAGCCCGTGACGTCGGTGGGCGGCGGCTACGCGTACGCCGGCCAGAGCCCGCAGTACGCGGCGGCCGGCTACGGCGCCTACGGCAAGGAGCAGCTGCTCACGCTGTACGGCGCGCAGCGCGGCGACGACTCGCCGCCCGGCCAGCTGCTGTACCGCAGCGACCCCACGCTGTCGTCGTCGTCGCTCAACGCGCGCGCCGCGCACGTGGTGTACGGCTCCGTGGCGCCGCCGGCGCAGGCGTACGACGCGCCGCCCAGCCCCGGCGCGCAGCAGGTGACGCTGTACACGCACGGCAACGCGGTGCAGTACAAGGTGGGCGCGGGCGGCGAGCACTACCTGGCGGCGGGCGGCGGCGTGGAGTACGTGCCCGTGTCGGGCTACGAGGGCGGCCTGCTGGTGGAGAGCTACCCCGCGCAGGCGTGGCCCGCGCACAACCTGCTGCCCATCGACGACTCCTTCGACCCCAGTCAGTATCCCCTGCAGTACTTGTGAATCTGAGCTTACACCTTCCCTTGCCATTGACACGTGTCCCCTGTACCTAGCAGACCTGGCGGGCATGGGCGAGGTGAAGGAGTGCGTGAACTGCGCGGCGGCCGCCACCCCGCTGTGGCGGCGCGACGGCACGGGCCACTACCTGTGCAACGCGTGCGGCCTCTACACGCGCATCAACGGCGTCAACCGCCCGCCGCTCAAGGGGCAGAAGGCCAAGCCGCAGCAAGCACTGGTGAGACTGTGTTGTGATGTTGACTGTGACCAACACGTCCAACACGTCCAAACAGAAACGCTAACGGTTGTTTCCCCACAGCCCACGAACGGCAACCGGCGCGTGGGCGTGACGTGCGCCAACTGCCGCACCTCCAACACCACGCTGTGGCGTCGCAACAACAACGGCGAGCCCGTCTGCAACGCGTGCGGCCTCTACTACAAGCTGCACAACGTGAGTATACAGCGCAGCGTCAACACGATGCCCTGCCGCGAGCAGCAACTACATTGGCGAACTGATCCATACTAGGCAAAATAATTTGTTGTGCCGACTTCTGCCGGGCAGTTTAATCCCCGTCCCACCCCGTTTGGTGTTGTATATCCGACAAGCTACCGTGTCTGACGCCCTCACATCGTCCTTGCGTCAACTGATGCCTGGTGTTGGGATGATGTTGCTCGTAATCGCACGAGCTCGCGCGTGAACAAGCATTTATATTATTAGGTCTAGTTTAAATGTTTGCGCGTGAAGCGGAGCAGCACGTAGTCCGTGCGAGCTAACATGGTGTTCACGAGATGACGGACTTACTCCTTCACATCATCAAGACACACGTCCTGGTATTTCTCGTATATTGAAGTTTTCGTGACCTGGCTCTTACAACGCTGTTTACGTCCAATGTGGGATGCTAAAGTTGAACTAAGTAAATCGTGCGGAGTCGTGACAGATACGCGGCGGTATCGCGCGACAGCGATAGCGCGGGTTACGCGCGATTAGCCGCGCGGCGAGCGGCGCGGCGAGAGGCGCGGCGAGCGGCGCGGCGAGCGGCGCGGCGTGTAATCGCCGCAGCAGTTATCAGGGAACTCCTCGGCAAACATTGGCCCCGTGTGGAAATCAAAACACAGGGTCTCATCTAATCTGGCGAGATAAACGCGGGGCGAGCGACTGATAGAGAATTATCATCGTGGCCACGAATATTCATAATGAGATAAATAATCTTTTATCAATTATCTCCACGCGGCCAGATACGCTTGTTTAAAGGATGATAGGAGTGCGGCGGGAGATTACGAGGAGTTCCCCGCCGCCGGGGGAAGGAGTCACTCGTGCCGCTCAACTGCGGGCCAAGCGTCGGGCCTCGGCGGGGTTTGGAACCCATTACGTAAAGTTCACCGTATAGATTAGGCACCTGTGTGTGTGAGAAGTGAGTTTCAACAATAAAAGTGCAAATGTTTATATTTCGCTCCGTATTCGCGACGTATTGCACCGATGTTACCAGCCGCTCGTAGCCTGCAGCGGCCATCTTGTTCCGAAGGCCATACCTACTAATTACTTGTTGAAACGTGCGATTTAAAACAATTAAGCTGTGATGCTAGCACAGTGGATGCGACAGTAAAAGTGCGCAGGTCCGCGTCAGTGTCAACAAAGTGTTTTATTAATATATCGTCGCGATAAAAGATAACATGGCGCTCTTCACGCTTACAACTCAACGCTTAGTTGACTCTGTCTGAAGGTCCGTCTCCGCTGAGGAGCTGCCTATTGTTTTGTGTAGGGCGGTATGTAGTCGGAGCAGAAATCAATCGATGTTATAACCATGAAGCTACGTTTAAGAAAGCTGAGCCGTTACAAAGCAGAGTAAAATGCTAACATGTGAAAGTTTCTTACGGACTCGGTACCTAGTCGGTTGGTTTGGTCGAAGTTAAAAACTTTCTAAGTCCTCAAATAAAAATTAGTTTACCTTACAATTATTAATGATGTTTTTTAATAAGTTGCGTGGAAGTAAGCAGTGGCAGCTGAGCTTTCCAATAAGATGTTGTGATGCACTGTGACATATTGTAATTTTTTGAGATTTTAAACGAGCAACTGCAATTCTAGCCAGCTCTGCTCAGTATAAGCTTCATTTCGAACCGGTCGGTGATAGGCTCACAGACGTAGTGTGAGAGACACTAGGTGTCCTACACCTACCCGGCTGAGCTCGCTTTCTTGTCGCTCTGTTTGTTTGTCTGTTCTATACAAATCTTGCAATAGATTTTGAATAATTACATTGACTCAGGAAGAAATAAATACATTATTACATTGTTACATCTTCATTGGTTAGCTCAGATCGGAAGTACAGCGAGTGTATTATGTTGGCGCGCAGGTGAACCGGCCGCTGAGTATGAAGAAGGACGGCATCCAGACACGCAAGCGCAAGCCCAAGAGCATGGGCGGCGGCGGCGGGGCGGGCGGGGCGGGCGGCGCGGGCGCGCGGGCGGGCGCGCTGGCCGGTACGTGGCTGTAGCTTGTGCCGTGCTGTGTGTGTGAGGTGCGCTCGCTACACCGACCATATCCTACTTTCTACTTCACTTTTGTACGTATTTCATTGTTCCAATTGAAGACTATAAATTATACACTATAAGTAATGCGTAAATTTTGAAAAAGGACTCGCCATATTTTTCCTTTTCTATTTGCATTTTTTTTTCATATAAGTATATCTAGCAGATTTGCAGCAGCTTTTGACATGATAGTTGACATAGATAGAGCAATCTATCTGTCAACTATGATGTCAAAAGTACCATTCAGTTGAACCCATAGGTTGAACCATGGTTGAACCCTCGTTGAACCGTACGTTTGACGTGACAGTTGATACGTCACCATTCACAAAGGCAATAGCAAGTCGTTTCTCATTCACGCATCATAGTAAGATTTTGTGCTTTATCTACGAATAAATCCCAGTTTGTATGGTATCGATATATACATGTATATACCTAGATATTTATAACGATGTATCAGGTGTTCAGTAAATAGAAATGCAGCAAATAGTGAAATAGAAAGTAAATAGTACTAGGCATATACCTAGCCTCGACGCGACGATGCGCGGCGCGGACCTAGGTACCTACTTTGTGTAGGTATATCTACCTAGTAGACGCAGGAATATTCTATATATAACACTACATACATATATAGGGAAAAGTCCCGACGGTCAACGTGATATACCTACTTCTCATCGTCAACCCATCGCTAGCTCACTACTGAGCACGGTACTCCTCTCAGAAAGAGAAGAATTTAGAACATCGTGAGGAAACCTGCATGCCTGAGAGTTCTGCATGATGTTTTCAAAGGTGTGTGCGAAGTCTGCACTGAGCCAGTGTGGCGGACAGGCGCGGTCAGTAGTGGGTCGACAATGGGTTGATGATGACGAGTGCCGCTCGCTCGCGGCGAGGTATTGACGTGATGTGTGCGCAGTGGAGGCACACAAGGTGCTGCCTCCGCTGTACTCGGCGGTGGAGGGCGCGGCGCCGCTGCTGCTGCTGCCGGCCGCGCGCGCGCACGCCGGCGCCACGTCCGCGCCCGACCCACGTGAGTATACCTACCTAACCACCTCTACCTGCTGACTATCTGCCACCTACCTCACTAATTTTAATTTAATTTAATTTAAAATTATCTTTATTGCTATGACAAAAAATAAAAAATGCAGGATATGCTTAAAAATAAATTATATGCCTAAGTATATAGATTTCCCGTAACTATGTGCCTGCCTCTCAACAACGTCTGTACCTTAACCGGTTCCTTCCACGTTGGTAAACCAGTTTTCGTAACCAGCTGCGAAATAAGATGATTAATTAATCTTATTTCGTATGGCTTGTTACGAAATAAGCTGAATTATTAATTTTATTTCGTAGCTGATTACGAAATAAAATGAATTATTAATCTTATTTCGTGGCTGGTTACGAAAACTTGGTTACGAATATGGACTTAACCCCTTAACCTATCAACCACTAACACTATATCAAACAGTAGGTACTTGTCTAGTGGGTGTACAGCTCTGCAGTGTGAGAGTGCCTACTTCTCTGTTCTACTTCGGAGTTGTTCGCGGGTTGTGTAGTGTAGTGTGTAGTGTGTAGTGTGTAGTGTGTAACGAGGCCTCAACTTGTAGCAATCTCAGTGTTTGCACATCTCGTTATCGCGCACACACCATACGTAGTGTGCCGAGTGTGTGTGCTCTGCAGTTAGAGCTATAACCTAAAACTCCGTGTACGAACTAAGTACGAATAACAGTTAGCCATGGTACTTAGCGTAACGAGCGATTCTTCTTCTTTGTATAAAGTCGGGTGAGCATAATAAAAGAAACTAGAAATCAAAGCGTGAAGCGTGACTCACGACGTATAGCAAAAAAATATTTTTTACTTTGTAGGTAGGTATTAGTTTTGGAAGTCAGTTTTTGAATAATTTTTTGGACAGTGTAATGTATGAAATCGATGCGTAGAAGTCGAATAGGAGTGTAGATTTATCCTTCTAAAATTAATCCACTTCTTCTTTCTTGTCATCATTAAATAAAAGAGTACCTACTTTTGTTGATAACTTCACCACAGTACCTATCTAAATGTAAATACCTTCGGTAAAGTACACCGATTACTGTCATGGCGTGGTCGCATGTGTTAGGCTTGTATAGCAGTGTACCAACAGAGCGTATGTTGCAGGATACCAGCAGCGTTAGCCGCGCGGCAGTGCGGCAGTGCGGCTAGCGGCGAGCCGCGCGGCAGTGCGGCTAGCGGCGAGCCGCGCCATCCCACTTCTGAACTGAAAGTATGCAATATTTGCAAACAGGAACTATTAGTTGTAAGAAAACAGGTTGTTATGCAGGGTTCTGATTGTTTACGACGCGTGAAATACAAACTGTGTTTGGGTGAATGTGACGATAACCAAGTGTGTGACATGTGAAACAATAAAATAAAATATGTAAGCACATAAAATATAAAGTATCATAAAATATTTACAATAAGATTAAGAGACTCTGAATTAGAGAATAAGGGCAGTTACGCACTCATCCGATCCGAGTCCGTGAAAATACGTTCCGAAAGTAGTCATAGAACTATTTGTATGGTAGCTTACCTACGAAATAGATCCGACTTCCGTCATCCGTGAGAATACTTACCTCGGATGTGTTTCGGATTCAAATCGGACATAGGCACATAATGATTGTGACGTAGATACAAATCTCTTTATTGCGAATCTGGGTAAACAGTGGAGATGTTACAAAAACAAAAAGGTACAGCCAAATTCTGCCTCTTGCATGCAGATGTGTCACACTCACAGATGGATCAGAGATCGGATGAGTGCGTTACCACTCTTAGGTGTTAACTACAGTGTCGTTTTTACATCATAATTATATTAGGAAGAGCTCGTAGAACTTCCGGGACGTAAATATTTAAGCTTTCCGGCGCGCAATTTTAATATGGAACATTGTACTTACATACTTTATTATTTAAATTGTGAAAATCATTTTTATTGGGGCCATTAATTGTAAGCGTTACCTACGATTGACTAAACAAATCGCATCATATCTTCTTAAACCCTACCTCACATTATCATATAAAACTGCCCTAGTTTTACATGTAATATGATAATGTTAGGTTAGGTTACTATATAGGTACCAAGTTACCCAGTAAGTAGTCAAAGTTTGTTCAAATGATTTGTTCAAAATAGGTAACAAGTTACTCTTATTGACCGTCGAAATTGTTAGATTTGTAAGATGATACCTATAAGTAGTGGTGATATTCATTCCGAAATCATGTGACCTGCACACATTGTATCATGTGACCTGCACACATTGTATCATGTGACCTGCACACATTGTATCAGGCAGACAGGCGTCAGGCACCTGTCGGAATGATTACGTGACATCTCCCTATATTGGAGATGGTGACCTACCTATGTGAGCACGACACCTATAAGTAGGTACCAATGTACTGCAAATACCAATAATGTGTTATCGGAGGAGCTATCGAGTGATAACGTTATCGACACACGAATTTGTTACATTTATTTGGAGTTATAAAGTATATCTATATAATATCACCTACCTAGAATTAGACTTCGATCCAAAGGCAAATACATTTTCTGCCTAGCTATTTACTTCTACCATAGATACAATTACACATACTACCTAAATAGGTAGGTACTTACCTAGATCAAAATAAGACTTATAATAGAGAAAATACTTAGTAGATAACAGTAAGTATTTGTGCATTGTAGTGATTCCATAGTTACAAATATACATACCTACCTACCTTCTCCGAATCCGTGACTATACCTACACTTGAAAGTAGGTGATTCATTTATGTACTTAGTTTATTAGATTCTAGTACCGTAGACCTATTCCACTTCTTGATACGCCTTACTCACAACCTTGAATGGGAAGCTGGAAGAAATCTCTGTTTAGAGATAAGCATTTCCAATGTAACTTAATTTATAATTACTTTGTTACCTACTACAATTTTGGTACATGAAAAATAAAAATAAATAAATAAATAATTCATTTTTGAATATTACTATATTGAACACGTACTTATACGGACAGGTAAGTGTAAAGTGTAAAGTGTAAAGTGTAAGTACTGCAACTGTAAAGCAAAATGCTGTGTTGTTACAATAAATATTATACATAGGTAAGTAATTAGTTAATTAGGTATACTGTTGTACATAATTGTCTATCGACTAAGGTACTGTATAATGTAATAGCTAAGTAGGTATAAGCGCAGTCAACTGTAAATGTAAATTTTAAAAAATATCTAAAATAACTTTTGTTTAAGAAAGAAAATAATATGACGAATTTATTATTATAAAATACAATTGTTTAATAAATATCTTAATTTATATAAGTTTGCGTTAGCTGTGTATGGTGTGTCGGTGTGTCGGTGTGTAGTATATTTTGTGTAAAACATGTGTGTATAAAGTAGGTTTGTACAGATCCTAAATTTATTTATACGTACCTAGGAACTCGACAAAGTGCGCGAATATTTGTAATATATTTGACTATACATTTAAGTATTTATACTTATAATAAAAATCTTGCCTGTGTATACCAACTGTTCTTTCCTTTAAGACAATAAAAAAAAAATTAAATCTGAAAGGTATCTACCTACCTACATCGCACTTTACAATTTTTGATGAAACTTAAAGCTATATTATAATAGTCAATAGATGCCTAGTGGTAGAGTCATCTTATGTTATTTATAACAAGCTGCAACATGTACCCTATCGACCTAATAATGAATGGAAAACCTGTTTTAATTTTTGTCATATTTTTGTTTTCAAAAGTAATTACCTTTTTGACAATGATGTGGTTATCTCTTTTTGACGTCTAGGTACCTAGATAAGATTGTACAGGCCTATGAAATTAACTAGGTATATTATGGACTATTTAGGGTACCTAGGTAGATGCAAAATGATTGTACTTATATGTGAGATGATGAAATAAACACATAGGTATTTCGAATATCTATACGTGTTAAAATTCAAAACATTACAAAATAATTATTATGACGTAGAGTAGCGTAGCCCTCGTAGATCTCCGTAGAGTTACACATCTATGATCTATCCCTCAAAAAACATTTAATAGATAATAAGCGCCTTCCAACGCCATCTATTCAAAAAATAGAACTAAAAGTTTTACATAACGTCCACAGATGGCGTTACAATTATAATTGATGAAACAAAATTGAAAGGCTTTTTTCTGCATACGTCCGAAAACTAATTTTAACTATTAGGTTTAGGGTACACGAAACATCTCTTAGTTAATATTTCGATTTCTTTAACATTAATGATTATAATAATATTATTATGAAAATATTTTCCATTTTTTTGTTTTCACCTGAAGTAGTACCGTTTATTCCCACGGGCGCTGCAGCTTTCTTAAGTAATTGTTGCAGCTGCCAACAGATGACGCTACTAGTCGTAAAAAGTAATCAAACATTTGAAACTTTGTTTGCTGGAAGGTGTGTTTATCCGTCTCGTTGTAAACTTGTAAGGTTGTAGTGGAGCTGGTTTCGTCGCTCTCGGCTCCTTTGAGTTTTATTTTTACATTTTAACAAGAGATCTTCGCTCGCACCGCACGCTGTTTATTTCATTTATAATTAGGCCTTCATAGGTATTTAAATATTGTTTCAAATGCAAAACATAATCTTTGTGGTAGGTATGTAATTGAGAGTAAAAAAAACCTTTTACCTACTGAGAAACTCTACATATGTGTGCGTACATTATGTAGGTATGTATATTTGAGTTACAAGGTATAATCGTGGTGCTTATAAAAAGCAACGACAGCTTAGTGCTTAAAGTGTAATTGGGAGGTCGGTGGTCGGGGGCTCAACCCCGGGCTTATTGGGAGGTCGGTGGTCAGGGGCTCAACCCCGAGCTTGCACCTATAACTTTTCGGAGTTAGCTGTTGTAATTTGAACTAACACCGAACACCCGATAGGCAGATCTTCTAATTTTTAGGTTCGGAGAAGGAACAATGAAAACAACGTAGGTGCCTACTTCAGCGGAGAGTGTTAACGGTTTTCTTTGACACTTCTTATATAGGTACTATTTGCTAACCATATAGATTAATTTTAGGCATAGGCTACATGATAGTTCCGATAGGCTGTGAACGCACTATCAATTTATAAGAAGCGTTAACAATATCAAATATTACTTACTCGCTATTACCCAAACGTGAGGAAACCTGCATACCTATTTGAGAGCTGTCCAAAATATTAAGGGTGTGAAGTCTACCAATCCGCACTTGGCCAGCATTGTAGACTATGATCTGAACCCTTCTCATCTTGAGAGGGAATCCGTGCTCAGTAGTGGGCTGGCGATAGCTTGACGATGATAATGATGGTGGCTCTACCAAGGTGCTAATTTACTTACCTAGTAGGTACATACACTGTACAATATTAGGTATTTACCTTGATAAATACTCTAAATACGGAACCAAAGGTTTTACAGAAGGCATGATTCAATCACACACAGGTAGGTATTATACTAGGTATGTATGTAGTTAGATATACGCAGGATAGGTGTGTGTTCCTGCAGCTTGCCTCTCGGTAGATATGAGCCCCTGGCCCCCAGTGCCCCTAGTGCCCCAGTCGTGCGCCGTTAACTTTAATTTATGGGCGAAGCAGAGTGCAGTTGCTTGTATATCATTATTTTGTGACTTGTCTTCAATTAGATATATTAAAATAGCTTTTTGTGATAATCACATGGAAATACAGAATTGTTGTTAAATAATAACAGCCTACTTTGTACGTATTCTCCGTTGTAACCTCAGTTTATCTATGGTTGTAACTGAGTACTGACTGTCTACTATCTAGGTTGGCTTTACTACCTACGTTACTAACCTACTACTTTGGATTTTAATTACTTACAATTTTGTAGATCACGAAACTTCACCCGGCATGGATGTTGGTTTAAAAAAAAATATCACACACCCAAACCAAGCGTTACGTTTTCACCGGCCAGTGGCCACCGGCCACCGTACTAGACCAGAGAAAATTAACAAATTATAAATTCAAATTATATAATTATTAAGGAGGTCACCAAACCACAAAAACCTACCTACCGCCTTAGATATTCATAATCTGTACAGCGGCCTTACAATATTTTATTTATTCCATGCTAATAAGTACCTATTATTATTACCTATACCTACCAGAGATAATATATTAAATAATAATAGGGGTTAAAGTATGAAATTGCCGTTTTATTGTAATAGGTACTTCGAATTGACATAGAACCTTCATGGTTTGAGATTTTTGAGTGAAACTTTTTTCATACGATACCTATGTAGTTCTTCTTTTAAAAAATGTGCAACATTCGATTATCAACTTTCAGTTGTTTTTTTTATTCAGCTTAGACAATAAAGATGGATACTTCGAAAATTCGTGCGATTTTTGAATACGAGTTCCGACGCGGAACTAATGCGGCAGAAACAGCTCGCAATATTAATGCAACAGTGTCCTTAAGCAATAAGCTTACCAATAAAAAGGTAATGGTAACTGTTTGGTGGTCTCAGCGTGGTGTTATTCACTATAGCTTTCTCCGATCTGGTCAAGCAATAACGGCAAATGTCTACTGCGCCGAACTCCGAACAATGATAGCGAAACTAGCAGTGAAACAGCCGCGACTTCTGAATCGATCTTCACCATTATTGCTCCATGATAACGCGAGACCTCATACAGCACGAGAAACCGTTTTAACTTTAACGTTAAAACTGGTCGTAGAAACCATTCGTCACCCTCCGTATTCGCCAGACCTTGCTCCAACGGACTACCACTTTCTTCGTGATTTGGACAATTTTCTGCGTGATAAAAAGTTTTCTTCTCAGGAGGCAGTGCAAAATGCTTTCACACAGTTTGTCGAATCTAGATCACCAGAGTTCTATCGCAAAGGCATAAATGAGCTTCCTATTAGATGGCAGCAATGTATACCTAGATAATAATGGTAATTATTTTGATTAAATATATATGTTAAATTTAAAAAAATCGAATTTTTATTTTTCAGTACAAATCGGCAATTTCATACTTTAACCCCTAATATATTATCTCTGCCTATACTTATCTGCTCAATATACACTAATATTATTATAAGTGCGAAAGTGTGTCTGTCTGTCTATCCATTTGGTTGTCTGCCCTAACATCTGTTAAACCGATTTTGACGTTTGGTAGGTAGGTACAGAGATAGCTTACATCCCGGGGAAGGACATAGGCTACTTTTGAACCCGGAAAATCAAAGAGTTCCCACGGGATTTCAGCAAACCTAAATCCACGCAGACGAAGTCGCGGGCATCATCTAGTAATATTATAAACGCAAAAGAGTATCTGTCAGTCTGCTAGGTTTACACGGCATATCCGTGTAGGTCACTAATTTTGACGAAATTTAGAACAAAGTCCAATACGCTGCGCCTTCCGGTGCGAGGTCGCCATTCCAGCACCTTGGGACCCCAACGTCTATCAGTTGTACGAACTATGTGCCCTGTCCATTGCCACTTCAGCTTCGCAACCCGTTAGCCTATGTCGGTTACTCTAGTTCTCCTACGGATCTCCTCATGTCTGATTTGATCACGCAGAGAAACTCCGCACATAGCTCTCTCCATCATCGCCCGCTGAGCGACTTTGAGCTTTCTTAAGAAAGCCTAATTAGACATGTCCTGTAAAATGAAGGTTTAGATACCAGCTAAGTATGGTATTGTTAATGACATTGCCTGGTGATGGGGAGATACCACCAGAGGCTGAGCTCTGCCGGCAGGAAGGTAGTTCTGACAAGGTCGGCAGGTTCCGACGGAAATATGATTCAACTAACATCCGCAGCTGTATGCGGTTAATTAAGATGTTGATTAGGTGGAAAGTGGAAAGTGTAGCGACGACGCGACGGACGACGCGACGACGACGCGACGGGTAATGTAGAGGACTTAATACCCTACTTATTGAATTAATACTTTATTAAAGTGTTTTAAAGAGTGGCATAATAATAAATCTTTATTTTAAGCAACTAGGGCTCAATAAGACCAAGTATCTTTTTTAGGGTTCCGTACCTCAATAGGATCAACGGAAGTCGGAACCCTTATAGGAGCACTTCGTTGTCTGTCTGTCAAGAAACCTAGAGCGTACTTCCCGTTGACCTAGAATTATGTTTGGCAAGTAGGTAAGTAGGTCACACTGGCAAGTAGGTAAGTAGGTCACACGTAAGGGGAAAAATCCGAAAACCGTGAATTGTGGTTACATCACGAAAAATATATTATAATGAGTTCATGAACTATTAAGTAGGTACTAGATACCTACATCGTCTATGAATTTCTCCTAGAAATTCAAGTACTTAGATAATTCAATTCAATTTCTTAATTTTGCAGAAACAATTACATAATTATTTAGTATTTTCAACTTTCAAAGTAAGATTACTTACTATACTTATCAAGTGGGGTATCATATGAAAGGGCTTTATCTGAACATTTTATTTATCGAACAAAATGTCAAAAAAATGCGACTGTAGTACGGAACCCTCGGTGCGCGGTTGTTTTAGTTATTATAAGTATTAAGTATGAATGTATATGTATGTGTGGTTAGAACAATAGGTATGATGTTGGTCTTCTAGTTGGGAGGTACGGTGTTCGATTCCAGCCACGCACCTCTAACTTTTGTAAGAGTTTGTGCGTTTCAAGCAATTAAGTAGATATCACTTTTTTAACGGAGAAGGAGAACATCGTGAGGAAACCTGCATGCTTGAGAGTTCTCCATAATGTTCTCGAAGGCGTGTGAAGTCTACCAATCTGCACATGGCCAGCGTGGTAGACTATGGCGAAAACCCTTCTCTCTGAAAGGAGACACGTGACCAGCGTGGGTGCGCTAGGTATGGCCAAAATTCTTCTCACTCTGAGAGGAGACTCGTGCTCAGAAGTGAGCCGTCAATGAGTTGATCATGATGATGATGATGATGAAGTATTGTTGTTCAACTATAATTGTACTCGCACCTATCTGTTCGGTGGGACCAAGCCATTGTAATGCGTGTGTTTGGTTAGTTAGTTAGTTAGTCCCAGCAATGGACGGCGCCTTCAGTCCGCATTCCTGCGGCCCCCTCGTCACCAGCGTCATCAGCGTCAAGCCCCGATAAGCAGATGTTGTGTCCGTCGTCCGTCCGTCCGTCGTCGGCGCCGTCCGCCGCCCAGCCGGCGAGCCGCGGTCATTAGCGGCCGCGGGTAGGCTTCATATATTATACCTACACGTATCCACTAAATTGTCAAGCCGATAAGTGGGCGGGAGACCTGCCCGGGGATGACGGCGCTGGACCCATTTCTCCGACAACACAAACTGTACCTTGATACAAAGGCTTTACATCTTAAAGTCAAACGATACGGATTGCGGATACGATGTTACGCTGCACGCTACTTCTTCGATCACTAATAATGATACTACGTAAGTCAAGTGGCTCTGTAATGCAAAGTGTGCTTGAGCTGGTCGGTTTAGAGTAGGTTTTCGGTCGCAGCGCGGCGGAGTTGAGGCTGGGCGGCCGGCGCGAGGGCCCGCGAAGGGCTAATGTGTAACCGTTGTAAGGCGAGCGCCACTAATGCGCGCGGCGCCGGCGCCCGCCTAAAACAAAAATGTACAACATTCCTGCGTTTAGGAGAGCCTTTATTCCTTTTTTATCGGCGCATGAAATAATAGAATAGGCACAAAGCACCGCCGCTTATCGAGCTGCTCAATTTATTAAAGCAGACTATTGCCCGAGCGACGTCGGCCCCGCCATTACGAGTTACGTAGGTAAGTACTTAGGTGCAACACAGCGACTGTTTCGTGACGTTGGCTCCTAAGTAACTATACTTATTTGTCACTTGATTTAGTCGATCCTGTATAACTATTTCCAAGTTCTAAGGAAATTAGTAAAATAAACACAAAATAAAATGACAAAAGTAGCCCTTGTCGTACCTTGTCCTGCCCTGGGGATGCACCCCAGGGTAGGACAAGGGTACTTTTTGTCCCGGAAAATAAAGGGGTTTCCACGGGATTCTTAAGAAACCTAAATCAACGTGAACAGTTTCGCAGGCATTAGATATACTTATCTAAGTATACCTAACTACTTGTTTGGTACAAAAATAGCTTGCATTCTGGAAACGGGCACAGGTATAGGCTTTTTATTCCAGAAAATCTAGAGTTCCCAGGGAATTCAAAAAAAACAATCTTAGTAACATTATTTGTATAATTACAATAATTGTTCAAATATTACACTGTATGCCCTGAAGTGTCTCCAATTAATTTTTAAATACATATCAAACATTGCGGAACCGGCAGGATTCAAACCTGCGACTCCTGGGATCGCACCTGACCGTTAAGCCTGCACGGTTCGCTAATTAGGTAATTGTTTCTAATTAGGTAGTTTTAATTTAGGCAAGTTAAAAAAACTGTCACGAAACTTTTTATTCGTGTTTAGTTCTGCCGATCCCTTCATAAAGAAGATATAATATATGTTGTGTGTACCTACTACCTACCTACGTCAGGACTGACAGGTATGTAACATATCGTTCTCTTGCAAGGATCTCCACTCCCTGTACTTAGATGCATATGCGTCATCCGATCCGAAGGTAGGTAGCTAATTTTATTTTTTATTTTTATAAGTATCTGTAGACCTTTCAATTTATATTTTTGTTTTAAATTAAATTACTTAAGTACCTACCTACATGAAATCAAAATCATTTATTTCAAAGTCACTACAATTTTTAACCGACTTCAAAAAAAGGAGGAGGTTCTCAATTCGTCGGAATCTTTTTTTTTTTTTTTTTTTTATGTATGTTCCCCGATTACTCGAAGACGCCTGGACCGATTTTGAAAATTCTTTTTTTGTTTGAAAGGGTATACTTCAAAGTTGGTCCCATTTAAATTTGGTGAAGATTTGATGAATATCTTCGAAGATAGATACTGGAACTCCTCAACGGATAAGAGTAAATTGCTCGCGATCAGTGTAATAGCTTAGTAAACAGTAGATTTTTAACCAGGCATAGCATTATTCCATGGGGCCACTAAAAATTGTGAAAAAAAATTTTTTTACAAAAAAAATAAAAACCGACTTCGATACACAAACACTAAAAATTGAAAAATAATTTAATTTATTACCGAATATATTATGTATACAAGAGTTAATATAGTTCCATAATAATATTTTTTGGGGTCGGTGCCAATGAGGTGCCATTGTGGAGTCTCATAAAAATATGAAGTCTAGACGATTCGCGCAGCTAAAGCTAATTGGCACCAGCACCAAAAAATATTATTATGGAACTATATTAACTCTTGTATACATAATATATTCGGTAATAAATTAAATTATTTTTCAATTTTTAGTGTTTGTGTATCGAAGTCGGTTTTTATTTTTTTTGTAAAAATTTTTTGAATGTCAAGTTGATAAAAACAAGAAGTAAGTACCTATCCCATACCTATCCACACCTGATCATTTACTTACATCATCTTGAATCCAAAGGTACGAGGGTTCCAAACGCGCTCTGGTCTAGGAAGAAGCCGTTTTTTAAAAATTGTACACCGATTTTTTTGAGGTTTCTGGACCGATTTGCAAAATCTTTTTTTGACTTCACACACCTTTGAGAACGTGATGGAGAACTCTCAATCATGCAGGTTTCCTCACGATGTTTTCTTGATATTTAAATTAAGTAAGTAAGTTCTTTAAAAGCACATAACTCTAAAAAGTTAGAGGTGCGTGCCCGGGCTCGAACCCCCGACCTCCGATTAGAAGGCGGACGTCCGCTTGAGCGGACTGAGCTATCACAGCTACATAATTATTATGAAATGGTGATAGTAAAAAGAATACCCAGCTGAGTTTGTTGTGGACTTCTTCTCAGACCAGGGTGCGTTTGGAACCTATTCTTCAGCTTTAATATTACCTACGTAGATAATTAATTATCAGTGTCACCATCATGTGCATCATTATCTTACAAATTCAACAATTAACTATCAAAAAGTGTACCATGGTGAAAGAATTTCCCTAAGTACTTAGGTTAGAGTACAAAGTAAGTAATACTTAAGAAATTTTACTTTTTAAATAATGACAATGGCACCCAATTTGAATAAATGATCTCACTTTAACTTTGGCCCATTTTACAATCAATACAAACATTAAGAACTTTAACTGAAAACCTATAGGTAACCTAGGTACCTACCTACCTAGTACCTACCTACACTTGTTAAGGTGACTGTATAATGTTTTTAGGGTTCCGTACCTCAAAAGGAAAAACGGAACCCTTATAGGATCACTTTGTTGTCTGTCTGGCATGTCTGTCGGTCTGTCAAGAAACCCTGTGGCGTGCAGGTCATAGAGGCATAAATGCACTGCTTACCCCAGTTGTAATAGCTCAATGCATATTTTTCATTATGACCTGCATGTAAGCAGGTCTAACTAATGCCTACCCTGGCTTCGAACACTGTGCACGCCACTGAAGAAACCTATAGGGATCCGTTGACTTAGATTCATGAAATTTGGCAAGTAGTAGGTAGGTCTTATAGCAGACATTCGGAAAAATCTGTAAACCGTAAGTTTGTGGTTACATCACACGACTAAATTAAATTGTGGTAAAGATTACCAACTAATATAATTTGTAGGTATTTTAAATTTTCGAGGGAAGATAACTATACATATCAAGTGGGGTAGCATATCAAAGGGCAAACCTGCGCATTCTAAAACAGTTTTGTTTACGCCTCATAGTTTTTGAATTATCGTACAAAATGTCGAAAAAATACAACTGTAGTACGGAACCCGCGCGAGCCTGACTCGCAATTGGCCGGTTTTTATGTAAAATCGGCCTTTTGTTATAATTTCACAATGAATGCAGTAAAGTTACGAGTGAACATAGTAGCAGGAGCAGTTTCCGCTCTTGTGCGTACAGGCGCGGCGAAGCAACATCGCTCTTGTTGCAGAGACAGAGAGTTCAATATCGTACGACTGTGTCAACTACTCATTCACCAAACACGCTGGCTCATTAACGCAATCTCCATACACGCCGCGATTGTGGCGTGTTATTGTAACTTACTTATTACTCACGAATCACGATACTTTCTTATATTGCAGCTATCTACTTAGCGTAGCTACCTTATTAATTAAAAAATGTTTTAAGTAGGCCCTACATTTTCATTTGCATTGATAGTAGATAGGTATTTTTAACCGACTTCAAAAAAGGAGGAATCTTTTTTTTTTCCAAACTAAATTTAGCGGCCGAAAGTAATGTATATCGACCTTTAGATAGCAGACTTGTACAGCGTTGTCTCTGTCGTTGAGACCGACAAAGCGTCATATAGGTATGAGTGACAGAGACAACGCTCTACAAAGCCGAAATGTAATACTTACTAAAGGCCGATGTACATTACTTTTTGCCGCGTACTGTAGGTAGGTAGTATCCTGTGATTGAGCCACGTTTGTTGCTGGTTCTCCTCAGGAAGGAAGGAAGGAAGGAAGGAAGGAAGGAAAGGCATCCCGAACCAGTAAGTAGGACGGTGAAGGGAAACCGTGAGCAAATCTGCATGTCTGACAGTTTTCCATAGACAAAGGTGTGTGAAATCTGCCAATCCGCACTTGGCCAGCGTGGTAGACCAAACCCTTCCCAGTATGAAAGGAGACCCGTGCTCATCATCATCGATCCATCGCCGGCTCAGCACTAAGCACAGGTCTCCTCTCAGGATGAGAAGGCTCTGGCAAAAGTCAACTACCTACGCTGTGCAGTTTGGCAGATAGGTAAATAAATCAATTTTTTATTTATTTAATTAAACTTTTACATATATGGGCCTCATAAGAAAGCTCAGCGGGCGATGGAGAGAGCTATGCTTGGAGTTTCTCTACGTGACCAAATAGGAAATGAGGAGATCCGTAGGAGAACTAGAGTAACCGACATAGCTCAACGGGTTGCGACGCCGAAGTGGCAATGGGCAGGGCACATAGTTCGTACAACCGATAGACGTTGGGGTTTCAAGGTGCTGGAATGGCGACCTCGCTCTGAAAGACGCAGCGTTGGAAAACCCCCCACTAGGTGGACGGACGACATCAGACGAGTCGCAGGGAGCCGCTGGATTCAGGCGGCGCAAGACCGTGGCGTGTGGAAGTCCCTATACAAGAGACCTATGTCCAGCAGTGGACGTCTATCGGTTGTTGTTGATGATGATGATGATGAAACTTTTACAAGTAGGTACATAGATAAGTACAGATTTCACACACCTTTAAAAACATAATGGAGAACTGTCAGGCGCCGATTTCTTCATGATATGTTTTATGGTATCCAAGTCAATAAGTGACGAGATATACAGCTATAGGTACATATAGATACATTACAAAGCCCACACATTCCTATATCATAACTTACCAGCCGACGTTGGGGAGCCATTGTGTTGGGGGAGCGGCCGCGAGGGCGGTGGACTGAGGGCTCGTGCGAATCAACAATTATACCTACTGACGATCAGGAGGGGAACTTATTACAATACACCTATAACTATAGTTTGATCCACAATGGCTCCAATCGACAGCTAAAAAAATTAACAATAAAAAACTATGAATAATAGGTAGTTTTAAATCGAAAGCTCCAGACCAGCAAAGTAAGCTAGAAAGTACTGAAATTTGGAGTCTGGAGGTAGTACCTAGATAGTAGGTACCCACCCCATGCCTATTTAGGGACAAAACACTAAAATAGAAGGTGTTCATATTAAGTATAAGTATTTTAGTTGCAGTTAGTACCTATTCATTAAGTATTAATTAACGTATACCCATTACCCACTTGCTTTATATGACAGCTTCTATAGATTACCTAAACTAGGTAGGTAAGTACCTACCATATGTCAATGTAGGAAAGGAAAACATTGTGCTGATATGGCACTGAGAAAAGCCATATAGGTATTAAGAAAAGAAATAATAATTACCTACATACATCCCTACTTACTTAGGTATCGGTAGGTACCTATACCTAGTCAGTTAAAACTCAAAATTGCCTTTTGTCTAGAAATATTTTCGTAGTTGGGTAGCTACCTATGCGTGTCCCTGTGAGCCGTGTGCCGTGTGCCGTGTGCCGTGTGCCGTGTGCCGTGTGCCGTGTGCCCTGTTCCTAATGAAGTTCAGCGCTCTCTAAAATCAAATACCGAGTTGATGGTATATATGATAGACCGTGCCGGGCGTCGTCCGAGGTACCAGATTGGGAATTCGTATGAGACCTGTCTACCACCTGGACCTGTCGTGTCCGAGTCATCCGCGCGTCCGTGTTACGTTTCTTCATACAAAATTGCAATCCGTGGATGATCCGCGCCTCGGAAGTGCCTCGGACGCGGCACGGTTTAGCATAGATCATCCCTCACTCGATGTTTCCCGCTAGGCGCTAGCATGCACTGCGACCCGACGCGCGACGCTGGCTCCATTGTCCGCTGACTCACCGACATGATAACGCACTGATAACGATCTCAATACAATGTCGCCGCGTCACTCCTTGTTTACACCTCTACAAACTCCGTATTTTGTGTTCAACTTGTCTTTAGTATGTGTTTGAGAATAAGTAGGTACTTACCTATCTGCCGTTTAGTCTTTCCTTGGTTTACATCTAGGTATCTAGGTACCAGGCTGTTTACTTGAACCACTTGCTTTAGCGGTGAAAGATCCATCGTGAGATAACCTGCACGGGCTGCATGCCTGACACTTCTGCATCATGTCCTCAAAGGCGTGTGAAGTCTGCCAATCCACACTTGGCCAGCGTGGTATATACATATACCTACACTATGGCCAAGCCCTTCTCATTCTGAGAGGAGACCTGTGCTCTATACTTAGTGGGCCGTGGGTACTTAGATCATGTCGAAGTAGGCATTTATAGGTAGGCCTAAAAGAGCATAGGTAGGTATACTTAGTTTCAATTTATACTTAACACGCTCTCCATCTCCAGCTACTATCTACCTACTTTAATGAGGCTTGATTCGGCATACTACAATCGTGGCTGCTGACACCTACTCGTATCGCCGTACCCAGTTGCATGCTGCAGGCTGCTGGGCAGCAGCAGCAGGCGGCGGCGCTTCACAGACGATACGCAGGCGATTAGCACTAATTATATGAATTCCTATTAAAGTAATTAGTGTCAATGCAATCTAGAGTTATCAAGTGTGCCCAAAATGACAATGTTTGATAAGTCGCCGCACGTTGCGTCAGTAGCGGGTACCTCCCGACCTGTAGGTAGGTACCTGCCTCACAAGCTTTACCTTTCTAGGTAGATATATGAAGAACTTCGCATGGGATTCCCATGTGAAATCCCAGGATGCGTCATGTGTTGCCGTCGAAGAGACGTTGCATTGCGGGTAGGTAGGCACCCATTGTGAAAGGGCCCTATAACCGAACTAAATGGACCTTCGTTATTTTATAAAAGTTAAAAGTCTCTCTGCGTGTCTATTGTCCCCAGCACGGGGAGGAACGATCAGCGACTAAAACTTTATGGAGCCACCATGGTGGGCGGTGGCTTTGCGAGATATCTAACAGGTATGTAAAAAAGGTGTAAAAAATCTTACGTCAAAGTATAAAGTCAATTTGTTTTATATTTCCTTCAGAATAGTAGGTAAGTATTAGAAAACATGTCATGCATTGTTACTTCTTAGTATCCTTTTGTTTACTAATAAATACCTGCGCCTACTTTAGTTAGGTACCAATCTACACAGTCTTTCACTATTTTGTCGGCTTAGCCAATTCCTGATAGTGCAGTTGATTCACAAACTACAAAAGCAGTGAAATGCAGCGACGCGATACATTCCCACGCCTCTCGAGTCGATCCAGTTAACGAGTTACCGGGAACGTGTGTAAAGCAGCTGAGGCGGATGATCCCACCAGCTACCTGCCTGTTCTGCCCTTTGTCCTAGGCTTGGTGGTTTCTGCTCAACTGTGACGTCACGCGTCTTGCGTAGCGCCACAGCCTGCTATAGGTACCTACGTACTGTGTTAGGGGAATTTAACAATAACCTAATATCTACTTACAGAAGTAATCTAGGTACCTACCCAAGTAGATAGGTAGGTATCTATATCTGAACTTTTCACATTCTTTACTAATAAGAGGTAGGTATAATGTAGGTATCACTAGCTTATGCCCGCGACTTCGTCCGCGTGGACAACACAAATTTTAAATCCCTGTCTTTTAGCCCTTACAGGGATCGTATTTTCAAAAATCCTTTCTTAGCGGATGTCTATACTCTACCTATAAGTAGGTACGTCATACCTACCTGACTAACAGCACTAATAGCTAATAGCTAGGTGTTGGCATCCATATGCCCAGCACATAGCCCGATTCGTCCAGTAGTTTAACATGTTCGTTGATAGATCAGTCAATCCGTCAGTAGGTACCTATGCTTTTTAGGGTTCCGTACCTCAAAAGGAAAAACGGAACCCTTATAGGATCACTTTGTTGTCTGTCTGTCTGTCTGCCTGTCCGTCTGTCTGTCAAGAAACCTACAGGGTACTTCCCGTTGACCTAGAATCATGAAATTTGGCAGATAGGTAGATCTTATAGCTGGCATTAGGGGAAAAAATCTAAAAACCGTGAATTTGTGGTTACATTAGGTACACAAAAAAAATTAAATTGTGGTCATAAACTAATAATTAGTGTTTTCAATTTTAGAAGTAAGATAACTATATCAAGTGGGGTGTCATATGAAAGGTCTTCACTTGTACATTCTGAAACAGATTTTTATTTATTTTTATGCATCATAGTTTTTGAATTATCGTGCAAAATGTCGAAAAAATACGACTGTTGTACGGAGCCCTCGTTGTGCGAGCCTGACTCGCACTTGGCCGGTTTTTTTATATACCTATCTAGTTATATTTAGACTAGCTTACCTAAGTCCGTTAATCTGAGTGGATTGTCTGCAATTAATACCCCCTTAGGGGTTGAATTTTGAAAAATCCTTTCTTATCAGAGATTATTTATTAACAAGTAAGTATCTAAGTATACCTAATAAAATAATAATCTTTGCCTATAAGTCGTTCTTACTTTGAACTACCCTGTAGGCTTTGGTAGACACGACAGACAGACGGACGAACAGACAGGCAGGCAAACAACAAAATGATCAAAAAAGGAGAGAGAGCAACTAGAGGGTCAGCGCGAAGTAATGTAGGTACCTACCTACCTACTTAAACACGGTTCTGTGCTGATCTCCAAGAGGAGGAGGTTGTTTTAGTCCGTGCGAGTCGGACACACCTGTCCACAGATGTCCGTAGCCCGTAGGCACTTTACCTTCTCCCAGACCAAAACAAACAATAGATACCTAGAGGCCTACAATTAGGTACCTAATACAATTGCCTACATTTTCCAAATAATTAAAATGTGTACCGATTGTACCTACCTACCTTCCAGCGGGTAGATACTGTACACCATCCCATTAGCGCTGACGTCGCGCGACGCGGCACGACACACCGGCAACAATGTGCAGTGTCAGCGCGCGCCGATAGCCGCTACGGCGTAGCAATTAACGCGCGATTGATTTAGACCTACGCGGCCCCAATTCATTAGCGGGCGAGCCTATAAACATGCGCTACACGCCTCCACACACGCGCCAACAAGCCAGCTCCCGACATCTGTCGAGAAAAAAAGTGAATTGTCATAGAATCCATACTAATAATATTATAAATGCGAAAGTGTGTCTGTCTGTCTGCTAGCTTTTCACGGCCCAACAGTTTAACCGATTTTGATGAAATTTGGTACAGAATTAGCTTACATCCCGGGGATAGGATACATTTTATCCCGTAAAATCAAATAGTTCCCACGGGATTCTTAAAGGCCCATCAGTTTAACCGATTTATTTACCTAGTACCTACCTAGTACCTGCATGAAATTTGGTGGAAAGAAAGGTATCCCGGAAATTGACATATCTAGGCAACTTTTATCCCGGAAAATCAAAGAGTTCCCAAGGGATTTATGATAAACGTAAATGATGTTGCAGGCATAGGTAAGTAGTGTACTTAAATATTTACCTATTGAGCGAGCGAAGCGAGGTCTCTGAGGCTAATTCTAATTCTAATTGCACCTGTCCGTCCGTCCATCCGTCTGTCATAGCCTTATAACTTCTTAAATACTGAACATACCTAATTACTTCAAATTAAAACATAATAGGTAGATATGTACCTACCTAAACTTCAGCCGAATATTGCATAAAAAATATAAAAGCCGATCCCCACTTGGCCAGCGTGATGAACTATGGCCAAAGATATACTTATAGAGCCTCAATAGCTCAACTGGTAAAGGAGTGGACTGAAAACCGAAAGGTCGACGGTTCAAACCCCGCCAGTTGCACTATTGTCGTACCTACTCCTAGCACAAGCTTCACGCTTAGTTGGAGAGGAAAGGGGAATATTAGTCATTTAACATGGCTAATATTCTTAAAAAAAAAAAAAAAAACCATTCTTTTCTGAGAGGAGAGAGTGAGCACCACGGGTTTGAGAAGGGTTGATGAAAGCCATAACATGTTTGTGTCGTAGGGGTTCGCGTCATCTATCACGAAGTCGGCACATGTGTAGATCGTGCTAGTGCAGGCGGCGGGCGCGGGGCGGGCGCGGGGCGGGCGGCGCAGCCGGCCGGGCGCCGCCTCCCGCCCACGCTAATTTATGGAAATGAGTTTCCCGCCCCGCCTCGCCAATGGCTGCCAGGCGCCGCCCGCCGCCCGCAGTCGCCTCCCGCGCTTCACTCCGCACGCACGCGTGTCCGTGCTCCGTGCGACCCGTGCTCCAGCTTGCCCGACTTACCCGTGCTCCGTGATCCCAGTGTGTTCAGTGATCGTGTTTACCTAACTCAGTGGCAGTTCAATTTTTGGTTCCTGTTTCCAGTTCAGCTGAACAAACAAACAAACGTCACCCTTTTGTAAGTGATAGATAATAATAAGTAATTATAATTAAAGAGCCCTCGACTTGTGCTTAATTTGAAGAAGGTACTTAATTAAGAAATTTAAGTTTAAATTAAGCTTTGCTACATTTGTATATTTTAGAGGTAGTGTAGTAGTTACCTAAATTCTATATCTATTAGATAGGTAGGTACATAGGGTTTTAGATAAATAGAGATTCAATTAAGTCAAACCTTTTTGATTTAACTAAGAAACAAACTTCTGCCCGCCCAAAAGCCCCACATCCTACCGTAGAATAACAACTAAAAAGTATCTAGGTAGGTATCTAGTCCTATCTAGCTATCTATGGTACCTATTCATCAGGTAACAATAGTCAAACTTTGAAACGTACTCCGAACTTCCATCCGTCTATAGAGGAGCCACGTACCTACCTACCTACCTACCTACCTACCTACCTACCTACCTACCTACCTAGGTACTTAGGTACCTACTTGCCTAATTCGCAATACCTTTGGTGCAAAAGGTCTTTCATCCGACATGGTAGACTAGGAACCTATATACCTACACTTAGAGGTTTAAAACTCATCCGTTGTAAGTAGGTAGATAGGTACTTAGCTTATTAGTACGTATCTATACCTAATTAATTAGTTAGTGATGGAAAAATGAATGGTGTGAATCATGATAAACCCATCACCAGTCCCCTACTGAGAGGGTTTAGGTAGGTAATAGTCTGCCACGCTGACTTAGTGCGAATTTTCAGACTTTACACACCTTTGAGAACATTATGGAGAACTGTCAGGCATGCAGGTTTTCCTTCACCGTTAGGTAAAGTTAGTGATATTTTAATAACTTAACTCCGAAAAGTACTTACCTAAGAGGTACCGGAGGTGTGTTTGTTTGTTGGTTTGTCCTTCAATCACGTCGCAACGGTGCAACGGATTGACGTGATTTTTTGCATGGGTAGAAATAAAGACCCTGAGAGTGACATAGGCTACTTTTTATCCCGGAAAATCAAAGAGTTCCCACGGGCTTTTTTAAAACCTAATTCCACACGGACGAAGTCGCGGGCATCAGCTAGTGAGATAATGTACCTATCCTCCTGACAGACAGACGGATGGATGGACGGACGGACGGACAGCGGAGGCTTAGTAGGTACCTACCGAATACTCTAAACAGATATAAAATAATCAAAACATTCATTAAAAATACGGGCTCCATCAGCAGCAGGGTAGGGCTAGGCCTTTAGGTTCTATACCTAGTGCCGCTAGCTGTGCTGGGCCGTGGGCGCTGGCTCATCCACAAGCACAGGGCTCACCGTGCCGCGTGCCGTGGTGCCGTGGTGCCGTGGTGCCGTGGTGCCGTCTCAACAAGTACCTACCTACTGCCTTCAGTATCCTGCCCTTATTGTTTCACACAACTCATACACATCATAATCGTTAATTATGCTTATAACAAGTCAATGCAGTGTTGAAATAAAAGACATGACACCGCGCCGCTGCGCCGCTGCGCCGCGCCGGCCGCCGCGCGCCGCGAGGGCAGGAGAGCCAGCGGCGCGGAACAAGCACACGGAAATACCTCATTTCACCAAAAACGACGCAACCACATCCGCCACACATCCTAATATATTCCCTATAATTCCTATATTAAAGATTAATTTCGCGTGTGTTTTGTCTTGCAGTTGCGACAAAATGACTAGTAAAGCGTGACTTGTTCATTAAAACTCTCGTGTTATTAGTGGAGGGAAATATTATTGTAGTGAAGGCCCGGCGCAGACGACAGAAAGTAAGGAAGTGGGAGAGCATAATGTCACAAACTCAACCTGGGTACCTTATTTAATTTTATCAGTAGATAGCTACTTAGTGTAAAAATTTTAGAGTAAAAAAACAGAATTTCGTTAATTTGTCAAAATTATATGGAGATATCAAACAATGTCACTTGCCGTTTAGATACTAATTGAAAGAGTTACTTCCCCAAACATGAAAACTCTAGTGACAGTGTACTTAGTTACAAAGTTGCGTGGAAGCGACCGCCTGAGTTCACAGTTGCCCACAAGATGGTGTAGTTGTATTGTTAGGTACATAATATTGTAACTTTTAATTTTTTTATTTTGTTTATTTGAAAGTAATCAACAGCGTAAATACATAATTATTATTTAAATTTAAATCTAGTTTTAACGGAAGGCCAAAAGAGATTACTTAAAATTATAATGGAAACTATTTTAACAGAATAGAATTAGAATAGATGTATGAACAATAATAAAATTACAACTGTGTGTGTGTGTGTGTGTGTGTGTGTGTGTGTGTGTGTGTGTGTGTGTGTGTGTGTGTGTGTGTGTGTGTGTGTGTGTGTGTGTGTGTGTGTGTGTGTGTGTGTGTGTGTGTGTGTGGTTATGATTTGACAAGAGCAAGTCGAGTTTCTTGCCGACTCTTCTCACTAGAATCTACATTCCGAACCGTGGTAGAGTCACAGTCACCGATGTAGCAGAGAAGTCCTACAGGAAACAAATGAATTTAGATTTTTGCTGATTTAGATTCTGCTGTGACTTTTCAAGTTAACGTTAAATATTTGTGTAATCTGTCATTTAGTACGGTACGGTACGGTAGTATTTTATTCCCTTTTCCGTATACACCGACTAAATTAAGTAACTATATACATAGTTAACGTTAACTTGAAAAGTTAAGCTAGTCGTAGAACTAGGAAATACACGTCTTGTTACCTTGGTCATGCAGTTTTAAGACTCATGGACTAGAAAATATTGGAAGGAAAGTCCGTCGTCTGCGCGCGGCTAGCTGTAAGTTGATGGGTGAGGTGTCGCCACTCGCATGTCGTTTGTGTTGACGTGACAGCGCCGTTATAGAAAACGAAAGTCTATTTGGCACTTCAACAGAGTACATGGACATGTGGGACAAAAAGTTTGTTTTTCCTGCTCCGCTTGATCCTGCTTTTGAAAGACCCCCAAAATTTACAACATCTAAGTATTTCAATGTATTATTTCTTATTTCTTCTTTTATGTCCTATATCACTTTAAATTTAAAAACTGTAAACACTTTATTTCATTTTATTTATCCATTTACTCGCCAACTTTATATATTCTATGCCACTGACGTTTAGGTAATATTTAAAAGGCGGTCACTGAAAATCAGCGTTGGGGCGTCTGGTACCTCAGATATTTGCTCTAGAGGTTTGTGTCTGAGGGGCCCGACGTCTCAACACAAGCTGAGTGGCCTACCTGTTCGAGGTGTTGCACTGCTGTACAGGACGATATTGCCTACACCATGTACCACCTATATACCTCGAATAAACATTATTCTATTCTATTCTAAAAGAAAGGCCTATTATACTTAGGTAGACTAGAATGAAGAATCTCATGAAAAATACGGAAATGAAATTCCAAAGTTCAATACAGAGTATTATAAGTAGGTATACATAGGATATTCACAGAGTACCTAGTGTTGCTATTCTTCTATCTAGGTATCTATACTCTACTTACCTAAGTACTTATGAATGCGAAAGTGTTTCTTTGTTGGTTTGTGGGTTTGTCCTTTAAGAACATCGACATGATTTTTTGCGTGGGTATAGTTAAAGACAAAGACCCGGAGAGTCTCATAGGCTGCTTTTTGTCCCGGAATAAGGCATTACCCGCGTGATAGCATGCTATCTTTTAGCCATTTGTTGTTCAATAACGCCAAAACGGAGCTATGGATTGACGTGATTTTTGCATGGGTATAATTAAAGACCTCGGAGAGTGTCATAGGTTAAATTTGTCCCGGAAAATCAAACAGTTCCCACCGGATTAAAAAAAACCAATATCCACGTGGACGAAGTTGTGGGCGTTACTTATGTAGAAACTAATAAATAAAGTGTAGCCAAAATACACATACATACGTATGTGTATTTTGGCGAATGCTAATATAATATTATTTGAATAACGAGCCGCGCGTTCGTTTGCGTGTTTAGTTATCTATCTATCTAATACTTAGTGGTTTTTGCACACAGATAACAGATTTAATGATTACAATAATAGGTGTGAGATGTATGGCGATGATGGCGTGATAAGCTACGTGTGCCTTCCTAGTACCTGCACGATAGTACCTACATGATAGTACCTACACGATAGTACCTACACGATAGTACCTACACGATAGTACCTACACGATAGTACCTACACGATAGGTGTAAGGCAGCGGACACACTGCTGATACCAAATTGCAAAATCTGACGCCCGCGACTTCCCGTGGATTTAGGTTTTTAACAACCCTGTGAGAACACTTTAGTTTTCTGGGATAAAAAGTAGCCTATGACACTCTCAAAGTCTTTGACTATGCAAAAAATCACATCGGTACGTTGCTCCGTTGCGACGTGATTGAAAGACAAACCAACAAACTAATAAACCAACAAACAAACACACTTTCGCATTTATAATAAGGGTAAGTACTGATTATTCATAATCATAATCATAATCATTTATTTATTTTGCTCAGATATGGTAGGTACATGTAAATTATTTACATGGGGTCTTAAAAGTTAGGTAATCAGTTACATATCCTGCCAAGCATGGCGTGCAAAATTATTTCTAAATTATCTTCATAAATTATTGTTGAAAATCTGGTCTGAAATTAGTCTAAGCTCTGTTCTACTCAACACATGTAGTAAGCTAAGTCCAACTATGTTTATGGAAATAAAAATCAGTCAAGTGCGAGTCCGACTCGCACGTGAAGCGTTTCGTACCATCGTATACGAAATAACACTTTTAAATTTTTTTCGACATTTTCATAAACACACATAAATCAAAAACTATTATTTTAGAATGTACCTACAGGTAAAGCCTTTTCACATCACACCCACACTCGGTATAGTTCTTAATCTTACTTTGAAAATTTAAAACACTAATTATTATTTGTTGTCTGTCTGTCTGTCTGTCAAGAAACCTACAGGGTACTTCCCGTTGACCTAGAATCATGAAATTTGGCAGGTAGGTAGATCTTATAGCTGACATTTGGGGAAAAATCTGAAAACCGTGAATTTAGGGTTAGATCACACAAAAAAAATTAAATTGTGGTCATGAACTAATAATTAGTATTTTCAAATTTCGAAGTGAGTGACTATATCAAGTGGGGTATCATATGAAAGGTCTTAACCTGTATATTCTAAAACAGATTTTTATTTATTTTTATGCATAATAGTTTTTGAATTATCGTGCAAAATGTCGAAAAAATACGACTGTAGTATGGAACCCTCATTGCGCGAGGCTGACTCACACTTGGCCGATTTTTTTCTGTGATGTGACCACAAATTCACGGTTTTAAATTTATTCCTTTACGTGTAGATACTACATATTTAAGACCTACTACCTGCCAAATTAGAACCTAGAATCATGCGATTCTAGGTCAACGGGAAGTACTCTATAGGTTTTCTTGACAGACACGACAGACGGACAGACAGACAACGAAGTGATCCTATAAGGGTTCCTTTTTCCTTTTGAGGTACGGAACCCTAAAAATGAATATAGCTGATAAAATAAATAATTGAAATCTTTGACTGTTCTGACTATAACTGCTCAGTCAGGATATACTTAGGTATGAAACAAATTCTCGTACCTTGTAGGTAGGTAGGTAGGTAGGTAGGTAGGTAGGTAGGTAGGTAGGTAGGTAGGTAGGTAGGTAGGTAGGTAGGTAGGTAGGTAGGTAGGTAGGTAGGTAGGTAGGTAGGTACATCTCACTCCGATGCCCCTGGAACATTGCACTTCATTGCCTTTATCGTGTAAAAATATTCATCGTCAACAAGATCTCTACGAGATAAGATGTCTCGATTAAGATTGTATCCGACTTGTCGATCGAATCGATAACGATCTTGATGTCTCACGCGATCGACTCGACGAGCAACCGAATCGACTGGAAACCACGGAAGGGTAGTTTTAGATGGCGTTGATTCAGTCGGTTAGTCTGTTGTTAGCCTATAAATACATTTATAAAGTAACTCTCTAAATAAATGCACAAATAAAAAGGCAAGTTTTGCTAATATGGTTGAAGAATTTAGTTTCAAAAGATTTATATTTTCACTGAGAGCAAGCCCGCACAGAGAATAAAATTCGTGCGATTGTTTTTCGCAATTCTGTAAATAGGTATGTGAATAAAAAATAAAAATGAATAAATTTGGCACTGAGTTACCTTGCATCCCGGGGACAGGGGACGGGGGACGGGGGACGGGCTACTACGGATAGGCTACTTTTTGTCCTGGAAAATCAAAAGTTACGTGTGCTGAGTTCGACAACCGGCAGGTGCAATTTCAGAATTTATAATTTCTAAATTGTCTCTGGTCTGGTCTCGTGTGAGGCTTCGGTCGTGGTTAGGTACCACTCTGCCGGCAAAGCCGAGTTCCGTACCGTACCGTTTGGAAATCGATAAGGAGTATGGGTACAATAGCACTGCCATGCCCCTTCTAAGTTGAGCTCGCTACTATCTTAGTATGCATCATCACTCTCAAGTTAGCTACCACTAGGTGAGATGCCGTCAAGGGCTAACTTGTAATGAAAAAAAATATTTTCATGTAATTCCAAAATAAAAACCATTCTTATATGTCCGAATCCCATTGGGAACGCTGCAGTGCTTTTGATGAAACGGTGAAGGCCGAAAGCTCACTACGCTCATGGTAATTTTGAGGGAAATCTGCAAACCAGGAATTGTATAGACGTCTCTAACGATAGACATCAACGCGTGTCCGGCTCCTGAGTCTGACACAGGAAAAGTGAAATAAACCAATCAGTTGGCTTCGTAAGAGTTTGCAAGTATCTCGAAAACGGTGATAGATTCCATTTATAGTATTACAATACTATAAATAGATCTTTATTAGGTTTTTTTAGTTAAGACTGAAGTTTTTCTATAGGGTAAGCCAACGTCCCAAGTGGATTTGATGAAAAAAGGGTAGTTCTGATTTTCTGAAACATGATCATCGTGCAATCAGCATCACCGGTCCACTACTGAGCACGGGTCTCCTCACAGAATGAGGCCTATTATTAAACTTAGATACTTACTAATATCTATAACTTTTAAGAATTTGGCATTGTGTTTTGATGATCATAATCTGTCAACCTCATGCTTTGAAAACAGCAACTGCTGAGTTTCTTGCTGGCTCTTCTCAGTAGAATCGTCATTCCGAGCCGGTGGTAGAGTCACAGACAAAGCATAAGAGACACTAGCTGCCCTACGTGAAATAAAAAATATGAATGAGACAACTAGAGTAAAGAAAGTCTCGGTTGGAAACTTGAATCGACCTCTCTATCAAATATTAGGCTAGAGGTGACGTCAGAGTGAACTAGAGTGAGGGAACTCTCGGTTTGATCCTGAATCGATGATATGTCACATTGATTAGGCTAGAGGTGACGTGAAATCGTGAAACCAAAGACACCTAGTCGTTTCACAGCCTACCTATCGTCAAATGTAGGTAACATTTGACGCCTGCCAGTGTAGTGTAGTGTAGTGAAGCACTGTAGTGAGATGTGGCTCACGCACAACAGACGGAAACGTTTAAGTGCGGAAACCAGCCCAGAGCGAAGAAGAAGAAGAGATGTGGCTCGTCGCGCGTCAGTAATGTGGGGTTGTGACAAAAGCGGAGTCGATAGACTACAGAGGCGAGTAAGTACCTGCGCCGGCGCCGCTCACGGAATTCCGCACATCGCTCGACTCTTACTCATTACGTAGTTTAGCTGGTGCCTCGTAGGTACAGCTACTGCAAAGTACTATGTGTTCGACGCATATGTTCAGTACTACGGACCGGGACCTGGTGCACATATTATATTCAGTGCTACGGACCGGGACCTGGTGCACATATTATATTCAGTGCTACGGACCGCGACCTGGTGCACATATTATATTCAGTGCTACGGACCGGGACCTGGTGCACATATTATATTCAGTACTACGGACCGGGACCTGGTGCACATATTATATTCAGTACTACGGACCGGGACCTGGTGCACATATTATATTCTGCAAGCTAAGTACACTGTTTTATCTAAATGAGTGTAATAACTTCACTTCACAGTATACATGAATATTAAATTAATAACAGCTTTACTAATATTAATAAATCACAATTTAAATAACTCTGTGACTAGATATTTGATATTTTTGTTTTGTAACTGATTTTGATAAGATAATTTTATCGGAATTTACACTTTTATCTATTAAATATCAAAATGGTATCTAATACGATATATTATTATAATAATTATAATATTAACGAGTAGGTAGGTACTTGTCTGGTCTGCGTGACCTTAAAAATGTGTGTGTGTTTATAATATAACAAATATTATGTAAGTATACTTACCCACCTACGTATAACATTGTGACTGACTGACAGATCTATCAACGCACCGCTCAAACTACTGGACCGATTGGGCTGAAATTTGGCATGCAGATAGCTATATTATAACCCTAGGCATCCGCTAAGAAAGGATTTTTGAAAATTCAATCCCTAAGGGGCTGAAATAGGTTTGAAATTAGTGTAGTCCACGCGAACGAAGTCGCGAGCATAAGCTAGCACAAAATGAATTTGTTTCGGAGCTCTGACGGATTGACACTAATTAGGTCTTTTTTTTATTTTTTATTCAGATACAAGTTAGCCCTTGACTGCAATCTCACCTGATGGTAAGTGATGATGCAGTCTAAGATGATAGCGGGCTAACCTGGAAGCGGTATGGCAGTTTTTATTAAACCCATACCCCTTTGGTTTCTACACGGCATCGTACCGGAACGCTAAATCGCTTGGCGGTACGGCTTTGCCGGAAGGGTGGTAACTAGCCACGGCCGAAGCCTCCCACCAGACCAGAACAGAAATTTAGAAATTATAAAATTCCAAACCCCTGCCAGGAATCGAACCCAGGACCTCCCACTAATAAGACCACAGCGCTCACCACTGCGCCAGAGAGGTCGTCAGGTCTAATGAAATCAAAAGTTTATAAAAATGTTTTATTCATTAGAATGCTTATTTGTTGGCACAGTTTCATTTGCACACGATATATTATTTGCACTTGCCTGTATTGCGAGCAGGCAATTGTTGGCACAATTTCATTTGCACACGATATATTATTTGCACTTGCCTGTGTTGCGAGCAGGTCCAATAGTTAGGTACCTATAGGTGCATACCTAGACTACATAGCTAACAATACAGAGGGAGGTATTCGTTAGAGGTTATCGTTCTCGATCATTATTGATTGTTTTCGTATTTAACGATTATTTCTTTATCATAGGTACATACCTACACTAATATATACTAATGACGGCGCGTAAGTTTCTACTAGAATAATACAAATATAGAACTTTATCTGTTTTTGAATATCATAGAAAGCTTGCTAAAAATGTTTGGGATGAGACGTCATGGGATGAATACGGAACAACCCCTTGTATGTTTTAAATCTCGATTAATAATAGCAAACTATAGGTAGGTATGTTACTATAGATTGGTCACTTCCCTTTGTATTTTACCTTGAAGTTTTACACATGCGCATATCTATCTATTCCCCACTTACACATGCGCATATCTATCTATTCCCCACTTACACATGCGCATATCTATCTATTCCCCACTTACACATGCGCATATCTATCTATTCCCCACTTACACATGCGCATATCTATCTATTCCCCACTTACAATCGACAATGTTGCAAAGATCTGATAAACGATGTTACAGCCACGAAGGCCAAGCTATAATTCATTCTAAATTGTTTCGCCTTTTTTGGGTTCCGTAGCCAAAGGGTAAAACGGATTAATGACACGCTGCTGGCTGTCTGCCTGTCTGTCTGTTCGTGTGTCACGGGTCTCTATTACAAACCTGAAATTTTAGTATAATAATGTAGAACCGAATATTGAATTAAAAATTAAATTTTTAGGGTCCCGTGCCTAAGTGAAAATCCGTTAAAAAGAAAAAGAAAAACCCTTATAGGATCACTTTGTTGTCTGTTTGTATGTCGGTCTGTCAAGAAACCTACAGGATACTTCCCGTTGACCTAGAATCATGAAATTTGGCAGGTAGGTACTTAGATCTTATAGCAGGCATTAGGAGAAAAATCTGAAAACCGTGAATTTGTGGTTATATCACACAAAAAAAAATTGTGGTCATGAACTAACAATTAGTATTTTCAATTTTCGAAGTAACATAACTATATCAAGTGGGGTATAATATCAAAGGTCTTCACCTGAACATTCTAAAACAGATTTTTATTTATTTTTATGCATCATAGTTTTTGAATTATCGTGCAAATGTCGAATAAATACGACTGTAGTAAGAAACCCATGTTGCACGAGCCTGACTCGCACTTGGCCGGTTTATTTTGGTATAATATGGTATTATTTCAATCAAAATGTGTCTGACGGTTTGTTATCACGCAAATGTGGTTGTTTGATCGTTCAGGTATTTATGTAATTAGTTAGGTAGAAGTTCGCGAAACTGCGGAATGTCACGTGAAGTTGTGCACATGATAAGTAAATACTTTGTTTAGTTCACTAGCGACCCGCCCCGGCTTCGCACGGGTGCGATTGTAGATACTAATGTGGTTATTTTGTTATTATTTCAAAAGAATAAGACATCATTTTCGATGAAAGCTTTCTTTGTTAAACAACGAAGAGAGCTTTCATCGAAAATGATGAAAGATCTCTTTGAAGAACTTCGAACAATATTGTCGAAACTATAATTATTATATACCTACTTACCTAGATAGTAGATACGTACCTATACCTAAGCCTTCCTCTTGAATCACTCTATCTATTGATAAAAACCGCAAAATCCGTTGCGTAGTTTAAGAGATCTTATCGTACACACGAACAGACGGCGGGAAGGGACTTTATTTATCCCCTGGAATGTCGGGCAGTCATTGACCATCATACTGGCTAAGTGTGGTTTAGCAGACTTCATACAATTTTGAGAACATTGTGGAAACTCTCGGGCATACAGGTTTCCCCATCGTCGCGTCGTCGCGTCGTCGCGTCGATCTTTTCCTTGACTTTTAATGTGGTAGGTACGCGGCAGAAAATAATGTACATCGGGCTTTAGGATGCCATTTCGCGTTCGTAGAGCGTTGTCTCTATCACTCATACCTATATGACGTTTTGTCTATCTCCTTCTAAAGGTCGATGTACATTATTTTCTGCCGCGTACTGTATGCACCTAGTTACTTTATCAAGCACAACACACGTAGTTATTGACAGAGGTACTAAAAAGTACCTAATATTGGAACAGGTCTTTATCTAAAATATGAGCAGTGTGCCAGCAGCTTGCGATACCAATACCAAACAATGATTACGTACCTACCTATTGTTTAAATAAATACGCGTGATAACGTTTATATAGTTATGTTCTTCATTTAAATGATCAGGAGGTAAGTAAACTGTATAACCAATATAAACAGTGTTGCCGATTTCGATTGTTTGGTAAATAAACAAACTAAGAACTTCTTCTTTCCTGCAAAAACTGATGTCGAATGATACTTTATGGAATCATTCATAGAATCTTTTTGCATGGATATTTATCTAAATCACGTCTAACCGATAGTCCGTTGCGACGTGACTCAACGACAAAGTAACAACCAATAAACCAACAAACAAACACACTTTCGCATTGAATATGGGTAGCTACCGTGTTCTGTTAGCAGTCATTGTAACCTGGCACGAGTTTATAACGGTTTAAAATAATAAGGTTAATAAAATGAGTTAGGTACCTACTAACTACTTAGTTAGGACGTCGAAAACTTACGTTTTACACTTCCAATCGAAAGTGTTTGCGGGAGCTCGAATAAACTATCGACAAATTCGATTAGTTGGTAAACACATGGCGACTTCAAACATTCCTTGCGTTAATAACCTCACTTATAATGTCAGCCACGACTTCAAACAAGTATTTATCGAAGATCCTCATGATAATATTGATCATTTGATTAGAAATAATCTAATTATAAAAGTAGCTCGTTTTATTCACAAAAAGAACACGAAACAACCATTATTTATCGCTTTATAAATAATACATGCTCGAACACGAGGATCTAGTAGCTAGGTATCTCTTTAGCAAAGTAGGTATTTAGCAGTAGGCTGTTTTACCTATTTCTAATCTAAAGAAACAGAATATAAAGTTGATAAGCTAATTAAATTAAATTCCACTTGTGCATTTAAAAAATTAATTAATTGTAATTTTATTTCTTACTTATTTATTTTTTCAACGTTCACAATATTATACTCTAACATTCTCTATTATGACTAGATATACCTAACAGTAGGTTGTAAATCATTTTAATTTTAAATACGTATCAAAATAAGTATTATCACAAATTTCCAGAGCGTCGTCGGACGCGATCAAAGTACTTTATACATACGGGCTCGATCCCAGAAGACGCAGGTTCGAATCCTGCCGGTTCCGCAATTTTTGATATGTATTGAAAATTAAAATTATTTAGAAATTTTCTTGCAGGGTACGTAAAAACACTATAATAAAAAAATGAAAATATTGTAGGGTGTAAGTAGGTACAACAAGGGCATAAAATAAGCTTTTTTATCCGAAACGTTTATCCACCCGAGCCGAAGGCGAGGGCAGATTTTTAATTCGAGGATAAAATGGGTTTTATGACCGAGTTATAGGTACACTCTGCTTTTCATTTCATATGCTAGAAAATAAAAGAATATTATTTTTAATTACATGTCTAAAGTGAAATTCGAGCAACTTTGTAATGAGGTTGAATAGTTCGGGAGACTTAGGACCTAGGTATAGCCGCGAGGTCTTAGTTCTCGGCGAACCAGTAGTTTAATTATCGACATAATCACACAATTCAAGCTGCATCTTCGAAATTATCAGCCTCCGTGAATATTGCTCAATCTCAAAACAAATAGGTAGGTACCTATCTACTTAAAAAGATATTTCGTTTAGAGGAATAAGGATTAAAATGCTAATACCTAAGTCAAAACAAAACTTGATATTCCCTACTCAATAACATAGAGATCAGCTGCGCGATTGCGGGAGAATGACAGATCAGTCACGATCGCAATCACCTCTGATTGGTTGACGCTCGCTCACTATTGGCGACAATGCATTGTTGCAACAAGAATCGCACAAATTCAGCCAATCACAACTGAGATTGTAATAATGATTGATGCAGGTTTTTGGCAGTTAGTGAGATGGTATCTCGGCATCGAACCCGCGGCCCTCGTGTTGTGATGTAACCCAAGTGGGGTGCTATCGCCGCCTGATCTTCCGACACGCGAAGTGGAGAGGCGCCACTGACTTCACTGACTGACTTGGGAAGTCAGGTTAGTATACCTAGTTGCGTGGGTATTCTTCCAGTTTCGTCTTGAATAGTCGTAAAATATAAAAGCTCATTTTACCTGACTGCGGCGATGCCCAAAGGAGGGTTATGTGTTTGACATGTATGTATGTCCGTACTTACTCCGTTCCTATGTCCGTTTGTAGCTACGCAACGGTTCAACCGATTTTATTCGTTTTGACGGTGCTGGTTCTCACTGGATGAGATGGAAAAATTAAAATTGTGAATTTTACGTGCTTTAATGTGCAGGCTGAAAACAATTCCCATAGACCAAGAGAAGAAAGTGATATATGAAAGTAATCAGTACAGTTATTATAAATGCGAAAGTGTGTTTGTTTATTGGTTTGTCCTTCAACATCGCAACGGAGCAACGGATTGACGTGATTTTTTGCATGGGTATAGTTAAAGACCTGCAGAGTGACATAGGCTACTTTTTATCCCGGGAAATCAAAGAGCTCCCAAGGGATTTTCCAAAACCTAAATCCACGCGTACCAAGTCGCCGGCTTCAGCTAGTAGGTAATATGGGGTACCTAATCGTTCATCCAAGTAATATGGAGTAAGCCTCCATAAACCTTCAGGTAACAATAGGTGACGTCACCGTCAGTGTCGTACAAAAAGCCGTATCACAGTTGAGGAATGCCATTAGAGCGCGCGTCGCACGAGCCAAGCTTGCGTCACGTCACAACAGCGCCGCGCAAAAACGTGACGTGCTGTCCCCAACTGAGTTATTGAGCTGTTCCGACCCGGGCGGCTAATTGTCCCCCCAACAGAGACGGAGGATGCGACCCCTGGCGGGTGAGAGCGGGACGGATGCCAACCCCAACAGAGCCACAATAAATAACCCGGCTCCTAATACGCAGGCGCCACGCCACCCCTGTAGCGCGACCGCCCGCCTTTATACTTGGGGTTGTAAATTATCGGCTATTGAGTGATTGCTGCAGGGTAGTGCTGTGCTGATGTGCTGTCAACATACTGATCGAACTAATCGAAGTTCATTTAAAAGCAAAGTATGGATCTATTCATTAAAATGGACTTCGTAACGAAAAATAAAAAGTAATGTCATAATTTTATTGAATTACAAACGCACATAGTTCGAAAAACCGCACCGGAAAGCGCAGCGTTGGAAGACACCTCACCAGTGGTCAGACGACATCAAACGAGTCGCAGCGGGCCGCTGGATGCAGGGGATGCAAGTCCCTACAGGAGTAGTCCAGCGGTGGACGTTTATTGGTTGACAATGATGATGATCATTGAATTACAAACGAATAAAAGTACAACTATGTTTAGGGTTCCGTACCTCAAAAGGAAAAAAGGAACACACACACACAGACACAGAAAACGAAGTATAAGGATCCTATATAAGTTATAGGATCACTTCGTTGTCTGTCTGTCTGTCTGTCCATCTGTCCGTCTGTCCGTCCATCGTGTCTGTCAAGAAAACCTAAGTGTATACTTTCATACGATACCCCACTTGGTATAGTTATTTTACTTTGAAAACTGAAAATACTTTATTTGTTCATGAACACATTTAAATATTTTTTCTTGTGACGTAACCACAAATTCACGGTTTTTTAATTTATTCCTTTATTTATGCTATAAGACCTATCTATTGACAGAACAAACACCATAGACAGACGGACAGATGGACAGACAGACTGACAACAAATTGTACGCAGACGCGTCATCGCCTAAAATACCTACGGCTTAAATGCGGCCGACACCAACAGTGGCGTGCACAGGGTTTGGTGCCAGGGTAGGCATTAGTTAGGTGAAAACCTGTTTTACTGGTTGGTCATAATGAAAAATATGCATTGAGCCATTACAACTGGGGTAAGCACTGCATTTATGCCTTTATGACCTGCACGCCACTGGACACCAACATCGCGTACATTAAAAAAGGTTGTGTAAAATTCGCGAACCTCGTTATTTTACAATTTTTATCTCGACTGAAAAGTATCAAGGAGTATCGTAAGATAGACTATTTATGTAGTGACGTCACGAAATGTTAATTTTATAGTGTCGAGACTGATAAGTCGCGCTATACGGTTCTGTGTGGAGCCTAAGTGCGAAATGTCTGCGGGCCTTCGCTTTTTGTGTGCTTTACGACTCGAGAGGGTCCGTGAAAAAACTTGGAGACGGATTAAAAACTGGCCAAGTGCGAGTCAGACTCCTGCACAAGGGGTCCGTAGGTATTATTACTATACGATATCAATTTTGCTAGTAAATAACAGGATAGAAGTCCTAGTAATTTCATCATGATCATCCCATCGCCGGCCTACTGTTGCACAGCTCTCCAGTCAGAATAAGAGGATTCGGCCATAGTCTACCATGCTGGTCAAGTGCAGATGAGTAGACGTCAAACACCTTTGAGAACATTAGGTATGTAGAACTCGCAGACCTTCAGGTTTCATTACGAGGTTTTCCTTCACTGTTAAAGTGATAGTGATATTCAATTACTTAAACGCACATAACTCCGAAAAGTTAGGGGTTCCCGGGATCGAACCCTGGACTCCCGGACAGGAAGGCCTGTCGGGCAGTCACAAAATCGTCAGTTATTAGTAACTGACGATTCGTGAAAACTTTAACTGGCTATCTTTAATGGCTGAAACTATTGCCCCTGTGACAGATAGATGGACGGAGGCGAACAGACAGCGCACGCTTATTAATAGGGTTCTGTTTGGCACCCTGTGGGTACGGAACCCTAAAGGCGAAAGTATCGGTGGCGGCGGGGCGGGTGCGGGGCGGGGCGGGGCGGGGGCGGCGCTGCACCACGACACGCGACACTAATATGTGACACCGGCGTTACGCAGCAGTTTTATTGTTTGTGTTTATGTTTTTACTTACCTACCTATAGATAGATATTATACGTTTTTGGGTGAGGGAGGATTTGGTGCGATATGGTGCAGACAGCATAAATAATTACATATTAGTTGATCCGCCTGCCCCGGTTTGGGTTGGGCGGAATTTCTGAAAAACCTTCTTTTTAGGGTCCCGTATCTCAATAGTATAATATTTTTAATATGGGTAGTGACTAGTGAGTAGTCACTTCTAGTGTGATAGTGATGTTAAATTCGTATTTCTAGTTATTAAGTATTAATGTTATTTATACTATAGTCAGGTGGTCGATTAAGGTAATTGACCTCCCTATATATCTTTTTAGGGTTCCGTACCTCAATAGTATAATATTTTTAATATGGGTAGTGACTAGTGAGTAGTCACTTATAGTGTGATAGTGATATTAAATTCGTATTTCTAGTTATTAAGTATTAATGTTATTTATACTATAGTCAGGTGGTCGATTAAGGTAATTGACCTCCCTATATATCTTTTTAGGGTTCCGTACCTCAAAAGGAAAAACGGAACCTTTATAGGATCACACGTTTGTCTGTCTGTCTGTCCGTCTGTCGGTCAAGAAACCTACAGGGTACTTCCCGTTGACCTACAATCATGAAATTTGGCAGGTAGGTAGATCTTATAGCTGACATTTGGGGAAAAATCTGAAAACCGTAAATTTAGGGTTAGATCACACAAAAAAATTAAATTGTGGTCATGAACTAATAATTAGTATTTTCAACTTTCGAAGTGAGTGACTATATCAAGTGGGATATCATATGAAAGGGCTTCACCTGTATATTCTAAAATAGATTTTTATTTATTTTTATGCATCATAGTTTTGGAATTATCGTGCAAAATGTCGGAAAAATACGATTGTAGTACGGAACCCTCATTGCGCGAGCCTGACTCGCACTTGGCCGGTTTTTTTTTAATTTATAGACTAGCGCTTGGCTGCAGTCAGACCTGGTGGCAAGTGATGATGCAGCATAAGATGGAGCGCGCTTGCCTAGAAGATGCCTATTCACACTTGACCTGAAGGTTCCATATTATAATTAGAGGGGAAAATTGATGCTGGATGGGTGTTCCAAATCTTAGCGGTTCGGATCAGATTTTTTTAATTTTTTTATTCAGACCTCCTACCTACCTATTAAAAGCAATGTTATATATTATCACATTGGAGACATAGAGACTAATTACACTCCCGAACTGTGAGAGCGTAATTAGGGGTGACATACTCGCAGGTATAGAGTCGGTCCAGCTGTTATCGATATACATATATTATCAGCTCCGTTATATCTAGGTACATAACTGGGCACTGATGGTCGCGACTCGCGAGACAAGGCGCGGCCGGACTGTGTCGCCGTGTGTCACAACATTTGTGCTACTCGGACTTGTCATCATCGTCATCATCATGCTCAACGTTTTTGACGACCTCTCTGGCACAGTGGTAGATAACCGCCAGCGTTAACCAATCAGAGATGATTGCGATCGTGACATTGTAGCTGTCGATCTTCCGCAATCGCGCAGCTGGATTTCTACTCGGTGACACCGACAAAACTACACATAGGTACGAATGACAGAGACAACGCTCTAAAAAGCCGAAATGTCATTCTGAACGCCGATGCACATTATTATCTGCCACCTACTGTACCAAATAGATGATATTGGCGCCGATTCTCTTGTACACAATCTCTAAACTAAACTAAATTAACAGATCTAAATCTAGTGCTATCCTTTTCCGCAAGCAACATTATGAAAGGGATAGCAATACATTTAGACGTGCCATTTTAGTTTAGTTTAGAGATTGTGTACAAAGGAATTAGCCACACTAGCGACTTTGTCCACGAGGATTTAGGTTTTTCAGAACTCTTTGATTTTCCGGGACATAAGTAGCTTATGTCCTTCCCTAGCATGCAAGCTGTCTCTGTACCGCGCCGTGAAAAGCTACAAGCATCGATATAAATGACAAAATATGGTCCAGCGAACAAAATTGTTCACGGTTTTGGAACCAAATAAATCAATACCTCTTAGATACTAATGAACGACCCGTTTGAAATCCAGACGTCACTGAGGTTGCATTGGTGCTAAAGCACCACTGAGTCAGGGCCATTTTGTTTGTTCAATAGCCCTGTCCATACGACGTAATCTTCTCTTCTAAATATATAAAAGGAAAAGGTGACTGACTGACTGACTGACTGATCTATCAACGCACAGCTTAAACTACTGGACAGATCGGGCTGAAATTTAGCATGCAGATAGCTATTATGACGTAGGCATCCGCTAAGAAAGGATTTTCGAAAATTCAACCCCTAAGGGGTTGAAATAGGAGTTTGAAATTTGTGTAGTCCACGCGGACGAAGTCGCGAGCATAAGCTAGTATATTATAAGTCAATGGCTAGAAGACAGACAGCCACACTTTCGTATTTATAATAAGTAGGTATTACGTATTGAATACTTATATTATACTAGCTTCTGCCCGCGGCTTCGCCCGCGTGGCCTACAGGAAACAAATGGCATTTTTTTTCAGAAACAAACATTATAACATCAGGACACGCACTCTGAACAGCACCGAATAACCTACCTAGAAAAAACCTACTTTCCAAATTTCAAGTCAATTATAATATCAATAATTAAAACTTTCCCATACAAACTTACATCCCCTATTTTACCACCCTTATGGGCGAATTTTCCAAAAATCCTGAAACACATATTTCTTTATTTGTAAACGAAAACCCAAATACCAATTTTCATGCAAATAACTTGAAAAATGACCAATTTTCATACAAACTTCCATCCCCCATTTATCCCACTTAGGGGTGGAATTTGGAAAAATCCTTTCTTAGTAGATACCTACTCTGTACAAAGAATAGACCCTCCAAATTTCATGTCTTTAGGACCAGTGGTTTAGGCTGTGCGTTGATATCTTTGTCAGTCAGTCAGGACTTTGAATTTTATATAATATATAGATATAGTATCCATTATACGAATGTGTGTCGGTACGTTACGTCTGACTGTCGCAGATGTTATATTGTAACGTCTACGGAAGTTCGGGGAATTAAGACGTACTAAGGTATATTAAAATTCAAAAATATTTCATTAATGTTGGCCAACTTTTAACTTTATAACTTGATAATGGGCCAATTTGTGTCAATATTTTATTTATAGATCTTTGTTATAGATTGTACCTATCTGTAAATTATCGATCTATTAATACTACCTTAAAGGTAATAAGTTAATAACAAACATAAGTACATTAATATTTATCATTTTTAGAGTTCCGTACCTCAAAAAAAAAATAGGGACCCTCTGCCTGTCTGTCTGTCCGCCCGTCTGTCGTGTCTGGCAAGAAAAAGAGTAGGGTAGAAACATGAAATTGGGCAGGTATGTAGGTAGGTCTTATAGCACAAGTAAAGGAATAAATCGGAAAACCATAAATTTGTGGTTGCATCATTAAAAAAATTAAAATGTGTTAATAAACAAGTAATAATTAGTATTTTTAATTTTCAAAGTAAGATAACTATATACCAAGTGGGGTATCATAATATGAAAGGGCTTCACCTGTACATTCTAAAACAGATTTTTATTACAACATAACAGTTTTTGATTTATCCTGCACAATGGCGAAAAAAATACCTGCGTACGGAACCCTCGGTGCGCGAGTCTGTCTCGCAATTGGCCGGTTTTTAAAGATTCACACACAATAATAATGTATGGCTATTAATTAAAAAGACTCAATTAAATATACCTACTTAGTATGTTGGATCATAAATTGTTTATTTATTGGATATTGGTTTATACTTTATTCAATGGCTAATTAATTTATATGTGGGTATACTTATACATATAACTATGTCTACGTTATTATATGTGGGTATACTTATACATATAACTATGTCTACGTAATTATATCACAATAATCATCATCATGATCAACCCATCGCCGGCTCACTACAGATTACGGGTCTCCTCTCAGACTGAGAAGGGTTTTGGTCATAGTCTACCACGCTGGCCATGTGCGGATTGCTAGACTTCACACACCATTATGGAAAACTCTCAGGCATGCAGGTTTCCTCACGATGTTTTCCTTCACCGTTAAAGCAAGTGATATTTAATTAATTAAATTGCACAAACTCCGAAAAGTTAGAGGTGCGTGCCCGGGATCGAACCCCTGACCTCCGATTAGAAGGCGGACGTCCTAACCACTATAGGCTATCACACTAATACCTATTAATAATGCGAAAGTGTGTTTGTTTGTTGGTTTGTCCTTCAAGCACATCGCAACGGAGCAACGGATCTTACAAAGAGTGCCATGGGCTACTCAGTTCTTATCTTTATTGGTTACATCGCAAATACCTTCCTGCCATCTTCCTATTAAGTACCTATTATAGGAGCCAAAAACACGAATCACCTTGCTATAATCAAATGTTGACAAACTCGGTAGGAAGGCGGGTATCTATGTATAACATCTCGTAGGTATGCAAGTATATACATAATAAATCGATTGAGTATGTAAAATACCTATATACCTACTTTATAGCTACTTCATCGTGTTTCAAGTTTCCACATCTCGAAATCAGATTTTCAATGATGTGGAAACGTTATCTTGAGATCTGCCTGTGTGTCTGTTTTATAACGAAGGCCATTGGGTAAGAACTAGTTTATTTGTTGCCACTAAACTACTACATATTTTAAATGAAATAGGTACATATTTTAAGGCGAAATGAGATACCGGTCCTCTCAAGACACTGGCTTTTTCTGTTGGGAGGCTTCGGCCGTGGCCGTAGGTACTACCCTACCGGCAAAGCCGTGCCGCCAAGCGATTTAGCGTTCCGGTATGCCGTGTAGAAACCAAAGGGGCATGGGTTTATTAAAAAAAAACTGCCATACCCCTTCCAGGTTAGCCCGCTTCGATCTTAGACTTCATCGTCACTTACCACCAGGTGAGATTAGGTTGTATATCTGAATAAAAAAAATAAAAAATAAAAAGAAACGCGTAGCGGGCGAGCGGAGGCGGTAGTCTGGGTCGCCCGTGCCCGAGTGCAAATTTGTTAAAATTCTATGTGCTCTGTTACCATAAAATAATAACATAATCCCTTAGTGTATTAAGTAAACGTTGAACGTAAGTGCGAAATTTTATTGAAATTCATTTTATATCAATCGAATAAAACTGGTTTTTCTCCTAATGGTCGTGTTAAAAATGCGTGTTTTGAGGAAACTTCGCGATTTTTTTGTATCCAGCCAAATTGTGCCAACCGTGTTTTGGCTCTCGTAATTCACTAAAGAATAAGAATAGAATTTTTATAATATAACAAAATAAATAAACAAATCTGTAGTTTTTGAGGCCAAAACTTGATTGTTTGAACATCCGAAATGTGCATGTGTGTGGTTACAAAGTTAAGATATACCATCGAGGCGGGGCAGCTAGTCTGGTTACAAAGTTAAGATATACCATCGAGGCGGGGCAGCTAGTCTGGTTACAAAGTTAAGATATACCATCGAGGCGGGGCAGCTAGTCTGGTTACAAAGTTAAGATATACCATCGAGGCGGGGCAGCTAGTCTGGTTACAAAGTTAAGATATACCATCGAGGCGGGGCAGCTAGTCTGGTTACAAAGTTAAGATATACCATCGAGGCGGGGCAGCTAGTCTGGTTACAAAGTTAAGATATACCATCGAGGCGGGGCAGCTAGTCTGGTTACAAAGTTAAGATATACCATCGAGGCGGGGCAGCTAGTCTGGTTACAAAGTTAAGATATACCATCGAGGCGGGGCAGCTAGTCTGGTTACAAAGTTAAGATATACCATCGAGGCGGGGCAGCTAGTCTGGTTACAAAGTTAAGATATACCATCGAGGCGGGGCAGCTAGTCTGGTTACAAAGTTAAGATATACCATCGAGGCGGGGCAGCTAGTCTGGTTACAAAGTTAAGATATACCATCGAGGCGGGGCAGCTAGTCTGGTTACAAAGTTAAGATACCATCGAGGCGGGGCAGCTAGTCTGGTTACAAAGTTAAGATATACCATCGAGGCGGGGCAGCTAGTCTGGTTGTTTTACAGCTAAGCAATAATCAACCAGTCAAGTGCGAATCGAACTCGCACACGAAGGGTTCCGTACCATCGTACCTACAAGATTTTATATTATGTATCCACATTTTTTTTTAATTTTCATAGCAGCTGTTTTGAAAATTTTATTGGTAGGTATTTGTTGTTAAATATGCATGCACCACCTAAATATGCATGCAGTCACACACTCCCACTTACACACACACACACACACACACAAGCACGCACACATACTCCGACACATGCTGTTTTAATTATTGTATAGATATATTTTCTATGTCTATTCTGTTAAAATATTTTTCATTTTTATTTTAAGCAGGTTGGTAGGTACCTACTCTCTTGTGGCCTTATGTAAAATTTAGGTTAATATTAAGATAATAATTTTGTACGCAGTTGATGACTATTAAATACATAAAAATAACCCTTCGGGTACGGAACCCTAAGAAGCATGTAACAGGAAGTGTCGCCAGTGTCCGGGGTCGGTGTCTGAGGTGAGAGAGACGCAGGTAGACGTCGGCGGCGCCTCGCGGGCGCCTCGCGGTGTGTCACTCGTCTCACACGGAACTACAACGAGACATGCCGGGAGAAACTTTTACCTACAGTTAGCGGTTGTTAGAATTAGTTTTTAGGGTTCCGTACCTCAACAGGAAAAAGGAACCCTTATATGATCAATTCGTTGTCTGTCTGTCTAATATATGGCGGAAAAAAAGATCTAGGACCTACTAAAGTTCTGACCTCAAAAGGTGACCTACTTCAATATTTCCAATATGGTATCCAATATACTAATCCATCTGTTTGAGTCAGAACCTAGAAGTTGTCAGAACCTAGAAATGAATGCATTATAGCCATTTATTGCTAACGTCGAAATGTTGCGTGGAATCGATGGGAACCTGCACCGTGGCAGTTGGCAGCGATGGCGGATGGACGATCCATTACCGCGTGACGCGTCTGTGTGTTATCAGAGAGCTATTACACGTGTGATAAGTCACTAATGTGTGCGTGGGCGTCGCAACATATATGTTATAATGAGCTGCAGTTGGCAACAGCTATCACATGCGGCCTCGGACACATTCGCTGCCAATGTCTTGTCGACACAGAAACTGATGTACATCGAACTTTAGAAAGAGATAGCAGATTTGAAGAGCATTGTCTCTGTCGTTGAGAGTTGAGACGAACCGTCACATAGGTATGAGTGACAGAGACAACGCTCTTCAAAGCCGAAATATCATTCTAAAGGCCGATGTACATTACTTTCTGCCGCGTGCTGTACCTACCTGCTCTAGTGTATGCTCTAGCCTAGAGTCTGGGACACTCTCTGCCTCTTTCACGTATTACAGCTTTTCATATAATTAATTAATTAATTAAGTCATATTACGATTATTATCTATAATTGAAATTTAAATTGAAAATTGAAATTGAAATTGAAATAATTTATTTGTGTGAATATGGGAAGACAAGGTGTTTACAATAGAGAGTTGCCAACATATTCAGTCAGGAAACCCTGACGTACAAATGTTTTCACAAAGTAGGCAGTACATCAGATAAGAATATAATATTGTGTCAAAGATATAAATGTCAGTCAATAATATTAATAAGTTAATCAAATTCATTCTAATTCTTGTGCTTAAATTCTAAAAACTCATCAACAGAATAAAATACATTTTGCGACAGCCACTTTTTTAATGCATTTTTAAATTTATTTACTGGTAGTGCCGTTACAGATTTAGGAATTGCATTATAGACTTTTACACACATGGCACTACAATTCTTTAAATATGTGGCTGTCCTGGGCGTCTTGTTTAACATCAGCCTTTCCCTATTTCTAGTTCCGCGCGGAAATACCTCCCTTTGCAGTCTTGAAAAGATGCATGTTGGTTTTAACAAACATCGCTATCTCTAAGATATATATACAAGGGAGTGTGAGGATTCCCAAACTTTTAAATATCGATTTACACGATTCATATGGGGCCTTACCAGTGATTGCACGGATGCACTTTTTCTGTCTACAATAATTGACGACCTCCTTGGCGCAGTGGTAAGCGCTGTGGTCTTATTAGAGGGAGGTCCCGGGTTCCATTCCTGGCATTTGGAATTTCATAATTTCTAAATATCTGGTCTGGTCTGGTGACAGGCTTCGGCCGTGGCTAGTTACCACACTACCAGCAAAGCCGTGTCGCCAAGCGACCAGACCAGACCGGAGTCTGCAAAGATCCGTAGGTACCTACTCTACCAAGTGGGGTATCATAATATAAAAGGGTTTTACCTGTACATTCTAAAACAGATTTTTATTTATTTTTATGCATAATAGTTTTTGTTTATCATGCAAAAATATGTCGAAAAAATACGATTAGTACGGAACCCTGCGCGAGTCTGACTCGCACTTGGCTGTTTTTAGGGTTCCGTACCTACCTCAAAAGGAAAAACGGAACCCTTATAGGATCACTTTGTTGTCTGTCTGTCTGTCAAGAAACCTACGGGGTACTTCCCGTTGACCTAGAATCATGAAATTTGGCAGGTAAGTAGGTAGATCTTATAGCTGACATTTGGGGAAAAATCTGGAAACCGTGAATTTAGGGTTAGATCACACCAAAAAAAAATTGTGGTCATGAACTAATAATTAGTATTTTCAACTTTCGAAGTGAGTGACTATATCAAGTGGGGTATCATATGAAAGGTCTTTACCTGTACATTCTAAAACAGATTTTTATTTATTTTTATGCATCATAGTTTTTGAATTATCGTTCAAAATGTCGAAAAAATACGACTGTAGTACGGAACCCTCATTGCGCGAGCCTGACTCGCACTTGGCCGGTTTTTTGCATGGGTATATTTAAAGACCTTGAGAGTGACATAGGCTACTTTTTAGCCCGGAAGGTCAAAGCTTCTCACGGGATTTTTAAAACCCTAAATCCAGGCGGATGAAGTCGCGGGTATTAACTAGTGTTATAATGTATACGAGTACCTACATATCACTCGGCACCTAATTTATATCACGACAAGATGTTGGCGCTTCGGTGAGCAATTAGAGTAGGTGCATTCAAATTCAAATGTACTTATTACCAATATTGAGCAATTGTTCGCTTGTCAATCACACCTAAATGTTTTATATATACCTAATAACTAGCTGATGCCTGCGACTTCGTCCTCATGGATTTAGGTTTGTAAGAATTCCGAGGGAAGTCTTTGTTTTTCCGGGATAAAAAGTATCCTATGTCTCTTTCCAGGTCTTCAACTATACCCATACAAAAAATCACGTCAATCCGTTTCTCCGTTGCAACGTGATTGAAGGACAAACGAACACACTTTCGTATTTATAATATGGGTAGTGATGCTTTGGTCCCCGGTCTCAGCTCGAGCTCTAGGAAGTAGGTACCTAGGTACCTATCCTGATTATTCCTTTTTCCTGAAAATGAGCACAAAATTTCTCTACCCAATCGGGTCTGAGGTTGTTGGATACGTGATCCAACGACAAATAAACAGACAGAATTTTAAAATTTTATATCAGTAGAGATTCGAGACATATAATAATAGTCAGTCAGTCAGTCAGTCACCTTTTCCTTTTATATATTTAGATAAAATATAAGATATAAGATAGAGATTAAATTATCTGCAAGTAGGTATGTATGTACCAAATTGGTCAGCACGTTAAACGACAGGTAAAGGCCAATAGTTACATAATCGTAATCGATATGTTAATGATCAGTAATTAGTGTCAACTTTTTCAACAAAGTGTCACGCAAAATTATATTTAGATATGAACTTGAATCTTAAGTAGCTATCAGCTGTCTATGTACCGTACCTACTTGAATAGAATAAAAAAGAAAAGAATTTCTTTTCATCCAAGTAAACTTTTACAAGTGCTTTTGAATCGTCCACTAGCTTAATTTACCACTGGTTCGGAATGCCATTCTACCGAGAAGAACCAGCAAAACTCTCGACGATTGTAACATAATATCATTTTTGTTTCATTCGTTGTGATAAATCTGATTATTTACCTAAACTGATCTTGAATCGAGATAAAAAACTTCACAGAGATGACACAGATGTACATACCTAAGCTTTCATTTCTGAGACGAATAATAAAGGCTACTTTCTACCGCGAGAAATGTCTTGCAGGCCTGCGAAAAAGCTGTTTGTTGAACTGAAAACACATTATACTTAGATAGAAAACTTTTTATCTAAAAGTTCCCACATTCTCTGGACTCTGAAGTCTGAAGAACATATTATACTCTAAAGTCCTGAATTATAATATAGATAGGTAATGATCTACCCAACCCAATTGACGGCTCACTACTGAGCACGGGTCTTCTCTCAGAATGAGAAGAGTTGGGCCATAGTCCACCAAGTGCGGATTAACAGATTTCACACACCTACGAAAACATTACCTACCTATGGAATATTCTATAGGGTAGGTACCTACTTCCCGTTGACCTAGAACAATCATAAAATTTGGCAGGCAGGATTTTTATTTATTTTTATGCATACTTACTAATTAGTTTTTGATTTAACGTGCAAAATGTCAAAAAAATACCCGAGTAGGTATGGAACTCTCGGTGCGCGAGTCTGACTCGCACTTGGCCGGTTTTATGATTTGAAAAGAGCAACTGCTGAGTTTCTTGCTAGCTCTTCTTAGTGTAATCTGCTTCCCAACTCGTGGTAAAGCCACAGACGTAGCATAAGAAATATAAGTTGTCCTACATCAAATTTTTTTTTTTTTTTAGAGACTAGCTTATGCTCGCGACTTCGTCCGCGTGGACTACACAAATTTGAAACCCCTGTTTTACCCCCTCAGTGGTAGAATTTTCAAAAATCTTTGCTTAGCGAATGCCTACGTCATAATAGCTATCTGCATGCCTCAGACCAATCCATCCAGTAGTTTGAGCTGTGCGTTGATAGATCAGTCAGTCAGTCAGTCAGTCAGTCACCTTTTCCTTTTATATATTTAGATAGCGAGCAAACGAACAGGCGGGTCAGCTGATTTTCATTTCAACTAAGTAGATGTTGAGCTTCATGCACTTAGGCACAATGTACGTGGTCGCAGTGGCAGACGGCAGCGGACGGCTGCCCGACGCCCGTCCGCCCGCACGACAAACAAACCAGTTCAGTACCTAATCCGAAACAATCACAGTTTTCGCTTTAATTACTAAATCTCACAGGAATATTAATTAGGCGACGAACAAAAGCGGGCCGCTCGCGCTGAGCCGATACCGAGCAAACACGTTATGTTCTGTAGCGTACATGTACTACCACAGGTCGAGATGACAATCGGGGACGGAACGCCCCGCACACCCGCGCAGCCCCCGCGCTAACCCGGCGCGGGCGAGCGCGGGTGACGTGCGGGTGTGCGACGCGTCTCCCCGCCTCATTCCCTGATTGTCATCTCAACCTGTCGCGGAGTGTACCTATCTACGAGTCGGCGTGAAAAGGGCAACGACATACGACACGAAATAGCAATGAATATTATAACTCTTTACCGAGCGACTAACGACACCTGCCGAATAAGACTAAAACTAAAAGTGCTAAAGCGCCGACGGTGAGTAGAAAAGTTTGATATTTGTTCATTTTTGTTGTTTGTTTGTTGGTTTTGTCCTTCAATCATGCCGCAATGGAGTCGACGGGTCGACGTCATTTCTTAGATATTTATTAAAGAACTGGCGAGTGACGTAGGCTACCGGAAAATCGAAGAGTAACGGGATTTTTAATTTTAAAACTCCTAAATTCACGCGGAGAAGTTGAGGCCATAAGTAACAGTAATTTAATAAAACCAAACCTCTAATGCTTAATAAGACTAATCTGTGTAGGTACTTACCCACTCAGCTATTATACGAATAGCTTTCTGTCATCACTGAGGAGTTCCATACACCTATACCTACCTAATATCTCTGAAGATATCACATCATCATTTTCAAACGGCGCTAACCAGATGGACGGCGGAAACATTTCGCAAAAAAAGCATCAACTGGACAGTTAATCTTCTCTTTTTTTGAAGTCGGTCAATGAGGTAAGAGCGAAGGGTCTGTTGGCGCCGGCGCCAAGCACAACAGCTCGATAACTCGTTCACAACAAAATAATAATCTGAAACACTCGCGACTAAACGTAACTCCTCGATCGCGATATGAGAGCGATATAAAGATTGTAATCGCGAAATAAAAACTCACTTTTATGTCGAACACGGAACGAGTATTGCCCCGAACGATTAAACCTCTCGTGACGAAAGCCAAGCGACCGACGGACGCCTGGACCTTTACAAAGTACAAACACAATTGTACGAAAATTTATTCTACACGTTCGGGCATAGTCCCCCACGTTCGCTCCCTGTGGATTGGCAGAGTTCAGAACATTATAGAGAACTCTCAGGCATGCAGGTTTCCTCACGATGCGATGTTGTCCTTCATCGTTGAAGCAAGTGATCATGGCTGCGAAAAGTCAGGCCAAGGATGGATCCTCCGAGCTCCTGAAGTCAGGCCAATGATGGATCCTCCGAGCTCCTGAAGTCAGGCCAAGGATGGATCCTCCGAGCTCCTGAAGTCAGGCCAAGGATGGATCCTCCGAGCTCCTGAAGTCAGGCCAAGGATGGATCCTCCGAGCTCCTGAAGTCAGGCCAAGGATGGATCCTCCGAGCTCCTGAATAGCAGCTGAAGTCCTTACCACTACTTAGGCTATAGCTAACTGTTCAAGAGCGATTTTTTAATGGAATTACAAAAACTAGTCGACAACCGACAACGGCAAAAGGAAGGATTATGATTTTAGCAGTCTATGTACCTATGTATCTTATGTATGTAGGTTTGTATTTATGTGTGTTCCACTGTAGCGGCTAACCTACTGGGCCGATTTTGATGAATGAGGTATCAATAGATTTGTTATTAAGACATAGTTCGAGTGACAATTGGCTACATTTTAAATGAACGAAATCAATATGACGGGTGTTGCACCCAAAAAAGTGGGGGTCTCCAAAAATTATTTTTGCTATCGTATCGAATGGGATTTCAAATGAAAAAGAACATTTTGTGCTCACAAATATAAATAATACTAAATATTTTTTATTCAAGTAAACTTTCACAAGTAGGTACTTTCGAATCGTCCGATGCATCTCCCACTGGTTCGGAATGCCTACTATACTAAGTACCTAAATGTAAATACTAAGTATATACCTAACATTAAATTATGCCAAGCGACAAAAAAACAATTATGTTAGTTTTCAATTTTATCGCGTTGGATGTCGGTTAAATATAGAGCCAGTGTAAATCTAGTGCTAGGAGGAGAAGGTAGGATAAGAACCAACAACTTTTCGTATTGGATCCACCACCGATGAGCTATCGAGGCTTCAGTCCTCTTGGTAAGGCGAAGCGCCAGCGCGGGAGCTCGTCAACAGAGATCGAATGGTTGTCCCTCCGATGATTCATCGCTCGTGGAGCGGAGCGGAGGCATCGAGCGAGCTGCGACTTGCGAGTGCTACACGGGAACACAATATACAGGCTTCCATTAGCCGCGCCCGCGCCGCCGCCGCTCTGTGGCGCGGGACATCAATAACGACGAGCCGCCACAGTGCGCTAAGGGCGCCTGTGCAGTGTGCACCCGCCGACCGCAGGCGCCACGTCATACAAACACAGAGACATCTACTGAAAATTATCGGTATTATTGTATTGTGTGTCCGCCGATCCGCACGTCCAGTTACAGTGTTATTATACGTAGATATAGAGTGCAGCACTTAGGCATAATACTGCACACAAGGATATGTCACCAGTGTCCCGGTGCACGGTGCCGCACCGCGCAGCATGCAGTGTGCGCGCGGGCTTACCGCCGAGCCTCAGAAGCGCCGCCTCGAAAGCCTTTCCGTGTTCCGCCGACACCCCCCCGCCCCACTCCCGCCGCCACGCGGGGGCCACCAGCCGCCAAACTGACGAACACGGACAACATATAAACTTATTTTCATTGTACCTACTTATCAAGTATCAACCAAGTGTACCTACCACGTTTTACTTCATAAATCAATCAATCATTCATTCATCAAAATTTCCTAAATTTGGATAATTTAGAGACCTTTTATTTTGTGTAATGAATTATTTATAACTGTATATAAATAAAACCGGCCAAGTGCGAGTCAGGCTCGCGCACCGTGGGTTCCGTTCTACAGTCGTATTTTTTCGACATTTTGCACAATAAATCAAAAACTTATTATGCATTAAAATAAATAAAAATATGTTTTAGAATGTACAAGTAAAGCTCTTTCATATGATGCCCCACTTGATATAGTAATCTTACTTTAAAAGTTGAAAATTCTAATTATTTGTTCATGAACACATTTAATTTTTTTTTGTGATGTAACCACAAATTCACGGTTTTCAGATTTTTCACCTAATATCTGCTATAAGACCTACCTACCTGCTAAATACTAGGTCAACGGGAAGTACCCTGTAGGTTTCTTGACAGACACGACAGATAGACAGACAGACAGCGAAATAATCCTATAAGGGTTCCTTTTGAGATGCGAAACTCTAAAAATACCTACCGAACTACCAGAATAGTGGTAGGAACCTACCACTACTGACCTACTTAAAAACCTTTTCAATTTTGATCTTTAATAATCAAAAACTTTACATCGCTGACATAATATACTAAGTACAATTAAACAAAGTTATTTAATTTAATTTTTTTTTTAATAATGTATGGACATAATATTTCTGTCAGCCAGGATGTATTTGTCGGTCTGTCGGCTGGTCACCCTACCGCTCGATCCTTCCGACTTATGGGGTATTTCGAGAAAGTATGTAAATCGTGTGACGTCACCCCATAGCTGTAATTATGGGCCAAAATACCATCAAGTAATACCTTACTGACTTGCTTATCGGCTTTTATTAATAGTAAATGTAAATCCGTCAGTTAACATATTAAAGTCTTTTAAACATTTCCGTAGTGTTTTAACCGTGCTCTCTGTAACTAACCTGAAATCAAAATCTCATTATTATCAATTGAAGGGCAATTTTGATACAGATAGTGTCATAGTCTCATAGTCTCATAGTCTCATAGACATAGCTCAGCTGGTGGCTACGAGACGTGAAGCTGAAGTGGCAATGAACAGTACATAGTTCGAAAAACCGGCCGAGTGCGAGTCAGACTCGCACACTGAGGGTTCCGTACTACATATGTATTTTTTTTTTAGATTTTGCACGATAAATCAAAAACAAATGCATTTCAAAAAATATATGTTTTAGAATGCACACGCAAAGCCCTTTTATATAATACACCGCTTGGTATAGTAATCTTACTTTAAAAGTTGAAAATACTATTTATATTTTATTCATGAACACATTTAAATTTTTTTTCGTGATGTAACCACAAATTCGCGGTTTTCGGATTTATTCCTTTACAAGTGCTACCTAGCTATCTACTTACCTGCCAAATTTCATGATTATTGGTCAAGTACCCTATAGGTTTTCTTGACAGACACGACAGACAGACAACGAAGTGATCCTATAAGGTTTCCATTTTTCTTTTTGAGGTACGGATTACGGAACCCTAAAAACCGATGGACGTTGGGGTTCCGACGTGCTGTAATAGTGGAAATTCTCACACTTCGTAGACGAAAGATATGAAGCGAGTGGTACGGAGCCGCTGGATTCAGGCGGCATATGGAAGTCCCGACAAGAGTACCTACCTATATCCAACAGTGCAAGTCTATCGGTTGATGATGATGATGATGATGATGTCAGCTAATTCCCCCTGCATCGTCAATAAAACAGTCATTAAACCCTCTGTCCAGCCGCCAATAAATCCCTGATGCGTAATGTCTAATGTATTCCGACCTAATGGCCGCCGCCCGCCCCCGCCGCCCGCCGCCCGCCGCCGCCCGCCGCCCGCCGCCCGCCGCAGGCGCAGCTCCGTTACAAGCCCTACTAATTGCACCCCCCGCGCCCCTGCCGCTCACCCCTTCCTCGTCCGACCCCAGGGCCACGACCCAGGAGCGACCGCGAACTGACAGGTAACAAAAAAATATGTGTAGAAACGTCTTGCCGCCGCCGCTGTAAGTCGTAAACAGTCTCATTTTCCCACATTTATTCTGGTGGTAGATCATTGAGTTAATGCAAATACTTGACTTTTCTAACAAGCCTGTAAAGTTAGTTAGTTAAAAGGAAAAGGTGACTGACTGACTGACTGATCTGTCAACGCACAGCTCAAACTACTGGACGGATCGGGCTAAAATTTGGCATGCAGATAGCTGTTATGACGCAGACATCCGCTAAGAAAGGATTGTAAAAAATTTAGATTTTAAAACTTTTAAGGGGGTAAAATAGCGGTTTGAGTGTAGTCCATGCGGACGAAGTCGCGAGCATAAGCTAGTAACATATTATATGCATTGTATGAATAGAACTTTTAACTGTGATTAGTGATTACTATCACAAGCCATCATCATCACCACAACTGAGCACGGGTTTTCTCAGAATGAGAACAGTTTTCCATAGTCTGACACACTGGCCAAGTGCAGATTCGCAGACTTTAGGCATGTTTCCACACAAGGTTTATTTTGCAGTATACCTACTTGATCTACTTTCTGTACTATAAGACAATATTTCTTCGCATGTTATACCGCTTAAGCTGCCGCTCAAGCGGCGAGGTAGTGGCCCGGCGGCGAGAGCCTTGTCACCAAATTTTTTCCCCGACATTGGCCGGGAATGCTTTTACGCGGCGACGCCGGACCTGTTGATGTGTTAATCCACTCACTTGTTTTTGTGATATTAATAGCCAAACAAGGAAGTCGCCTGTCCCTTTCGCACTTGACTAACTGAAGTGGGCCCGGAGCGGGACACAAGTATAAATTATACAATTTAATGCAGTTATGATAGTTTTTGTTATATTTAGTAACAAGTCAGCGGTTGACTGCGATATCACCTGGTGCTGAAGCCCACAGACCTATAGAGTTAGCCTTTTCCCATGTTAGATGGGGTCGCCTGCGGTTGACTGCGATATCACCTGGTGCTGAAGCCCACAGACCTATAGAGTTAGCCTTTTCCCATGTTAGATGGGGTCGCCTGCGGTTGACTGCGATATCACCTGGTGCTGAAGCCCACAGACCTATAGAGTTAGCCTTTTCCCATGTTAGATGGGGTCGCCTGCGGTTGACTGCGATATCACCTGGTGCTGAAGCCCACAGACCTATAGAGTTAGCCTTTTCCCATGTTAGATGGGGTCGCCTGCGGTTGACTGCGATATCACCTGGTGCTGAAGCCCACAGACCTATAGAGTTAGCCTTTTCCCATGTTAGATGGGGTCGCCTGCGGTTGACTGCGATATCACCTGGTGCTGAAGCCCACAGACCTATAGAGTTAGCCTTTTCCCATGTTAGATGGGGTCGCCTGCGGTTGACTGCGATATCACCTGGTGCTGAAGCCCACAGACCTATAGAGTTAGCCTTTTCCCATGTTAGATGGGGTCGCCTGCGGTTGACTGCGATATCACCTGGTGCTGAAGCCCACAGACCTATAGAGTTAGCCTTTTCCCATGTTAGATGGGGTCGCCTGCGGTTGACTGCGATATCACCTGGTGCTGAAGCCCACAGACCTATAGAGTTAGCCTTTTCCCATGTTAGATGGGGTCGCCTGCGGTTGACTGCGATATCACCTGGTGCTGAAGCCCACAGACCTATAGAGTTAGCCTTTTCCCATGTTAGATGGGGTCGCCTGCGGTTGACTGCGATATCACCTGGTGCTGAAGCCCACAGACCTATAGAGTTAGCCTTTTCCCATGTTAGATGGGGTCGCCTGCGGTTGACTGCGATATCACCTGGTGCTGAAGCCCACAGACCTATAGAGTTAGCCTTTTCCCATGTTAGATGGGGTCGCCTGCGGTTGACTGCGATATCACCTGGTGCTGAAGCCCACAGACCTATAGAGTTAGCCTTTTCCCATGTTAGATGGGGTCGCCTGCGGTTGACTGCGATATCACCTGGTGCTGAAGCCCACAGACCTATAGAGTTAGCCTTTTCCCATGTTAGATGGGGTCGCCTGCGGTTGACTGCGATATCACCTGGTGCTGAAGCCCACAGACCTATAGAGTTAGCCTTTTCCCATGTTAGATGGGGTCGCCTGCGGTTGACTGCGATATCACCTGGTGCTGAAGCCCACAGACCTATAGAGTTAGCCTTTTCCCATGTTAGATGGGGTCGCCTGCGGTTGACTGCGATATCACCTGGTGCTGAAGCCCACAGACCTATAGAGTTAGCCTTTTCCCATGTTAGATGGGGTCGCCTGCGGTTGACTGCGATATCACCTGGTGCTGAAGCCCACAGACCTATAGAGTTAGCCTTTTCCCATGTTAGATGGGGTCGCCTGCGGTTGACTGCGATATCACCTGGTGCTGAAGCCCACAGACCTATAGAGTTAGCCTTTTCCCATGTTAGATGGGGTCGCCTGCGGTTGACTGCGATATCACCTGGTGCTGAAGCCCACAGACCTATAGAGTTAGCCTTTTCCCATGTTAGATCGCCTCTGAGGGTCGCCTCTCCTTACAATAATTCTACAAGTTGTTCGGTTTTGGGTCGTCATTTTGTCTTTTTGGGCTATTTTCAGAGCGTTCAATACTACTGACATCCAGCATTGTCGAGGTGTTCCCCGTCGCGTCGTGTCACGTCTGGGTTCAACGCTACCATTGATTACACTAAACTTCTGGTCATGTGAATCCACACTCCACAGACATACCTACCTAAATAGAGTATAGAGACTATAACAATAGTAACGCGGTAAGCTATTATATAGAAGGGTACATAAACTAATAATCTATTAGATATCGTACTGTATCCGGTAAGTACATAATATAAGGCTGACTACACCAGCTCTTCTAGTTCTCTTGCGGACTCTTCTCGGTGGAATCTGCCCTCCGGACCTTACCATCCTTATTTCCAATCCCAGGTCTCCAGATTGTAAACTCATAGTCTTTTAGCTCAAATAGAAAATGTTAGTGCTTATACCCGCGACTTCATCCGTGTGGACTACACAAATTTGAAATCCCTGGTTTACCCCTTTAGGGATTGAATTTTCAAAAATCCTTTCTTAGCGGATGTCTACGTCATAAAAATAGCTAAGTATCTGCATGCGAAATTTCAGCCCGATCCGTCCAGTGGTTTGAGCTGTGCGTTGATAGATCAGTCGGTCAGTTAGTCAGTCCGTTTTTTCTTTTATACATATAAAGATAGATTCAAAGTCAAAGTCAAAGTCAAATGATTTATTCAAAATAGGTAATAAATTACTCATATTGATGGTCTGGTATGGTGTTAGATTTGTAAGATATAGTGGTGATAATTATTACGCAAACTTAAAACTAAAGCTACCTGGAATTGAGCCAACTACCTCCGTCTCACCAAAGCATTATGATATTTAATTGATTAAATTAGCGGATGACGGTTGGAGATTATGGCGGGACAGTAATTATATAGCGCTTAGCAGGCGTCTTCGGGAGTCGCTGGTGTGTAGTTATCGCGCGGAGAGGACGCCCCGTGACGTGAACCGTCAGTTCGTAAGTCCTTGTGAAATGACAAGATTGTGGTGTTGCGTCAAACGAATGGGTTGGAACTTGAAATGCCCCTTTTGTATTGAAGCACTCGAGTATCTTATTAGCAACATCTAATGTAGGTACATTGTTTGTAAATCCAGTTTTATACCATGTTTCAAAACATTAAAACGTTTGTCTTATTTTCAAAATTTCAGCAGAAGTTTTGTAAAGATTATTCATTGAAAACTTAGGTAAGTACCTACTTACTACATTAAGTAAGATGTACCTACCTACCTTATGCCGCAGAATATATAATAGTTGTACCTATAACCTACCTAACCTTAGTAGGTCAGTAGATATGTCAAGACTCCACTGTGACTGCAGCGCAGCGGCAGAAACGTTCGGAACTTCGGAAAATGTTCAAGACTATTTTCAGCGTCAATTACAACGGTTACTCACTAAAAATAAATCCATATCCGTACGTAACGTAGATATCTCTATTTCTCGTGGGTAAATCGGCCTTAAGAATGACATTTCGGCTTTGTAGAGCGTTTTCTTTGTCACCATATATGACGTTTTGTCGGTCTCAACGACAGAGACAGTGCTCTACGTCTACAAATTTGCTTTCTCCTTCTAAAGGTCGATGTACATTACTTTCGGCCGCGTACTGTAGTATCTGTCTTTAGAATAGAATATAATAGAATATAGAATAGAACACCTAGGGTTTTTATTCATGTAAACTTTTTACAAGTGCTTATGAATAGTCAGGTAGTTTTAATTTACCACTGGTTCGGAATGCCGTTCCTACCGAGAAGAACCAGCAAGAAACTCGGCGGTTGCTCTTTTTAATTTTTCAATTTACAATGTTATTATACCGTACTATACAAGCCATTGCAGCCCCGTGCATTGCTGGAGCGAGTCAAATCCTTAAAAAAAAATTAAAAACTTTATAAACAAATTAGAGCTGCCATGGAAACAGAAACCGATTTTTCAACTAAGAACTGGCAAGTGGCTATAGTGACTTTTACCTATGACACCATGACACCAATGAGCGAATCAAAGCGACATCCCTCAATGAGCGCGCTCCCTCGACCCGCAGCGCTCCCACAGAAGAGCCGCCCAATTAATTACCGATACACGCGTCGATACAAACGCGCCGGCTTGTAGCGGCTGAGAGCGGCGGCGCCACGGGGCCGGGGCCGGGGCAGCGGCGCGGCGCGGCGGGGCAAGGGGCACTAATGCAGGCGCCGCGATAAGCCGCTGGGAACGACGGAGAGGGGCCCGGGACGTCGGCCGCTGTCATAAGTTAGCTCCTCTCCCGGAGTCTCCCGTGCCGACCGATGTATTCATGTTATGGATCCGCGACCAGTAGGGCGATTGTCTAAAACCTGCATTAATCATTATTACAATCTCAATTGTTCTGATTGGCTGAATTTGTGCGATTCTTGTTGCAACAATGCATAGCCAATAGTGAGCAAGCGTTAACCAATCAGAGGTGATTGCGATCGTGACATTGTAGCTGTCATTCCCCGCAATCGCGCAGCAGGCTCGAAGGCCGACTTTGATCGAAGGTGGCTGCGTGTTCCGGTAGGTCCTATAGGTTCTTAGGTATATCAATGGTCTTGAAAACACCTCGTTATAGCTACCTACCAAGTACCAACAGATTTAGGTCATAAAGACTGCCAAAAGGACGTGCCGAAGCCAATGTCAATGAATTAGGAGTTAGATAGGTAGGTAGGTAGGTAGTTGTTGCAAGCTGAGAATCGCCATCAAAGCTTTTACCGATAACTTAGTAAGTTCCGAATTTCAAGCTGCAAAAGTCTGTTTTGTGTTCCAATAGTAATTTTTACTGCAGTACATGAACAAACAGATATACAGAACATTATATTATTACAATTATTTATCAAGTACAGTACAGGTATGGCTACCTACCTAGACGGATAAAGGATTGTATCTACCTAATTTTTTAGTGAACATTTTTAATATGTAGAAACATCCTTTGTTTAAAAGATCCTCATTCCTCAATCGCATTTATCATCAATTTAATACGCTTCATCAGAAAGATCGACAGCTAAATATTTTTAATTCTACGACAACCTGCTTTCGTCGTAACGTCATTGTCTCCCTACGAAAGGGAGCTAATTAATCAGTTTGTAATGAGACTTAATCGATTTAACGTGCTGCCTTATTACATTTTGCTTTACTTTACTGCCTTTTAAAGTCATAACATCATTGTACCTAAATCTTTTGTACTAGCCAGTTGTTAACGTTTATGCTATGTGTCCGTTAGTTATAAATCCTTTTGTATGTAAATACTTGTGTATGTGTAAATGTTGTTGGTTAGTCAAATAAAAAAAATAAAAAAAGAACTTTATAAGTGCTTTTGAATCGTCAAGCGAATCTACCACCTTAGTTAATGCTAACGACTATAAGTCGAAATAAAGCGTCCACTAAAGGAGAGGAACTAAGTATATGCTTTCTTTTAAACTCTTTGGAACCGGATAATATTATCATTGACGTAGTACTTAGGTGCAGTCAATAATGTGTATAACAGGTATTCCTGTGTCCTTGTAGACGCTTGTAATGCTTGTATGTTATGTTGTATGTTGTATGTTGTAGTGGGTGTGGTCAGTGGTGGTGGTGGTGGTGGTGGTGGTGGTGGTGGTGGTGGTGCCACGAACACGTAGTAGGACACGCGGGCACATGTCGCCGTCGACGATTTGCATTTCACGCGCCTCCACCACATCCATACTATCCATACTAATATTATAAATGCGAAAGTGTGTCTGTCTGTCTGCTAGCCTTTCACGGCTCATCCGTTCAACCGATTTTGACGAAATTTGGTACAGATATAGCTTGCATCCCAAGGAAGGACATATACTACTTTTTATCCCGGAAAATCAGAGAGTTCCCAGGGGATTTTTAAAAACCTAAATCCACACGGACGAAGTCGCGGGCATCATCTAGTGAGTAGATATGTCTATATATCTACTCGTGCGCCTCCACCATCAAACTCACTTATTATTGGAATTATTTTAATCAGCAACACGATCCTACTCAAGTATAGGTAGGTATGACTTTACAAAACTAGAATTTGTAAAACTTCTCATGAAATCTATAAAATATTCCAGTCTCAGTAAAATTTACATTATTCAGTATTTTACAAAAGTTCGCAGATTTATTCGACACTAAAATTTGTGTGACTTTGTAGGGTCTTCTCAGACCTGGGCGTGTTTGGAACCCTCGTAGCTTTAGTTTTAAGTCGCGTAATAATTATTTTACAAATCCAACAACCGACCATCATAAAGTGTAATATATTACCTATTTTGAATAAATTATTTGAATTTTGACTAAACTAAAATTAGTGATAGATAGGCATCCTAGGCACGGAATAATTTTGCCCAACCGTGGGACTGTGTGGACTAGATTAGCTTATAAATTATTACAGCTATATTCAATTTTCGGGACAAACAATAACCAGATTTTTGTACGGAATAGTAGGTAGGTAGGTAGGTAGGTGCAGAATTTTCAAAAGCACATAATTTAGTACTTACCTACCTACCTATCAGCATGTTATTGCTTAAAATCAAGATAAGACCTAAAACTAGTAATCGTAGTTTGTAGTAGTACCATAGGGGAGTAAAAAATGGTTTTGGAATTATTATTCAATTTTGTAAGGATTTATTTTTCAGACATACCTACTTAAATGTAGAAACACCAGCCCCATAGCTGCCGACGCGACGGTCGCGGTCTCTGAGTAATCGCTCGTCGCACTTGCACACTCACTTATGGCCCGGCGACAAAACTATCGAAACTACTCACTCGCTTCCCGCTGTTCGCTGTTCGCCAACTTGTTTATAGTTTCTAGTTCTATTCGTTTCTCGTTCATCGTCGACGGTCGGACCACTGCCTAAAGTATCATGTCAAACAAAGTTTACCCACAAGATAAAAATGTCTGCGGCGTTTTATGTTACGTGTAAAGATTGTTTAATTCAATAAACATTGAATTGCATAAGTGTAGACTCTCCGCTTATATAGCTTCGCAATTAAATTAATATCCCAGCCTAATGTACCTACTCCTAATCATTCACCAGCAATTTGTCTTCATTTTTTGTGCAATAAAACGCGAGAGCTCATAAACTGACGCACAGTTGGCTGTACTACAGACTATATAATATTCCGTGGTGCCGCGAACACCGCGATCGTAAACCGCGTAACGATGCCACATTAGCTATCACTCATACTATACGACTTACGAGTAACTCATAACTAACACAGCAAAGCTCATTAAGAAGCTTTTACTTAAGTATTAGATATGTTGAGTGTCTCTCTGAGGGACAAAATCCGTGGCGAGGAACTCCGTCTGAGAACCAAAGTGACTGACATAGATCAACGAAAGCCAGCTGAAGTGGCAGTGGGCAGTGGGCAGGCCACGTCTGCCGCAGAACCGATGGCCGCTGGGGCAGACGTGTTCTGGAGTGGAGACCGCGTATCAGCAAGCGCAGTGTGGGACGACCTCCAACCCGCTGGACTGATGACCTTAAGAAGATAGCGGGAAGTGGGTGGATGAGGAAGGCGGAGGATCGTGTGTGGTGGCGCGCTCTAGGGAAGGCCTATGTCCAGCCGTGGACGCAAACAGGCTGATTGATTGATTGAATTAATTAGATATTTTAAATTTGATAATTGTCAAGAGAAATGATACGATCAGAAGGGCTCTTGCCACCATAGACGTCCCTGCGCTCATTGAGCCGGCAGGGATTAGTCGGGATGATGGCAAGAGACCATGGATAGACGCTGGTTCCCTGGGAACGGGGACGGGTGCTAATGTGGGACGCAAAGTGCGTTGACACATTGGCCCCGTGTCATATCAGGGAGACAGTATCAAGACCGGGAGCCGCAGCAGATGGATGGTACATTATTAAGTGCTTGACGTAGATACCTACGTATATTTTATTTTTAAGTTCATACAAGCAAAATTACTATCCGTGCATCACTTAATTAATAAATAAATAATTATTTGCTATTTAGGTATAGCTGTACCTAGGTACCGACCTAGGTACCTACATAAAACCTCTTTGAAATCTTATTGCTCTTTAACCTTTCAAATTATAATCTAAACCCTTTGAATTATTATGCGAGAATTACAACGTGTTTTTTTAAGATGCAATAGTTTACGTTGTTAAATAAAAATCACAGTTAGGACTGTTTACGTTGTATTTTTATAACCTCCCGAAAAAATGAGTCGCTGATTGTTGATTCTGATTTAGTAAACGTCAAAATAAATAAAATGAGTTCTTTCTTTTTGAGTGATTCTGGTATGTATCTAACTAACTTTTTTTCATAGAATATCCAAAAAACACAATACGCTTGTGTACATTTGATAAGCTTAGAATTTTTATATTTTAAGAAGCCAAATTAAATTTAAAATATCATATAGGTAAGCCAACTTATGATATAGCTATGACAAAAGCTACTTATATTCGTTTATTTGGGGTCATAACGGAAACACAGTACACAGTTCAACATACAGAAAAAAAAATGAAGATCACAAATCCTTGGTCTTAAAACATCCTTTAAACATGGCTTTCCATGCATTTATTTGAATAAACCACCGCCATTTCGTAGCTCTAATAGTCCTTAGTAATTAATATTAGTACTGGCACCTACTGGTCAATATAATGTTCAAACAAAGCCGCTTTAGAAAGCAGGCAGATGCCAGACACGTCTCTTGTGTCATGTGTGTACACACTAGTGACTAGACTGTAGCACGTTTGAATGTAATCAGTGTGTACTATGAGGAGCTATGAGCAGTCAAGGCGACCGGTTCCTTGTTGACACACACTGCCGAATTTACATCGCACACACGCTCATAAATTAACATGCATCGGTAATTTCAACGCGGTAGCTTAGGGTGAATATGACATGCGTCCTGTACGAGTATACGTCTACCGAAATGTGTGAGTAAGTAAGTAGGAATCTAGTTCATCTGCTTTTTGTACATATACAAGTAGAAATATCGGTGTAGCCTTTTTATCATGCAGGAAGAATGGCCGTTTAAGACCTATAATAAAGATTTTTTTATATTTTTAGTACTGAGTTAATATACATATCACCAATTTCGTCACTGGCAGTAAGCGAGACCGTGGCCGAATGGTCAAGGCATCGAGCGCGAACCCAGAAGATGTAGGTTCGATTCCTGCCAGTCACGCAATTTTTGATATGTATTTAAAATTATTTAGTAAAGATTTTTTTTATAAAAGCTTAAGTATATAACTGAACCATACTTCTTTTAAATATGTACCTAAGATTTTATTAAATTGCAATTTTTCAGTGCTATACCTACAGATCTATAGTAAATATATATTTATAGGCTCAATAGCTCAACGGTTTAAGGTGCGGACTGAAATTCAAAAGGTCGCTGGTTGAAACCCCACCCGTTGCACTATTGTCGTACCTACTCCTAGCACAAGGTTCACGCTTAATTGGAGAGGAAAGGGGAATGTTAGTTAAGGGCTTTCCATGGCTAATATTCTTTTTAGGGTTCCGTAGCCGACTGGCAAAAAATAGAACCCTTATAGATTCGTCATGTCTGTCTGTCTGTTTGTCTGTCTGGATGTATGTCACAGCCACTTTTTTCCGAAACAATAAGAGCTATACTGTTGAAATTTGGTAAGTAGATGTATTCTGTGAATTGCATTAAGATTTTTACACAAAAATAGAAAAAAAAACAATAAATTTTGGGGTTCCCCATACTTAGAACTGAAACTCAAAAAATTTTTTTCATCAAACCCATAAGTGTGTGGTATCTATGGATAGGTCTTCAAAAATGATATTGAGGTTTCTAATATAATTTATTTCTAAACTGAAAAGTTTGCGCAAGAGACACTTCCAAAGTGGTAATAATAAAATTAATAACACAAAATAAAAAAATCAGTAAACCAAAAATATTAAAATATAAAAGAATATTTAAGAAAACAATTAGCACTGCAGTGTAATTAAGATTAAATACAAACAATATATGCGCCAAGTGCCAAGTGAAATGATTTATATTAAGACTGGTCTAGACCAAAACCAGATCAAAACAAGTTTAACGAAACGTCAACTTCCTGACAGCTGTCAATTAAAATATACGTGCGCCTTTCAGTGATACGACGAAGCAGCACTTTGACCAAGAAGTTAAAAAAGTCTCAAATATGATATTATGTACCTATGTGTAACGGGTGTCAACTATTTTGTTAAGACTCAGAAATATGCCGCCGAGATAACATACAACATTTCAAGTGGGAACCCAGTACCAGTTTATCTATGATGAGTATGGAAAATTAAAGTTAATTAAATTGCCTACCTACTAAGAAATGAATGAAATAGAGAGCTTACAATGGTGAACCGAGAAATATCAAATTATACTTTAGATAAAATACTTATGTTCTTACCTCTTCAAGTAATAAAGTCTTGGGACAAAACAGGGTTTTACTATTGCAATGTCTTTTTACTGATCTATTTTATTCTCACTTTTTCTTACATTTTTTCTAAAATGGTGAAATATTTAAATGAAAAATATATTATTGACATTGAATCAATTAACTTCCATTTTTTTGGTATGAAATATGAATTTCTTTTGTAGCTTATGATGATAATCAATTCATCAGTCTAGATAAATACCTACTACTTTCATAGTACTAAAAGAAACATCATGTTTGAATGTGGTTACACTACCGCAAATAGTTAATTACGTAGAATCTTATCTAAATTTACTCGTATAACAACTAGCTAGATAAGAAAAGAAAAATGTTTGTATTTCAATATCCTAAGTAACGCGTGGTCACCCTCGCCTTCCGTACAATAACTTATGACAATAGCGGTCGCGTATCACCATTAATCGTCGGAGGCGCTGCGAGGCGGAGCGGCGGGGCGGGCGGGGCGGTGGGCGGGGCGGGGCGGGGCGCAGGCTCTACGGGACTCTTTACTTTTGTTGTAGGATCATTACTTATATAAAATGCTGTATAGGCCATGCTAGTTACATTGCCCGCTTGTGGCTTTTCGTTCAAATATAAGTAATGGATCCGAGACGTCGCTTAATTGTTAAAGGGCAGGTGTTTGCGCTGTTTTATTTCGTATTTATCAGATTGAACATTAAAAGTAATGTTTCCGAACACTAAACATATTTTTTACCTTCTATAAATTACAATATTTTCTTTAGGTACCTACCTACCTAGCTAAACCTATCTAAATTATTAAGTTATTAGCTTATTACGGCTCACGACTTCATCCGCGTGGACTACACAAATTACAAACCCCAATTTCACCCCCTTAGGGGTTGAATTTTCAAAAATCCTTTCGTAGCGGATGCCTAGGTACGTCATAATAGCTCTCTGCATCTGCATACCAAATTTCAGCCTGATCCGTCCAGTAGTTTTTTTTTAAAGAATATTAGCCATATTAAATGACTAATATTCCCCTTTCCTCTCCAATTAAGCGTCAGGCTTGTGCTAGGAGTAGGTACGACAATAGTGCTACGGGCGGGGTTTGAACCGTCGACCTTTCGGTTTTCAGTCCACTCCTATACCGGTTGAGCTATTGAGGCTCTAAAGTTTGAGCTGTGCGTTGATAGATTAGTCAGTCAGTCACCTTTTCCTTTTATATATTTAATATAGATTACTCGTTGATTTTTTTATTATTATTTAGGTTCAAAATTATCGAACTTATCTACTCTAGAGTTTGTACCTAGATACCTACCGAAGTACCTCTACTAACAGAATATGTACAGCATAGCGCAAGTATTTTAATTAAATTAACTTCTTAATTCTTTTATGGTTCATAGGCTATGTGATAATAAAATTTATGAAATTTAAAGATGACTACTTAATTAGATAGAATTAGAATAGTTTATAGATGTAGAGTAGGTACTTAATTGTAACGTTTCTATTAGTTTTTCAATTTCCCTTAAACTTTTTAAAGATATTGCAAAGAAAAGTGCAAGCTTAGCTTAGCTTAGATACCTAAGTTTAGCATCAGATAAGGTAAGCAACGAATAAAACATAGTTGAAAGCATTCTAACAATTCAACTCCCACTTACGACAGTTTATGACGCAAGCTGTATAACAATTTATCTAGTTACGACAGTTTACGATGCTCTACAATTTGCATATTAATCATATTAATTTGGTCTTATCACCAAACTTAGTTTATCTCGTCAGTAAAGATTATTTGTTAATTATTAATATAATTTGTCTGTAGTTTATATATCTAAGTAATAGACAAGTAGGTAGGTAAGTAAGTAGGTGAAACCACCGCAGTCCGCAGTCCGCCGCGCCGGCGCCGGCACGTTCATCAATATAGGAGATAATAATTAACCGGGAAAAGTTTTACGAGGCTTTTAAGGATATATTAAATTCACAATTTCGGTAGGTACTTACCTACTTACCTACATAATAATAAAATTAATGGTTTTGCTTTTTGATAAAATAATAAAAACCCCTTTAAAAATCCACAATAAAAAAATTAAGATATTATATTATATTTATAATATATTATATTTAGTATATTATATTTCATAATTGAAACTTTCTTGTCCAGTTGTGGGTACTTATATACCTACCTACCTACCTACTAGATAGACTAACATAGTTAATTAAATTATCTATATCTTTATAACCAAATCCAGTAGCGCCTTAATTAATTAGATAATTATATGTTAACAACCAGATGTGCAATTGCAATAAAATATTTATACCGACAGTCGGTATCTACTATTTACTATCTACTATCAAGCAAGTCAGTAACATATTTATACATACCTACTATTTGAGTTTAAATAGGTAGGTACACAATATACCTATCACCCATCACCCAGGGCGAAAAGAATGAGCTTGTACATATAATATTATAATATGTATCTACCTACGTTATTGATGCTCATAATTTTACATCAGTTTTACAACTACGTTTATTGACCGATCTACTTGAGCGAAATTGCAAATGTCCGTCCGTCCGTCCGTCTGTCACAGCCTTATAACTTCTCAATTACTGAAAGCTTCAGGGGGGCTCTAATACGAAATGCGGGGGCTTTCAAGTAGAGTTTGAATTCTACACTATGTTATGTCAAAAACCCCTACGTATTAGAAACTGAAACTTGTGTATATCTAATTTCAGTTATATCCTGTACTTCAACAACAAATACTGAAATTAAATAAATATTATAAAGAAACGAATTTAGTATTTCATTATTAATGGCATCAGTATTTTTAACATAACTTCACAATAATGTTATAATAGATAGCGCTGTTATGGGATAATGGAATTACGGGATACCGCGAAGTCCTAGTTCGGGGCGAACCACTACCTAGTAGGTATACTTAGATACTTACAGCGAGTTTGATAAAATAAATCTTACATGATAAAATATGAGATATGTACCTACTTAGGTCGCCAAGCCGTTAGATACTTCATAGATCAATCAGCCAGAGCCCAGAACGTATGTATATACCTACTCGTAGGTAGGTAGACTAGGTACTTACCTATAATTTTTTGAGCTGAGTCTGAGGCTGGTACCTAAATGTAAGGCATTGATTTGGCCAACCACTTCACCTTGTTCAGGGCAGCTATATGATATGAGATTATGTTTTTGGCAGTAAGTTATATGGGATTATATTATGGGATTTGTGTGGTGCTTGCTGCGTGGTGGTGGTACGTATTGCTTGGCTGGTGGCTGCTTTTTCCTGCATGTTTAGCAGTGGGAGGGCGGGCGGTGCATGTCGCATCATACAGATTCGACCTGTTTCAGCGGATTACAGCAAATTAAGCTTTTGGTTCATTGTATATCATGGATTTCCGCAAAGTAACGCCTGCTTCTATACAACATTATTGGCAGCTGTTTTAGCTTTTGACTCGATGCATTTCCCTAAAGAGGTTAGGTGAGGTTCCATTAGTTTCTGCCTTTTGATGCCTCTTTTCTTTCTTTTAAATGGGTAAGTAGTGCCGAGGTAATTAGTCAGTCGCCAGTCAGTTTTGCGTGGCAATAAAAGTATATGTATGTAATATTTACCTAAATATATACAGTAGCTACAATGTAATTGTAATAAAGCAAGTTAACAAGCCGGGTTTACGAGGCGGTGAGTGGTCGCCGCCGTCGGCCGCTTGGCCAAGTTATTCTACGCCACTGACTATAGAAAAAGATAGACAGATGCCGGGACATGAAGCCAGTTCAGCAAGCCAGCGGACATAGCAAATTACCACCCATATTATAAATGCGAAAGTGTTTGTTTGTTGGTTTATTAGTTTTTCCTTCAATCACGTCGCAACGGAGCAATGGATCGGCGTGTTATTTTCCATGGGTATTGTTAAAGACCGTCTTTATCTATACCCATGCAAAAAATCACGTCAATCCGTTGCACTTTTGCGACGTGATTAAAGGACAGACCAACAAACCAACAAACAAACACACTTTCGCATTTATAATAAGGGTACTTGATTGTTTATTAGAAAATTATGTTACTTAACATATGAACTGGGTGGTTATTTAAATGAATAGAGACCACTTCCGTCATCCATTATTTGAGTTCAATTGAAATCGGCTTCTTTAAATTTGTTTCATGAGTAAAGGCTTAATAATAATGATATTATTGCTATAGTCTGTGCCGTATTCAAAGCTACAAGTTTATGATGTCGGTTTGCTGGCAGTTGACTTGGTTTACGACTTGATTGCCCAATTCCGAGTTTATGATAGATCATAAGTGTTTGTACACCAGTCTACCTATGTACCTATGTACCTATGTACCTATGTACCTATGTACCTATCTACTTACTATGAACAAGTAGGTACAAACAATGAGATACTTAGCTAATTTTATTATCCATGGACTTATTAATGAAAGTCGCTCTAATTTAAAATACTATGCTAGGTGCACTATAAACTAGTTTCCTTGTTCTTAATACCTAAATCAAAAATTGCGGAACCGGCAAGATTCGAACCTGCGTCTTCCCTCTCGTCTCGCGCCTGGGGCGCTTTCGGCCTACATGTCACTTATAGTCAGTGAGACACAGGTTCGAATCCTGCCGGTTCCGCAATCTTTGATATGGGTACGTAAGTATTTAAAAGTAATTGAGAAATTCCTTGAAGTGTCCCGAAGTAAAAAACACTATCATAAAAATCTATGGGTACCTACTTCCATTGCATATCCAAAATAATATTACAAATGGGAGCGTGTGTCTGTCTGTCTACTAGCTTTTTACGGCTTTCTGCTAGCTTCTGGTACAGAGTTAGCTTACATCCCGGCGACGGACATAGGCTACTTTTTATTCCGGAAAATTAAAGAGTTCCCACGGGATTTAAAAAAAAATCTAAATCCACACGGATGAAGTCGCGGGCATCAGCTACTTATAAATAATTTCTTTATCTCCTTCCTCGCCTGGGAATTGCTCAAGCACATGAGTAGGTACCTAGATATTATCTCGGGTGCGTAAAATCCTTTATTTGGGGAGAGACAGTGGAGCGTTATTCGAAATTTAGGAAACGAAAAACACATCAGTAAAAATAAATAAATAATTTCTTACATCTACTTATTACTCAATTTGTGGTTAGTTAACATTCACGTAGATTGCACCTAGGCAGGTAGGCAGGTAGGCAGGTAAGTAGGTAGGTAGAGCTAGATAACATCTAGTCATTGCACCAACAACCTTCAGTGTCGTTTTCGTACGTGATTGTGGAAACGTTACTAGTTGCATAATCTTAATGCAACGCCTAGATAACGTGTGCCTAGCTAACGTGTGCCTAGCTAAACAGTCAAACAGTACCTGCTCTCTACTGTTATATTAGGTAGATACCTACCTAGTAATGAGTAGGTGGATGGTTGAGGATGGATGATGGATGGCGCGCTCTTGGAAGGCCTATGTCCAGCAGTGGACGCAAACAAGCTGATGGTTTCAGTGATGATTGGATTGGAGATAATGACAAAAAATATTCGATGATCCAAGACCAAAAGGTCGTCAAAACGCGTCCAACAACGTACTTAGCTTGTTACACAGTTGTAAACTGAAATGTTTTTGTTAGACATTTTGGCTAAAATAACGCTAGTTACCTACTCGTATGGTGCATACTATGTTGTAAGGAGTTGCTAGGACAGCTAGACTAACGACTTGTTATTCGACAAAAAGCTGCAATACATCCCTACTTCATGTTGAAGTATCAAGAGTGTAGAAAAAGTACACTCTCTCTTAAACAGTAAGAAATTCAACGATCGCCAAGAGATAGGATTATTATCTACTTGTCTTATGTTTTGGATCACATATCCTTTATTAAATTATGTAAGACTTATTTAAGTTCAAACCCTGTGGAAGCTAGTGGCTTGCTTAATTGACACATCGGAGTTCAGTACATATAGGTAAAAATCTTCTTAAATATATAAAAGGAAAAGGTGACTGACTGATCTGTCAACGCACAGCTCAAACTACTGGACGGATCGATCTGAAATTTGGCATGCAGGTAGCTATTATGACGTAGACATCCGCCAAGAAACGATTTTTGAAAATTTAACCCCTAAGGGGGTAAAATAGGGGTTTGAAATTTGTGTAGTACACACGGATGAAGTCGCGAGCGTAAGCTGGTTTCTAAATAAGGACTTAATTTCGGTCCGATCAGCCCGAACTTTTCTGTGAAAAGATGTTAAGTCGTGTCGTTGCAGTTGGTCGTAAGTTCAACAGTTATACAACAAGAAGTCTTCAGTGTGATCTTCCACTAACGACGGTACGGAACCGCATGCCCCAGTCGCCATATTTCCGCGCGCTATATTTCAGCGCTATCTAATCCGCGCGTGTCGGCCACATGGCGCACGCGTCGGTGATGCGCCATTAACGCCATAACAGCTCTTATCGCCCTTATCAGATCTGATAACAGCTTTATCACTCCCACGCAATTAGCAGTTTGACTCACACGGTTCTTCTTGTTGCCGAGATGAGTTCACATCTGGGTCATTAGTGTTCTAGCTAACCGACTCTTGATAACCAAGTGGCTGAAACGTCGGCTGCCAATTCGTGGGCACGGAGGTTCGATCCCGGGCACGGACCTCTAACTTTTCAGAGTGTGTGTTAAGCAATTAAATATCATTTGCTTTAACAGTCAAAGAAATATAAACCTGCATACCTGAGAGTTCTCCATAATGTCTATAATGTTCTCAAAGGTGTAAGTCTACCAATTCGCACTTGGCCGGCGCGGTGTGGTGGACTTCTCATTCTCATAAGAGACCCGTGCTCAGTAGTAAGCCGGCGATAGGTCAATGACGATACAATTATTGGCTCACTTGGTGGAATTTCTGAGAAACTTTCTTCTCCGCGTGGCTTTTTAAAATTTCGTGAGAACTTCTTCATTTTCTGGAATATTTCTATGCTCAGAGTTTCTCTACATGATCAAATCTATATTCTATAAGTACTATCTTTAAATATATAATAGGACTGACTGATCTATCAACGCACATCTCAAACTACTGGACGGATCGGACTGACATTTGGCAGCTTTTATGACGTAGGCATCCGCTAAGAAAGGATTTTTGAAATTCAACCCCTAAGAGGTGAAATAGAGGTTTGAAATTTGTATAGTCCACGTGGACATAGTCGCGAGCATAAGCTATAGTAATATTATAAAGAGGTAAAGTGTGTAAGTTTGTTTAAAAATTCTTTTACCAGTAGAAAGCTATATTATTCCTGAGTAACATAGGCTATATTTTATTTTCATAAAATTAGAGATCCCTGCGAAAATTGTGATAAACTAACCCTTGCGAAGCCGGGGCGGGTCACTATCGGAAATGAGGAGATCCGTAGGAGAACCAAGGTAACCGACATAGCTCAACGGGTTGCGAAGCTGGAATGGCAATGGACGGAGCACATAGTTTGAATCGCACTGCATCAGAAGACCCCCCACTTGGTGGGCAGATGACGTCACACAAGTTACAGGGAGCCGAGGATTCAGGGGGCGCAAGACACCAGCTTGTGGAAGTCTCTACAGGAGACCTATATCCAGCATTGATGGACGTCTATCGATTGATAATGGTGATAACCTACTCATTAGGGTTCCGTTCCTCAAAAGGAAAAACGGAACCCTTATAGGATCACTTTGTTGTCTGTCTGTCTGGCTGTCGGTCTGTCAAGAAACCTACAGAGTACTTACCGTTGACTTAGGCTGAGATCTATAGAGCGCACGTTGACTTTGCTAAGACTTAAGATTGAGTTAAAAGGAGACAGATTTATGTGAGAGATATAACTCTGTCTTAAGTCTAAGCTAAGTCAGAGTACGCTCTATAGATCTCACCCTTAGAATCATGAAATTTGGTAAGTGGTCTTATAACAGACATACCTAAGGGAAAAGATCTGAAAACCGTGAATATAAGGTTACACAAAAAAAAAATGAAATTGTGGTCATGAACTATTGAGTGACTATGAGTGAATAATATAATTATTATTTTCAATTTTCGAAGGAAGATAACTGTATCAAGTGGGGTGTCATATGAATGAGATTTACCTGTGCATTCTAAAACAGATTTTTATGCATCATGGTTTTTGAATTATCGTCCAAAATGTCGAAAAATACGACTATAGTACGGAATCCTCGGTGCGCGAACCTGACTCGCACTTGGCCGGTTTTTTTGGATTTGAGAGCTATATTAAGTTATACCTACTCGTATCTACCATCGCGCGAGCTAAAAATCCAAACTTGCTTGAGTGGCGTCATGAGAATTTTACGATCGTTTCATTCGCTAATGCATTTTCGTATTCCAAAAATAAAACCAGTCAAATGCGAGTCAGACTCGCGCACCGAGGGTTCCGTACTCGGGTATTTTTTTGACATTTTGCACGATGAATCAAAAACTGTTATGCAAAAAAAAAATCTTTTTTTTTTTTTTAGAATATACAGGTAAAGTCCTTTCATATGGTAACCTCACTTGATATACCTAGAGTTGCGGTGATCGTACTTTGAAAATTAAAAATACTAATTAAGTATTTGTTTAATAACACATTTTAATTTTTTGTGTGATGTAACCACAAATGCACGGTTTTCGGCTTTATTCCTTTACTCGTGCTATAAGACCTACCTACCTACCTGCTAAATTGCATGATTCTAGGTCAACAGAAAGTAGCCTATAGGTTTTCTTGACAGACACGACCGACCTTCCTAAAGGTTCCTTTTGTCCTCTTGAGGTACGGAACCCTAAAAAGTGTGTCATTATACCGTAGGCACTAGGCAGGTCGAAGCATTTGTAAACGCTTAGTAAAAACGCCACAGAGCGGTGAAGTGAGTGCACCTGCGGCGACCACTTGACGCCACGTGTAGCGCCACTTCAGTACGGACTGGAGAGTGGAGTGGGAAACCATGTCTTATGACGAGGTCGTTAGGCATTAATTGCCATCAACAAATGTGTGGTGTGTGAACCTAGCATCAGTTTCACATATCTACCCACTTTTTTGTATGTCAGAGCTTTGTAAGTCAACCGTTATCGTCTGAATTCTACTAACTCAAAATACTTACTACTTAGATACAGGTCACAAGTCGAAAGAGTAGGTAGCAGTACGCGGCCGAAAGTAATGTACATCGGCCTTTAGAATGACATTTCGGCTTTGTAGAGCGTTGTCTCTGTCACTCATACCTATATGACGTTTTGTCGGTCTCAACGACATAGACAACGCTCTACAAATCTGCTATCTTCTTCAAAAGGTCGATGTATACCTACCATATACCTACATTACTTTCGAGCGCGAACTGTACAAGATCTTTTGAATTGACCTGTCAAATCAAAAGTGTAAAAAAACATACCTACCTGTAAGTAGGCATGTTTGTTTTATTCAGATACAAGTTAGCCCTTGACTACAATCTCACCTGGTGGTAAGTGATGATGCAATCTAAGATGGCTGCGGGTTAACCTGGAAGGGGTATGGCAGTTTTTATTAAACCCATCCCTGTATGGTTTCTACACGGCATCGTACCGGAACGCTAAATCGATTGGCGGCCCGATTTTGCCGGTAGGGTGGTAACTAGCCACGGCCGAAGCCTCCAGACCAGATCAGACCAGAAATTTAGAAATTATAAAATTCCAAACACCTACCGGCAATCGAACCCGGGATTTCCCACTAACAAGACCACAGCGCTTACCACTGCGCTAGGGATGTCGTCAAATGCCTGTTCGTAGCACCTCTACGAATCGTTAAGTATGACTCTGTTGATAGAAATTACCAAGAAACTTACTTATTTCTTTTATTAATACAGTAAGACGCCCTGTTAGCACAGTGGTAAGTGTTGTGGTAATTAGTGGGAGGTCCCAGATTCGATTCGATTAGATTAATCATCCAATTTCTAATCAAATTCGGAAATACCTAGGTATATAAATGTGCAAGTGGGATGGCAGCGTGGCACATGAGGCATCTAATGGAGAGATAAATGATATAATTGATTCACATCGGAATGTAGATCGCAAGGAATAGATCACACGCGTGGGGCGCGCCGGCGCCGGCGCATGTGAGCGGCGGGAGTAGGTACTGGAGTGAGTGCGCAGCATTGATTGATTATCGGGAGCGATCCAACAGATACCGTCCAGTCCACGTCACCCAGCGCCCTCCCACAGGGCTGACACACCATCGTTCAGCAATATCAATAAAACATCTAGATCTAATTCTATCAGAGATGTGCTCATTGTCTTGCTTTCAGTCTAGGCCGAAACGTATTTGTTGCGTGCTGCGTCTATGAAACTATTTTTGCCGCACCGCGTCAGACCGCCTCGCGTCGCGCAGCGCACCGCAAATGCGTTTGGACCTTTAGTTTTTAACGCATATTATTATGAATTATCTAGCTAGTAAAACAGCTTCGCTCGGATGGAATTAGGTACCTACTGAAAATCTTTTCTTATCGGAGTTCTACATATATTATCGAAGAGTATAGAGGGAAATCAATATCCGAAATCTCGAGTTTCTAGACCAATTGATATGTCAGTCGTAGCAGATGACGTGGTCCTGGGTTCGATTCCCGAGTCGAGCCAAAAATAGATACTGGACTTTTCTGTAAAGTTATTCTCAGTAGGTATTATACTGGTAATATACGGCGATACTGGATAGCACGTAAAGCCGTCGATCACTTATGCCCCATGAGAGATGTGCCGGGTGGCCGAAATTCGTTCAGGAAGGCATTTTTATGGTGTTTCAGTCAGTCAATGAATCTTTTTGTACGTAGGGTAAATCCTGTGCGTGCGAGCCCTGTGCTCTAGCGGCGAGTGTGTGAGTGGCGGCGCCAGACGGCTGGAGTGCGCTAAAAGCGGCGCCGCCAGCTTGCCCTAGGTCAGACGAACAGACGCGGCCACTCCCGCCGTCTGCTACTGCTCAGCCGCCATCAAAGGGAGCTCCGACCGTGTTCCACTTGCATTGCATGTTGGTGCTAACTCCGTTGTTCCTGCTATCTTCTAAACCTATTAAAAGACTGACTGACTGATCTGTCGATACCTGATATAAACCTAATATTCTCAGACCTGGGCGCGTTAGGTTTTTGCGTTTGGTTTGTTTAGTTTAAGTTCGCGTAATAATTATCAGCACTATATAATATCATCATCTTACAAATGCAACAACCGACCAATTAAAAGTGTAATTTTGAATAAACAATTTGACTTTGAATAATCACAGACCACTATAGGAAGCCAATGCCCAGCCTAAACCGCTGGAATTAGAAACTTGAAATTTTCACAGAAGGTAGGTAGGTACCTAAGTAGGTTATTTTCATCTATTATCTACCATATCGCCATTTGAGACATGAGTCATGACCTTATAATAAAACACGACTGCCAAAAAAGTTGTATAATGTGTTCATTGTTTATATCATACCTAGGTACCTACTTACTATCTGAGTAGGCATAATACGCGAATTTGCTTATTCCCCCATCTCTACATAGTATAAAATAAAGTCGCTTCCCGCGGTCTTTATGTATGTATGTATGAACGCGTAGATCTTTTAAACTACGCAACGGATTTTAATGCGGTTTTCACCAATAGATAGAGTGATTCAAGAGAAATGTTTATAGGTATAGTTTAATTCTCAAAAAATTAGAGATCCCTAGGGAAATTGAAATAATATGAATTAGGTCGGAAAAAAATCCTCTCATTTGAGAGTTTCCGAGGCGTGCGCTGCCTAAATGGTCAAAGTTATACACGAAAACAATGTGTTAGTATGGAAGTATGCATTATTAATCACTATTCACTGACACCACATTAGTATCTAGGTACATTGCACCCATGCGAACTGCGAAGCCGGGGCGGGTCGCTAGTAACTTCTAAATGCCTGAACAGATTTGGAAATACGGTATTGGGTATCGTTAGAATCCTTACATCATATTTTCAAGTAGTATTTTCAACGTTAGTCATGAAGTTTTAAAAAAAAAAATTCAATAGGTATGGCGGCTGTATGGTGCCATTTCATGAATTTCATTTTATGAAAAATTTTTGGTTGACCTATAAGTATATAATTTTGTATTTTATAATTTTTATATTGTTTTCCTACACTTCAAAGAAATTTCTAAATAATTTTAAATACATATCAGAAATTGCGAATCGGCAGGAATCGAACTCGCGTCTCCTATAGGATCGCGTCCGACGGTCTGACCACTACGTGTTTAAAATTATATAATTTTGTTTAATACTTACGACTTGTTTAAATAATAGATACTTAATCAAAAACATAATGTTACCCTGAGGTGCCCCATCTCATTACTGATTATAAGAACATCGTATCTACCTTTTTATTACGACATTGTAGCTAATAAAAACGTAAACGAAGCTGTAACTTCGTGCGACGGACGTGTCCGTTACACGCGATTTACGAGCCCGGGGGGGAGGGAGGGGAGGGCGAGGGCCGTGCATAATGGACGTGCATCATTTTCGGCGAGCATAAATTGCGGCGGCCGCGGGTACTAACTACTAATGCATCGCATAAATCCCGCTAGCGACTGACCTGCGGGAATTTAACGCACATTTGCATTCCGAGAGACACTACGGTAGGTACCTACCTACCTACCTACAGAACCTTCAACGCATTTTATGTTAATCTAATTCTGTAATATAAATAAAAGGATAAGCTGACTGACTGATCTAGCGACGCACAGCTCAAGCCTCAAACTACTGGACGGAATAGCCAGGAGCAGACCAACAAATTCCTGAAAGGCCGGCAACGCATTGCTGGTTTCTCTGGTACTGCAAATGTTCATGGGCGGCGGTCAGTAATCACTTAACATCAGGTGAACCGGCTGCTCGTTTGCTCGTCATTTTTATTAAAATAAAAAAAATTTACAAAAAAAATAAAAACCGACTTCGTTACATAACCACTAAAAATTGAAAAATAATTTAATTTATTACCGAATATATTATGTATACAAGAGTTAATATAGTTCCATAATAATACTTTTTGGTGCCGGTGCCAATTAGCTTTAGCTGCGCGAATCGTCTGGACTTCATATTTTTATGGGACTCCACAATGGCACCTCATTGGCACCGACCCCAAAAAATATTATTATGGAACTATATTAACTCTTGTATACATAATATATTCGGTAATAAATTAAATTATTTTTCAATTTTTAGTGTTTATGTAACGAAGTCGGTTTTTATTTTTTTTGTAAAAAAAATTTATTTCACAATTTTTAGTGGCCCCATGGAATTATGCTATGACTGGTTAAAAATCTACTGTTTACTAAGCTATTACACTGATCGCGAACAATTTACTCTTATCTGTTGAGGAGTTCCAGTATCTATCTTCGAAGATGTTCATCAGATCTTCACCAAATTGAAATGGGACCAACTTTGAAGTATACCCTTTTAAACAAAAAAAGAATTTTCAAAATCGGTCCAGGCGTTTTTGAGTAGTCGGGGAACAAAAAAAAAAAAAAAAAAAAAAAAAAAAAAAAAGATTCCGACGAAATGAGAACCTCCTCCTTTTTTTGAAGTCGGTTAAAAAATCGTTCAGTCAGTAAATGAACCCGAAGACATGGTGTCAAAATTAGTGTGTCAGTAAATCTCCCGACGCGGACGCCTCCCGGAATGCATCAGCTCCCTACGCCGTTACGAACATTCCGCGCGTGCCAAGTCTTCAGTGTCTCGTTAGTTCTACACATTTCACACCTTCATTACCTCCTGGCATTCAAATCAGTATAAATAGAAGTTTATTTCAAGCAACTACGTCTCATTATGGTAGAACACTACCTAAATAGTAAATACCTGATTACTTACATAAAATAATCATCTATTGTTAGCTTATCATTTCATAAATTAATATTTGACTGATTTGACTAAAAAGTACAAAATATCTAAGACTTAATATAAGTTTTCATTACATCACAAAAAAATCAAAATGTATTCATGAAAAAAAAATAAGTATTTTCAACTTTTAAAGTAAGACCATACCAAGTGGAGTATCATAAGAAAGCGCTTTACCTGTACATTCTAAAACAGTTTATTTTTATTTTTATACTTAATAGTTTTTTTTTTCATTGTGTAAAATTACAAAAAAATACGACTGTAGTATAGAAGCCTCGGCGCGCGAGTCTGACTCGCACTTAGCCGGTTTATTGCAAAGAAAACAATTAGATTTTTAAAAATCTCAAAAAATCCCCTTTTTCCTGGGATTTAAAGTAGCCATAGTAGACCATACCTTTCATGAACCTCTACAGAACTCAGAAATCCAAATAAAATCGGTTCAGTCGTTTCATTCGTTTCGAGATACAAAAAGGTATACGTTGCAGTTTATATTACATAACAGTTTTTGTCTATATCGTTTGTTTTGTAGTTTTGATCACTGAAAGCAGAGAACTACTAAACCAACCCTGAGCGGAGCGAGACCAATAATGAATCCATGCCTGTGGCCCTACCGCGGTTGTTTGACAGCTACAATGTCACGATCGCAATCATCTCTGATTGGTTAATGCTCGCTCACTATTGGCTACAATGCATTGTTGCAACAAGAATGGCTCAAATTCAGCCAATCAGAACAATTGAGATTGTAATAATGATTGATGCAGGTTTTAGACAATCGCCCTACGGGTTTAGTGCTCGGCGGTTGACAGTCACGACGCCAACCAAAAATATCCACTATTTCTATACTTCCATAATATTATTAAAGCGATTTTTTTTGTCTGTCTGTCTGTCTATCTATCTATCTATCCGTCTGCTAGCTTTTCACGGCCCAACAGTTTAACCGATTTTGATGGGTACAGAGTTACAGAGCTTGCATCCCGGGGAAGGGCATTACGTTTTATCCCGGAAAATTAAAAGTAATATTAGTGTCCCACATATTATCTACTTATTTATAGCATGCACCTTTTTACGGAGTTTTACGGGTTACATCGGGACTAAAAAGTGTCTCTGAGTGGACTGCACCACTGCACGGTGCGTGGTGCGCGGTGCGCGGTGCGCGGTGCGCAGTGCTCAGCACATCTGGATGTTTTTTGCGCACATAAATCCTCACCTCGAGCGACTCGTAGCTCCTAATAGCGACCATCCCTCAACATATGTGTAAGAGAACACCAGCACTAAATAACTGACTAATAAAACATACCTACCTCCGTAACTGTCACCATATTTCATACGGTAACATTACCCTTGACAAATATACATTAATTTCTAGTGGTGATTAATTACCCCAAGAGTTTTATTTCATTTGGTATAACTATTCCACTAAAACTTAACAATTGTCTGGATTCTAAAAGACGTCTACCACCAACCTAGAGCACGGGTCTCCTCTCAGAGTGAGAAGGGGTTTGACCATAGTCTACCTACCACGCTGGCGATGTGCAGATTGGTAGACTTCACACACCTTTGAGACCATTATGGAGAACTCTCAGGCATGCAGGTTCACGCTCACGATGTTTTCCTTCACCGTTAAAGCAAGTGATATTTAATTAAGTACTTAAAACGCACATAACTCCGAAAAGTTAGAGGTGCGTGCCCGGGATCGAACCCCCGACCTCCGATTAGAAGGCAAACATCCTAACCGCTAGGCTATCATAGCTACATAATGTACATTGGTCTTTAAAAAGAGATAGCGGATTTGTAGAGCATTGTCTTTGTCGTTGAGACTGTGACAAAACGTGATATAGGTATGAGTGACAGAGACAACACTCTACAACGCCGAAATGTCATTCTAAAGGCAATGTACATTATTTCCTGCCGCATTCTATACGTAGTACAGGTTTTACCTACTATTGTGTCGATAACGCATGTCTTTATTGCACAAAATGTAGTAAAACTATAGGAATCAGTAAACAATTAGGACATTACTTACCTATATGATTATAAATAAGTAGGTAATAGGTATACACGAATAGTAGATGTGCAATCGGCACTTGCTGCAACGATATGGTTTCTGTGCGATATTAGGTAACTGAGTCACTGTGGCAAGACGGTACAGGCAAACCAACGTAACGATACGCTTGGGAAAATATTACCACACCTTTATGCTAAAGGACTAAGATCCAAAATCGTATAGAAAGTGTAATTAGAAATGCACGTGGTAACATGTGCGCGTGCGTGATCTATCTCCGAATGTGCACGAGCAAGTATCAGCTCAGTCGATAGAGGACGCCATCACTGTATCATAATAATAAATTGTTATTTTGTTCCAATTTCTAAGAACCTTTGAGGCTCACTGATAAGACTTAGTTTCAGCTGATGGATTAATGCTTTGTAAATGGTTTATATCGACTATTAGGATCGTGAGCGTGACTTGATGCTCTTTATAAAGTATGATTTCGCTGTATCGGCAAAGTTCGCCAGATAATTTTGCGTAATCGAGATTTATGATTATAATAGCGTAAAGCTTTGTTGCTGTAATATAAATTCTATGTGCTTCATCTAAAGTAATTTATGTGATACTAGCTAATGCCCGCAACTTCGTCCGCGTGGATTTACGTTTTTCTGAATCCCGCGGGAACTCTTTGATTTTCCGGGATAAAAAGTAGCCTATGTTTTAATCCAAGGTATAATCTATTTCCATTACAAATTTCAGCCAAATCCGTCTAGTAGTTTTTGCGTGAAGGAGTAACAAACATCCAAACATCCAAATATCCAAACATCCAAACATTCAAACATCCAAACATCCAAACATCCAAACATCCAAACATCCAAACATCCAAATATCCAAACATCCAAACATCCAAACATCCAAACATCCAAACATCCAAACATCCAAACATCCAAACATCCAAACATCCAAACATCCAAACATCCAAACATCCAAACATCCGAATATCCAAAAATCCAAACATCCACACTTTCACATTTATAATAAGTATTATTGGGATTAGGATATTGGGATTAGGATTAGGATTAGGAATTAGGATTAGGATTATTAGGATTAGGATTAGAATTAATAGAAATAATTAATAGCAAAAGTTTTGTTGCTGTAATATAAATGCTTCACCTAAAGTCAATTATGTGATATTAGCTTATTAGATAGGTCCCTACTGCTATGTTAAGTCGATTGATGTTCGTCGCTGCAGTACTGCACTGCAGTCTGCACGCGTCTCCATTCCTCTCTGATGGCTGCCTTCCTTGTGCCCCATGTAAGGGGACGTCCATCGCAGCCCTCACTTGGTCTGTCCATCTCATGGACGATCTATCGCGGGCTTCGGTGCCCTCTACTTTTCTTTGAACTACTAAACGTTCAATGGAGACATCGTCATGTCTAGATAATTAGATACTTATGTGACCAAAGAAAGTAAGAATGCGACAGTAGATAATAGACGCCGCTTGATGCCGAGTTCTTCGAGAATGGAGTGGTCCGACATTCCGTCCAAGCATCCTTCTCCAGCACCACATCTCGAGAACGTCTATTCTCACTTTCTCGCAGGATCCACGTCTCTGACTGATCTGATAAGACTGTTGTAATAGATTGATATATTTTGCTCAGGACTGGGAGCTACATGAGAGGATGAGCGCGTAGCCGCCGGAGGTCGGCCGCAGGGAGCGGAGCGGAGGCAGCATGTTCGGCGGCGGCGGCGGCGGCGGCGCGTACGGCGGCGACTGCGGCGACGGCTACGGGCTGGGCTACGTGGCGGGCGGCGGGCGGCTGCAGCAGTACGCGCACTTCGCGCCGCACCAGACCTGGCACCACCACGCCGCGCACCACGACACTTACGGTAAGGCTTCTACCTCGTGGTATCTTCCCACTGACCTTCGTCATCGTCAACCAATAGACACTCACTACTGGATAAACCTACCTAGGTCTCTTGTACGGACTTCCACAAGCCACGGTCTTGCGCCACCGTCATCCAGCGGCTCTTTCCGGTGCGAGGTCACTATTCTATCACCTTGGGACCTCAACATCGAACTATGTACGCTGCGATGTATCACTTCAGCTTCGCAACCCGCTGAGCTATTTTGACTACTCTGGTTCTCTTAATGGATCTCCTCGTTTCTAATTTGATCGCGTAGAGAAACTCCAAACATAGCTCTCTCCATCGCCCGCTGAGTGACTCTTAGGTATCTTATGAGGACCATAGCGACCATGCCTCGGATCCATATGTCATCACTACTGGCAACACGCACTATTCCAACACTTGAGTCTTCAAGCACTGAGGAATTCTGGATGAGACGTCATCTCGAAGCGTCCCGAACGCTGCCAAGCTGAGTTGAATTCAGCGACTAACCTTCTTCTCAGAATGGATCTACCTAGCCGGATTCTGTGTCCCACCAGTAACCCAGTGCGGGCGAACACAGGTAACGTGCGGGTGTGCGGGGCGTCCCCGCCTCATACCCCGATTGCTATCTCAACCTGTCGCGTACTATATAATTAAATATTGACAAATCATGACCATCGAATTGTAGGAACATATTTATCGAGTTATTTAGAGCAGCTCCGTGCTACGCACGCGGCGCGCTGTAATCTCCACTTACGCACTGCAAGCCGCAGACTCGCAAAACAAACATGAACCATAGCTACCTATGAATCAATGATACCTACTTATCGTAACACGCGTCAATTCCCAGAACGATACGGTTTTTGCCCGGCGCGGCTCAAATCGTCTTGTTTTCGACAAATCTGTTTGTCAACTTGTTCGCTTCGAGGATAAGCGAGCGTGGTCCCAGCGTTGAGCGATTGCGATTTATGTTATGGTGCTTTACTTACATGGGCAATTTTTTAAGCAATTGTTGCTCGGCAATAGATCTGATCCTGACCAGAGTACAACCTGCATACCATACCGGGAGCCAGCTAGGACGCTATGTTAGCGTGGAAGACATTCGTCATATCCTACTAATGTTGTTTGTAATTAGTTTAAGTCGCAACACAACAACACATCGACGTAATTAATAAGCTAAATCTACGCGGACGAAGTTTTAGGCATCATGTAGTCCGATAATTATGTGAAGTAAGTAATTAATTAAGTATAGTAAAAAGAAGTAAGTAATTAAGCTTACTTACAAAACTTTTTAATTTCCTTCGAATTATAGTAGGTACAAAATATCTTATTACTGACCACATTTCTAGGAAAAACTATATGTATAATTTTTAGATTCAGACTTCACCACGGTCATTGAGATGTCCCCAACTTGGCACCTACGGTCAGGATCCAAGTTTCCGCTGACAGTGGTACAGTACGGTAACTCGGTGGTTTCGTAACCAACAGCCCCAAAAGTTCCCAAATAGATCTCGTTTCGGCTAATCTGCAAAGTTCTGCGCAAAGTACGTACCTTGTGGCATCCAATACAACAATAGAGTTTAGTGAATCAGCACTGATAAGCGAGGAGACGCGATTCCACCGCGCTCGTCGTGCCCAGCGCCCGCGCCAGTGCGCGCGCTGACCTCTGACCGCGGAGACGTGTCCTCTGCACCTCTCGACCTCTTTGTGTCGACTCGCGACCTCTTTGTGTCGATTCTTGACCTCTGTAGTGTGTCAGCCTCGATATGGATGGCCCGATACCTCAATCTTGGCTGCAAAACTTTGCGCTCATTGCAGGTTTGTTTATCAGTACCCTTATTATAAATGCGAAAGTGTTTTTGTTTGTTGGTTTGTCCTTCAATCACGTCGCAACGGTGCAACGGATTGACGTGATTTGTTGTATGAGTGAAGATAAAGACCTGGAGAGTGACATAGGCTACTTTTTATTCCGGAAAATCAAAGAGTTCCCACGGGATTTTTAAAAACCTAAATCCTCGCGTACGAAGTCGCGGGGCATTAGCTAGTATGATAATAATGTTAATTTGGTATGATTATTTACTATAACAAACTGATGGGGTTTTATCAGTATCACAAATATGACATAATATAACATATTATGTTATGTATATGTATTGTAAGTTACATCTGTATGATTTACTAACGTTATCAGAAATATATCACAATACCTAATTCATAACAGACGTTATGTTATGAATTCTGAAGCAATTTTGGAATTTATAATTTCTAAATTGTAGCTAGTCTGGTCTGGTTTTCGGCTATGGTTTCCAACTTGTATGTGGGCTGGTCTGCGGTGGCTTCGGCCGTGGCTAGTTACCAGTTTAATAAAACTGCTATACCCCCTCCAAGGTAGCCCGCTTGCATCGACTCTGCATCATCAAACTGACCATGTATGGTGAAATTTTATAAAGGAGTACTTAGTCGGGTTTTAGTTTCGAAACTTTATCTTTTTATAGTACTTATAGAACAATAGGTCTAGGTTTATTTTGGTACTTTATCTATTTACCTACTTATCTAGATTGTCTCTCTTTACGTCACATTCCTCATTGCTGACGGTCGTCACCTTATTTTCATGAATCCCTTCTCTGTAGAGGTAGTTATCGGTTTATCTATCAATAAAATAAAGGTGCCAATTTATTTAATCTATAAGGTACTTAGTTAACTCCTCAAATCTCCTTCAGTAAATGAAGGCACCTGTCTCATTCAATCTCATCACATACGGATCGTAAACCCGTTGGAAATTTGGAGGAGATGATTGAGAAAACTGAAAGGTGATAACGTATGTAGTCATTTGCGGTGCGTTTAGATATACTTACTATAGCAAAAGACTACCTATCACTAATTTTCAGCTTTTTCAGCTTTTTCTATCGAGACTTAACTTACCTACTCTAACAAGATATTTTGGGACACCTTTATGATTTATAGTAATTAAATACATTATTTTGGTATTTCAACTTTTCTTTGAGAAGACTTTACGGTGCCGGTGCCGGGTGCCGGGTGCCGGGTGCCTACATAAACTTAAGTAGGTACTAAAGTTGAAAAGAGCGACCGGCGAGTTGCTTGCTGGTTCGGGAGATCAGGGTTTCGATCCCCGGCACCCTACTAGATAAGTATCCTACGTCAATAAGGTACGCACCTCAAACTTTCCGGAGGCGAAGGTGAAGGAAAATATCGTGGCTGCATGCCTTCGAGTTCTCCATAATGTTCTCAAAGGTGTGCCAAGTCTGTCAATACACACTGGGCCGACGCGACGTGGCATACTATGGCCTAAGCCCCGTGCTCAGTAGATGGGTCGATCATGATGAAGCTGTTGAATCGGTTGATGAGTGAAGGCATATTGTGTTGTGTGTGCAGGCAGCAGCGGCGTGGGCGGCGTGGGCGGCGTGGGCGGCGTGGCGGGCGGGCTGTACGGACAGAACATGGTGATGGGGTCGTGGTGCGCGCCCTACGACGCGCTGCAGCGCCCGCCGGCTTATGGTAACTACACATACTTGTATTATCTAGGTATATTGACCTTATATACCAAGTGTATCTAAATACCTTCAAGGCAAGAGTAAATAAGCATCTTAGCTTTTATCAAGCTCAGTTTTAGCTGTTTGGAAATATAATAATATTTCAAAAATTGCGGAACCGAAAGGGACTGAACCTGCATCCCTCTGGCTAGTGGCTAGTGGCAACTACCGCGCCGCCTTGGAGTGCGTGCCTCTTTAAACCTAAAATAAATAATGTCTAAAATCTAAAATATATATTATTTTTTTAACACTCTTAAGCGAAGTGTTATTGACATCTATAGATCAGATAAAAAAATTGGGAATATTAGGTACATAATTATTCTTTATTTATATTTTTACAATATTTTAAAAGTTATCGGCCGAAATAGAAAAACCGGTTCATTTAATCGGTCATAAATCGTAAACGATAAATTTTACAAAAAAGTTTACAGGAAACAAAAGATGCGAAATTTTATTTTCTTCAATAATGGTCTAAATAGTTTTTGCCCTAAAGCAGATAGTTTTCGAGATATCAGCTCAAAACTTTTCCTTAAGATTGCGATCGAAGCTCCATCTGGATCTGTCAGCATTTTGTGATTTTATGATCAGTAAGTGACCCTTAACCTAAAAAAAAAAAAATTGGATCGGAAATTTAGTATGAGGTTAAATGCTCTATTTACTGGACTACATTACATGATTGATATCTTACAAATACCAATCAAAAATTGTACAATGGTACCTACCCAATTTGAATAGATAAATGCTTTGAGTTAGTGTTTGAGTGGGTCATCCAGATCACTAATAGCTAATAGCTGCAACAGGGGACAGATTATATAACTTAATAAGTATTTATTGTAGTTAATATTAACTGTTATTTAAACTGGAATCAGTGAATCAGCTATCGGCCGCGGTTACATTGACGTCAGCCGAGTGGCCATCGTGCTTGTTCCGATACAGCGCAGTGTGACGCACCCTTATACCTACACAGTACACACCTCGTTCGCGTGCTCTACATGTTGTTGTCGTTAGTTTTCCTCTCCTTGTGAATGACAGATTTGGTAGGGTCCATAACCAAGCTATAGCTGTGATAGCCCAGTGGTTAGAACATCCGCCTTCTAATCGGAGGTCGGAGGTTCGATCCCGGCCATTTTTGGAGCTAATTAATTATCACTTGCTTTAACGGCGAAGGAAAACATCGTGAAGAAACCTGCATGCCTGAGAGTTCTCCATAATGGTCTCAAAGGTGTGTGAAGGCTGGCCATGTACGCATTGGTAGTAATTCGCACATTGCCAGCGTGGAAGACTATGGCCATAACCCTTATCACTCTGAGAGGGAGACCCGTGATAGTGAGCCGGCGATGGGTTGATCATGATGATGATGATAACCAAGGGTAGGTAGCACTGGTAGTCTGGAAGAAAGTGACAGGTTTAATTAAAATATTACTCATACTAATGTCCAGTTTATTTATTTATTTCATTTTCAAAAAAAAGGCCAAGTGCGAGTCAGACTCGCACACCGAGGGTTCCGTACTACAATCGTATTTCTTGTTATTTTGCACGATAGATGAGCCTCAATAGCTCAACGGTTAAAGGAGCGAACTGAAATCCGAAAGGTCGCCGGTTCAAACCCCACCCGTTACACTATTGTCGTACTTACTCCTAGCACAAGCTTCACGCTTAGTTGGAGGGGAAAGGGGAATATTGATCATGTAACATGGCTAATATTCTTTAAAAAAAATCTACAAATTGTTCCTTGAGGGGAACCCGGGTCTTCCGACTTGTAAGATCGTAAGGTCGGCGAAGGTTATGAAGAGTCAAGGATTTATCCGCTGCCAAGCATAACGCAACAATTTACCTACCTTATAATTAAATGTTTAATAATATGATCAAGTAGGTATGTAAAAAAATCAAGAAAAATTAAATCCGTCTTCAGTAACCACAAACACTAATAATTAAAAAATATTTAATTTTTATTACATAACATTAATTATTATGTATAGATACAAGAATTAGTGTAGGTACCCTACCCCCTACCCAACCCCTAAGGGGGTGAAATAGGGGTTTCAAATTTGTGACGAACAGGCGGACGAAGTCGCAAGGATAAGCTAGTTACAATTAAATAGATAATAACTTATTAATACATTGACCGTGTTTCGTCTCTTTGAAGCTGAAATCACATTATTATCCTTGTAAATACTTCAATACCTAACAATAACTAATCAGAGCACAATTCAATGAAGCCCTAATGCATGTGTTGTTTGTCATCGTCAATGTTATAAGGAAACTTTTTAACACCATTTCAGCTTAATTAAAACTAGCTTAAGCTCGCGACTTCGTCCGCGTGGACTACACATATTTCAAACCCAGGTTTCACCCCCTTAGGGGTTGAATGTTGAATTTTCAAAAATCCTTTCTTAGCGGATGCCTACTACGTCATAATAGCTATCTGCATGCCAAATTTCAGCCCGATCCGTCTAGTAGTTTGAGCTGTGCGTTGATAGACCAGTCAGTTAGTCAGTCACCTTTTATTTTTATATATTAAGACTAACTTATATGTAACTAGCTGATGCACGTGACTTCGTTCGCGTTGATTTAGGTTTCAAAAATTCCGTGGAAACTTTTTGCTTTTCCGGGATAAAAAGTATACCATATGTCACTCTCCAGGTCTTTAACCATACACATGCAAAAAATCACCTCGATCTGTTGCTCTGTTGCGACGTGATTGAAGGACAAACCAACACATTTTCGCATTTATAATATGGGTACTTACTTAGTGACTGCGGCGTCGCTGAGTAGACTCATGTTGTTTGAGAGACGATTTTCCACAAAACTTTTAGAGAATTTCAAAGATCAATAGCCTAAAATTATTAAATCAGTACCTCAGTAAGTACCCTTATTATAAATGCGAAAGTGTGTTTGTTTGTTGGTTTGTTGGTTTATTGGTTTGTTGGTTTGTTGGTTTGTCCTTCAATCACGTCGCAACGGTGCAACGGATTGACGTGATTTTTTGTATGGGTATAAGAGTCAAAGACCTGGAGAGTGACATAAGCTACTTTTTATCCCGGAAAATCGACGAGTTCCCACGGGATTTTCGAAAACCTAAATCTACGCGAACGAAGTCACGGGCATCAGCTAGTAGCTTTTATAATTTTACTGGTAACCAAATAGTCCTTAAAACTGGGTATGAGTCGATATCTATTGGGTTCCACTGCAAGCGAATTAAACTCGAAAATGTTGTTTATGCAATTGATAAGAAAAGCTTTGACGATTCGGGGATCTCCGGTCTATTATTTCCCTTTAAAATACGCAAAATAATACCGTTTTTAATGATACCTTATCAATGGGCTTTAATTAACTCATATATTTTCTAGAAGGGAGCTATACAATAGGTTCGCCATCATTTTGGTGATAAATGTAGGAAATGTAGGACGGTAAAGTAAGTAAGTTTATCAAAAGATTTGTTTATCGAAACAATTCGGAGAGTAAACTTACCTACTCCTATTTCAGACAACACTAGGTACTAGATAGCCTACTTGCAAGTTGCAGCAGATAGCTATACATATATAACTAGCTGACCCGCCGAACTTCGTACCGCCTAACAGTCGATTCTTTATTTTTTTTAATACTAAAATTTTGCTCTCTGTAAGAACCATCCCCGGACTTCAAGGAATATTATAAAAAAAGAATTAGCGAAATCGGTTCTGCGGTTCCCGAGATTTGCTATCCGCAACACATTTAGCGATTCATTTTAGATATAGGTACCTGCTGAAAGACACTTTTTTAGGGTTCCGTATCTAAAAAAGAAAATAGAACCTTGATACTTCGTTCTCTGTCTGTCTGTCTGCCTGTCTGTCTGTCCGTACGTCTGTCGTGTCTGTCAAGAAAAACTATAGGGTAGGTACTTTCCCGTTGACCTAGAATCATGAAATTTGGTAGTTAGGTCTTATAACACAAGTAAATGATGATGAAATGAAACAACCGGCCATTAAAAAGTACTATAATTTATTACCTTTTTGAATAAATTATTTAACTTTTTGACTTTTGAGTAAAGGAACAAATCTAAAACCCGCGTGGTTAGGTACATCATGAAAAAAAAATGTGTTCATAAACAATAATTAGTATTTTTAACTTTCAAAGTAAGATAACTATGCCAAGTGAGGTATCAATATAAAAGGGCTTCACCTATACATTCTAAAACAGATTTTTATTTATTTTTATGCATTATAGTTTTTGATTTATCGTACAAAATGTGGGGGGAAAAATACCCGAGTACGGAACTACAGATTTGAGAAGTTCCTACTTCTGTAATCTGTGTACGGAACCCTCGGTGCGCGAGTCTGACTCGCACTAGTTTTAGTGACATCATATAAAATTTATTTTTGTAATGTTTTCAGCTCGTAGGCAGGGCTATCTCACTTAGAAATTAGGTACCTACTTATAATTCATACTTAGTAATCTACCTGAACTTTAACCTGAGCAGTTTACTTTCGTTTTTTCATTCTTAGTTTTACGATGATAGTTTTATGAAACATCGTTGGACCTATCCAACACTGTAGCTATAACATGGCTATCAAGTATTGTGCATTCAAAATAAACTGGCGTGTTTCGTCTTGACACCGTCATAAGCAATAACAATAAGATTACATTTACCATGCCACGTAAACAATAGGGGTAACAAACCAAACACTCATAGAGCCCATTCATTTTTAAATGAGCCGGTTCAACCTCATAGTTTTGCTACTTTTAAATTCACCCGCCACGACTTAATCGTATTGTTATTGTTAATGACGGTCTCAAGTGAAAACACGCCAGTTTATTTTGAATGCACTATACCTACTTTAGCAGTCGTCGGTGACTGGAGAGGCGATGTTTATCCGCACAGCTTCGAGCTGCCGATAGCCTATCTGTAGTGACTCACTGCTCATAATCGAATAAGCAAATAATTATTATCAATTATATTATTGTACGTGTTCCTAAACTAAACTATAGATAACTAAGTTCTATCTTAACGCCTACTCAAATATTGTGCAGTGTTTTGCCGATGCAGCTAATTTGTGCTAGGTACCACCAAGTAAGGGTTCCGTTTTTCCTTTTGAGGTACGGAACCCTAAAAAAGGTGTTGCTTAGTATACTTTTAGGACAAAATCACAGAACTGAAGATGTTAATTCTTGAGCTGATATAGCTGTTATGATCATCATCATCATGATCGTCAGTCGTCACACTCTTGAGTAGGTACCTATCCCGACCCAAATGCGAAAGTGTATTTGTTTGTTGGTTTCTTGGTTTGTCCTTCAATCACGTCGCAGCGGAGCAACGGATAGACGTGATTTTTTGCACGGGTATAGTTATAATTATACCTGGAGAGAGGTATCTGTGGTTTTTATCGCGGAAAATCGAGGATTTCCTAAGAGATTTTTAAAACCTAAATCCACGCGAATGAAGTTGTCGGCCTCAGCTAGTAAACAATAGGGAAACTGTACATGTAGGTAGGTATTTATTGTTATTATCTGTACATAAGCTGCGACGCAATGTTTACGGCTGATTCGATTGTTAGGAGCTGTGGGTAAACTCCCAACCGCACGGTATCGCTCCTACACTTGTATCGCAATTGGTATACCTTATTGTAGGTAGGTATACTAACAACTAACAAGGATAATCTAACATAAATAGGCTAACAAGGATAATAATCTGTACACCCATATCTATATTCTATATACATATACAAAAGGAAGAGCTGACGGACTGATCTATCAACGCAAAGCTCAAACTACGTGTCGGCCTGAAATTTGGCATGCAGGTAGCTATTATGACGTAGACATCCGCCAAGAAAGGGTTGCTGAAAATTCAACCCCTAAGGGGGTGAAATAAGGGGTTGAAATTTGTGTAAGTAGTCACATAGTCGAAGTCGCGAGCATAAGCTCTATATACCTATATCTATATAGGTACACGGAAAGGAGTTAGTATAGGATGTCTGTTACGTAATCCCATACAAATCATAGAATTAAAAATCTCAGTGCAGGGTTAACCATTTTGAGTCTATTTTAGTTTGTATCTATCTAGGTACAATAAATTAGAAAATGATAAAATAGTCCACAATGTTATGTAGAGTTATAGGTAATAGTTGTATCAACCCATAATAACATAAAGTAGATGCCTGTATGTTACCGATGATAACAAAATTGTTAATTATTAGGTATTATCAGTAAAAGGCCATGTGTAAGTACTCGCGACAAGTAGGCAGGAGCTTCAACTCGGAACATTATAACAATACTATGAACATAGTGGGCATTACTAGAATAGGTACAACACATTAGTTAGGTACACTAAACAATGGATTCAGACACACACGCACACAGATGTGGTGTTATCAGTTATCCACGATGACGCGATACCAGTACCTAGGGTTGGAAATCTATATTGTCGCACCCAGAATATCTATCCATACTAATATTATAAATGCGAAAGTGTGTCTGTCTATTTGTCTTCTGTCTGTCTGTCTACTAGCTTTTCACGGCCCAACCGTTCAACCGATTTTGATGAAATTTGGTACCGAGATAGCTTGCATCCCGGGGAAGGACATAGGCTACTTTTATCCCGGAAAATTGAAGAGTTCTCACAGGATTTTTAAAACCTAAATTAGGTTTAGTGGGTTTAGTTCTCAATAATTATATCCACAGCCAAGATTGATGTAACTTTTTCTCGCACTTGGCCGGTTTTTATTTAAGTAGTTGTAAATGGGATTGTAAGCAAACATTTTGCCGTCATACCTATCTTTAGGTTTATTGTATTTTGAAGTCCGTCTGATTTATTAATTTAGATTTTTCCTGATGCAGCCCTAGACTAGAGGCGAGGGCCGCATTAGGCAAGTATCGCATAGAGCTAGCTTTGTTATTGTTTCCAACCTTCTAGGAAGTGATAAGGGAGTCAACTTTGTAGCTTCGTCTCCGAGGCGACATAACAACGTGTGACAAAGGACATATCAGCAGTTTAGATACCTACCCACTACCCACTACCCACTACCCAGTGTAATCAGAATAGATAACAATAACGTGCATAACGTACCAAAAGAATTAACGAATCTGTGGAGATTTTGGTACGAGAACCAAACTAACTGCGTAAAATGGGGCGATGCACTCTCTAGTGAATACAGACTAGAGTGTGGCGTTCGTCAAGGAGGGCTGACGTCTCCGGACCTATTTAACCTTTATATCAATGACCTTATTGGGAGGCTGAGAAGTACCAAAGTCGGTTGCCATATTGGTAACATCTGTGTTAACAATTTGAGCTACGCTGACGACATGGTGCTTCCCAGCCCCTCAATAAACGGACTTAGGAAACTGCTCAATATTTGTGAGCAGTTTGCTGCAGAACATGCTCTCAAATATAATGTAGCAAAAACTGAAATGCTCGTCTTCAAAGCGGGCAAGGGTCCGGAGACCGTTCCGTCGGTGTATTTGAATGGGTCGTCCGCGTCGGTTCGGGTTGTTAAGAGATTTAAATATTTAGGCCATATTTTATCAGAAGACATAAAAGATGACGGAGATATGGAGAGGGAGCGCAGGGCTCTTTCGGTACGGGCTAACATGATAGCGCGCAGATTCGCTCGTTGCTCTGATGATGTGAAGGTGACGTTATTCAAAGCTTTTTGTCAATGTTTCTACACATGTCAGCTGTGGACAAAGTTTACCAAGCGCAGCTCTAATGCACTTAGGGTACAATATAACAACGCCTTCCGCATCCTAATGAAGCACCCGCGTTTCTGCAGTGCTAAAGCTATGTTTGCTGCTGCAAGGGTCCCTGACTTCTTCGCCATACTCCGAGCGAGGACGGCTTCCTACTGGGAAAGACTGACATACAGTACCAACGCTATCTTATGTGCTATTGTAGAGGATCTTAGTAATCCTTTCACAAAACATTGGTCCAACCTGCATCGGTGCGATAATAACACCTTTACTTAGATTAGTTTATTTTTAAATTGTTAGCTCCATTTTTTTATTTTTTTTTACATTTATTCAATTCAATTCTAATATCTAATGTAATCTGCTCCATATTGTGTGTATATTGTTATGGGTTGTAACTTGTATTGTCATTGCCTGAAATAAAATTATTTTATTTTATTTATTATTTATTTTATTAGCTTTACAATGTACCTATATAAGTAGTTTCTACTATTTTAATTCTTTTTTGTGATGTAGGTATACTTAATCACAAATTCACACTTTTCGCATTTTTTCCTTTACTTATGCTATAAGACCTTACCTACCTGCCAAGTTTCATGATTCTAGGTCAACGGGAATTACCCTATAGGTTTCTTGATAGACACGACAAACGGACAGATGGAGAGGCGGACAGACAGACAACAAAGTGATCCTATAAGAGTTCCTTTTGAGGTTCAGAACCCTAAAAATTAACATCTTACCTATTTACTTCCAACTTTAAATGATGATACTGTTTTACCGCGCTAACGTGGAAATGGTGGTAAAATTCAAAAATTCAAATAATTTATTCAAAATCTAAATACATATATAAAAGGAAAAGGTGACTGACTGATCTGTCACACGCACAGCTCAAACTACTGGACGGATTGGGCTGAAATTTGGCATGCAGATTGCTGACAGCTATTAATATTACGTAGGCATCCGCTAAGAAAGGATTTTTCTAAATTCAACCCCTAAGGGTGTGAAATATTGAAATTTGTGTAGTCCACGCGGACGAAGTCGCGAGAATAAGCTAGTTATGTATAAGATCTAGGTGCTGGGTGGTGGTACCTAGAAGTAACAGTTTGTGACGTGTAGTGGGCGCACAGATGGCGTGCTGGAGGCGTACGAGGAGGGGCGCGAGTGCGTCAACTGCGGCGCCAACAACACCCCGCTGTGGCGGCGCGACTCCACCGGCCACTACCTGTGCAACGCGTGCGGCCTGTACCACAAGATCAACGGCGTCAACCGCCCGCTGGTCAAGCCCAGCAAGCGGCTGGTGAGTCCCTCCGACGATAGTAACGGTCTGTTTGCGAACAGGTGCGGACGCCGAGCTCCTCACGCGCTTCTATAAGGACGGCTCCGTTCAGCGCTGGATGAGTGTGGAGGGCATGGCCAGGGGCATGAAGAAGGTGAGTCGGTGGCGTGTAGACTAGTGCATGTGTCCCTTGTCCCGCAACCCTTAGCTGACTAACATCCCAGCACGTCTCGTACCTCGCGCTTGCCGAAGCTAGGGAACTACACGCTACCGCTCCCCACTTCCATTGGCAAAGAGCTGGAGGGTCTCTGCAAAGCATCTGAAATGTCGGCGGGGATCGGGAGTTAGCTAAGACTCAACTTTTTAATCAATAGGCTAAAAAATTGGGCTCATTTTCCAAAACTGCAACCCTCAAGCAACAGTTTTAATATACTTACCTACTTGTAGATAGAAATAGCTACCTTTTGCACTTTCAGTTTTTTGATTCGTATTCAACCTTTTTTGCTTGCTCTTCAAATAATATGGTCTGGGGTCAAACAATAATTTCCAATATTACCAAATTTATATTTGTGGGCAGTGGGCAGTGGGCAGTGGGCAGTGGGCACTGTAACCAGTAGTGGCAGGTTTACTTGAAAATTGAAAAGCACTTAAGTAAGTAAGTACTTTCGTCAAGTTATTTGAGTGAAAACTTTCATATTCATTCTTCTTGGTCGCAAAGATGGATAGAATAGTTTAAACCTTGGGAGGTTTTTGTTCTAAAGAGTTAGAGCCTTTGATAAATAAATTGCTTGATATTAGTTTTGTGGAGACCCTCTCTCTAGCACTTTAGTTTGGACTCTATTTCCGCTGACTGTTGGCTGTGCTCCCGCTCTATTCAGTACCTACCCTTATTATAAATGCGAAAGTGTGTTTGTTTTTAGGTTTCTTGTTTTGTCCTTCGATCACGTCGCGACGGTGGAACGGTTTTTTTTTTAATATTCTGATTTGCGATCAGTCCGAGGACTTTTAGCAAATTAGGTGTAGGATATTGTTTTTTAGCGGCTGCTCCTCTTTAGGAGCTAGCACTCAACTCTTTATTGCCTATCAAGAAGCGAGGCCGAGAATACGTTTTCTCTTTAGGCGTCTCGGGTAGTCCTCAATTAAGAGCCTGGTGGCTAGTGGATTCGGATGCATCAGAAGCCGTTCTTTGTAGCGTTTCGCTAGCCCAAGCTAGTGCAACAGATTGACGTGATTTTTAGGGTTCCGTACCTCAGAAGGAAAAATGGAACCCTTATAGGATTACTTTGTTGTCTGTCTGTCTGTCCGTCTGTCTGTCAAGAAACCTACAGGGTACTTCCCGTTGACCTAGAATCATGAAATTTGGCAGGAAGGTGGGTCTTATAGCTGACATTTGGGGAAAAATCTAAAAACCGTGAATTTAGGGTTAGATCACACAAAAAAAATTAAATTGTGGTCATGAACTAATAATTAGTATTTTCAACTTTCGAAGTGAGTGACTATATCAAGTGGGGTATCATATGAAAGGTCTTCACCTGTACATTCTAAAACAGATTTTTATTTATTTTTATGCATCATAGTTTTTGAATTATCGTGCAAAATGTCGAAAAAATACGACTGTAGTACGGAACCCTCATTGCGCGAGCCTGACTCGCTCTTGGCCGGTTTTTTGCATGGGTATAGATAAGAACATGGAGAGTGACATAGACTACTTTTTACGCCGGAAAATCAAAGAGTTCCCACGGGATTTTTGAAAAACCTAATTCCACGCGGACGAAGTCGCGGGCATCTGCTAGTATTACAATAAGTTTAGTTCTAGCGAGATATCTTATCGATAACCGAGCAGTGGCTCAGAGAGGCCGCTCCGCCGGGGCGGTACGCGGCTGGCATCGTACCGGTACGCTGGTACGCGTAATGCGGCGATGTTTGTTAATCAACGCCACTTCACGACTGATAAGTGATAAGACTGCAGTTACATCAGGGTTGCCATGCCATAGGAATGAGTAGATAAGTGCCTAGATGCCATTTAATAGGTAAGATATATAAGTCATTGGATAGCCCTAGGTATAATAAATATTAGATAGGGAAAAGTGTAGATGCATCGACTTTTACAAATTCTCAAATCATGATTAAGTATAGGTCTAGAACTAGATATTATATCTACCTACCTATCTGCCTATAGATAATAGTAAGAAATTAAAAATATCCAAAAGAATCACGGATTAAAAAAAGCCGGCCAAGTGCGAGTCAGACTCGCGCATCGAGGGTTCCGTACTCGGGTATTTTTTACGACATTATGCACGATAAATCAAAAACTATTTTGCATAAAAATTAATGATACCTATCTAAATAAAATTCTGTTTTAGAATATACACGTAAAGCCCTTTTAGTTAATTACTAGCTGATGCCCGCGACTTCGTCCGCGTGGAATTAGGTTTTTAAAAATCCCGTGGGAACTCTTTGAAATCTTTCCTAAAAAGTAGCATATGTCACTCTCCAGGTCTTTATCTATACCCATGCAAAAATCACGTCAATCCGTTGCACCGTTGCGACGCGATTGAAGGACAGACCAACCAACCAACAAACAAACACACTTTCGCATTTATAATAAGGGTACTGATATTAACAGGTAGCGATACGCACATACCTATTATAGTCAATACAACAAAGTACCTAATTACTTAGGTTCGTAAATACTAAGTTGCATTGCATTACAAGCTCTGAGTAGTTGAGTACAATCAAAGATCAGGACGGCGGCAACTAATCCCGTTGTATTCGTAGCTCTACAATCTAAATCTCCCAACTGGACCTCAGACCAAACATGGCAACCCTAGTGAATAATTAAATACTGGGCCGGCGCGCGGTCGCGGCAATTTCCATTCAATTGACAAGTAAACGACGCGGCGACTGGCGACTGGGGACTCTGGGAGGCGATACCCTCAGAGGAGGGCCGATGAGTGACTCGCTGAGCTATCAGCTATCTCGCGCGACCATGCAATATGCATAGCGTGTGGCGCATCGCGGCAGGTAGCCGGCCAATCAGCGTCGCCGGCCGTTATCATTGGACAATCACAATGATAGCATCTCGTAGTGCTTCACAGTAGAGCATGTTCTACACTGTATGTGTATAGTGTAGGTATAGATAGGTGTGCATCTCCGATGTATCGCCTGTCCAGCTGCATGGATGTATCTTGTAGTTGTAGGACGGAGTATTGTAAGGCAGAGCGGTGGAGGGCACTTAGAGGCCTATAAATGCTTATCGACTTATTACATAAACGGGGTTTGAGGTTGCAGCAGTTTTATACTTTGTAAATACTTAGCACTTTGGTAGACAAGTATTATTTTGTTATGGAATAAATTCAGTCGCCCAATATAATGATGTGACTCGGCGTAGAGTTGAAAATTGACATAATATTCCCCCTGGGACCCTTCGAACCCGGGATCACCAGCGCTTACCACTGCGCCAGGGAAGTCGTCGTCAAAAGGTCGGCATAAGGTCTCTTATGGTGCCTCAGGGTTGTCATAAGGTCTCTTAGGCAAAATCGAAACCTATGCAGTTCTCCAAGTGCTGTCACGAACCTACCTCCCCACTAATCCAACATTCCAGTGGTGGGATGTCATCAAAATGTGTGTGTTGTGCAGTCAGCGGCGAGGCGGCACGGGCAGTGCTGCACCAACTGCGGCTCGCGCAACACCACGCTGTGGCGTCGCAACAACGACGGCGAGCCCGTCTGCAACGCGTGCGGCCTCTACTACAAGCTGCACGGCATCAACAGGTAACATAGTCCAACTGTAATGCCATTTCACCTACACCTCTCTGGAGCACCAAGCGAAAATTGCTGCTTCTGCGAACAGGAAGACACGCTGTGAATGTTCCAGTTGTGTGGACCCAAGAATGCTTATCGCTTGATGAGAACAGAAGATAAAAATAAGGAAAAGAAAAGGACAGAGTAGGAGAACTAGAATCCTGAGAGACATGGACACAGAGGACTGTTCTAGTCCGTGCAAATCGGACACGCCTTGCCGGCGGGCAGAAGTCCGGGGATTTTTTCTTCCCTTGAAAAAAACAAAAGTGTCCTTTCACCAGGTCATTGGTGGACACATCTAGGCTAGGCGAAAGTCAGCCAATAACGAATAAAAAGTTTGACTGGTATTAGTAGGATTATTTTCGTAGACGTACCTATTGTGTCTAGAACTAAGTTAGATACCTACATAGCCACTTAGATATTATAACAGAATAGGCTTGCAGAAAGAGAAGCAGGGTGCCAATCACGCTTCATCGGGATGTAGGATAGGTGACCACCGAAGGCATCACCAATAAGCGGCAGTAACAACTTTTCACGACAAACATTTTACGTTCGAAGGTTCAGATCTTACTTAGAACGAGCGACACATCTGAAAATATCAGCAAAAGTGTATAACTACCTAGATAACTTTGTTGCTATAACATTTTGTTGTGTACAGGCCGTTAGCGATGCGAAAAGATGGAATCCAAACTCGGAAACGAAAGCCGAAGAAGTCCGCGAGCGGCGCCAAGCCACCGCAAGATGGCTCCAAGAAGGATGGCCACACTTCTCCTGGAATTGACGGTGTGTTGCATTTTCCTTAATTCATTAGTAGCTAACGGATATCTACGCATTTATTTTCATTTACCTTGGTAGGTACCTTACCTTTCTCATGTCATTCATCATTATTACGGCTACCTTTTCAAATGGTAGCGCATTCAAAACTCTCTTTGGTGGTGGTGCCGGCTCTTTTCAGGAGTCTTATTTCCAAACCAATGGCAGAGATCTGACTTCTTAATTCTGTTTTCGGGCGGAAGTAGGTACCTAACGCAAACGCTACAGGTAGTTTCCGACCGACTTCATCCATCGGCCATCAAACAGAACAGCTGTTTTGAGGCTGCCATCTTCTATCGAGGTGTTTTAATATACCTACCTAACTGAAACCTGTCTTTCATATTTTCCAGATAGCAAACCCAGCATAGCAGAAGTGCCCCTGCCCCTGACGGCGAGCATGGCCGGCGCGGCGAGCAAGGCGCGCGAGCCCGCGCCGTCGCCGCACGCGCACGCCCACCCCCACACGCACGCACACACGCACGCGCACGCGCACGCGCAGGGCGCGCAGTACGGCGGGCCGGCGGGGCTGGCGGCGCCCGCCTTCCTGTCCAACCCGTCGCTGTTCAGCATCAAGAGCGAGCCCAGCGCGCCCGCCGGCTACGAGGGCTACGGCTCGCACTCCGCGTCCAGCGCGCCCTACCACTCGCAGCAGCACTACCTGCACGCGCTGCAGGTGAGCGCTACTACTAAATGTTACTCAGTTTCTCTAATCTCTCTACTCATACACATCATAAGTATTACGTCTCCTCTCAGAATGAAAAGGGTTAACCCATAGTCCACCCGCTGCGCGCTGGCTTATAGTGCGAATTGCCTTTCACATCTTTGAGAACATATTACAGAACTTTCATGCATACAGGTATCCTCACGTTTTCCTTTACCGTTGAATTACCTACTTAGCACGCACATGCGTGACTGAAAAAACTTAAAAGGTACGTGCCCGAGAATCAAACCCCTTGAATTGGAGACCAAAGTCTTAACCACTGAGAGGAGACCGGTGCTCAATAGACAGCCGGCGATGGTTTGACAATTGAGATAATGATGCTACACTCACTTGAAAATAATTTCACCTGAGGCCTTACTTAATTTACCTACCATAGTTTATAGGTACCTACTCATCAATTTTGTTTCGTCATGTTCCCAGTACGGCCTGGGCAACGGCGAGGAGGAGGAGGGCAGCGGCTTCCTGCACCAGCGCAACGTGACGGCGCACGCCAAGCTCATGGCCTCCACGTAGCGCTGCACCCTCGCCGGCAGACCACACCACCACAGGAGGTGACCAGTCTAGCAGCACCCAGTCCAATACAACTCAGGAGAACCGGATATCTCGATTAGGTCGATAATAACCGTGGCGTACGTTATAACTAGTGTTTGTGATTGGCATGCCAGGCATGTCAGCGCCTTCACGTAGCGCTGCACCTTCGCCGGCAGACGCACAAGGAGTTAGCGTGAGGTGGAGGACCACCCTGGCAAGACCCAGTCCAATACTTATAGGTGTCCTCTCTCGATTAGGTCGATAAAAACCGTGGCGTACCTAGAGTGCGTTGTGATTGGCATGCTAGGCCTGCCAGAAGCTACGACCAGACTTTATTGGTTCGAAAATTAGAGGATCAAATTTACCGGTCAAGTTTGCAGCGGACTTGAAGCCGCATCCAGTAAACTTGACGGTGTATGGCCATCAGTTGACTGGACGTCGCTTCAAGTCCGCTGCAATTTTGGCGGTAAACTTGATCGTGAACGTCGCTCGTCGTCCCGATACTCCTACGTTCCTACGACGAACTTAGGACGATAGTCACAGACTTTGTGGATATGAGTTTTTGGGCTTTAACTCTTGTGCTAGAGTAAATAATTAAATTGAACAATGTAATTAATGTTTTCTGTGTAATTCACAATCATGTGTTCTTGCTAGCAAGTATTCCCCTATTGTGAGATAAAACTCTAAAGTTTTATCAAATGCCACAGATGCCTTCTGTAAAATCTAGTAATCAATCATATAGGTACATATATGTATCTAATGATAGCTGATATTCTTAATCCTACCTACCTACAATTCAGGTCAGGAGGAAAGTAGGTATATCAGAATTTATTGTACAACGGTTGTATATTTGAAAGATAACTTTGGAGATCAGTATTATAAGACTCGTCAATAAAGGCATTTCGTGTTATAAAATGCCAAGTCAGTTATTTTCGTGTCACCTAATAGGTCTCTACTCTAATGTAATTTGTATAAAATTATAATTAGTGTAAGAATTAAAGGTATAGAGATAAGGCGTAAGTTGACTGTAAAGTACTTAGCATGTAAATATCTAATTAAACAATTTCGACTAAAAGATAGTCACTGATGTGTATTTGTAATGGCTGTTTATAATAAGTTAAACTTAATCAAACTTGTTACAGTAAGTAATGCTAATAGATACATTAATAATGGGACCTTGTCGTTTAGTATAACTTGATAATAAATAATTAAATGCAAAATGGAACATCTCTGGTACTAATTAAGATTAACTAATTATTCAAAGTTTCCTTCGATTCTAACCTAATCTATTTTTCCTTAGCTAGTTTTCAAAGGTATTTTGCAGAAAACTTCTCGCGTAACACGCTTTGCCCGGCATGGGCGGGGCTTCAAGTGTTCGTGTGTTTAATTTGTTCCATTATTATATTCAAGTCCAAGAGAAAATATGTATTTTGTGGAACACCCTATGCACCCTGCCGCCCTGCATAGTCCACCGTTTCTGCGAGAAGTGATTTATCTTTTAGGTCAGCCGAGGAAAAATAGATTGTAGGTATATCTAAGCAAGGGAACATTGTGTTCTACTGTTACAAATCAACTAATCGACTAAACTCGAGTCACGCAGACTAGGTTTCATGTAACTTAAGATTCTCCTATTGCCTTCTGTGGCGTCCAAACTGTAGTGTTCTATAGAAGGGAAACATAAATGACTATTCAATATTCAAAATACGCAACCTGACGGGTCGAATCAATTAAATACGTAGAGTACGCGGCAGAAAGTAATGTACATCAATCTTTACAGGAGATAGCAGATTTGTAGAGCGTTGTCTCTGTCGTTGAGACCGACAAGACGTTAGATATGTATGAGTGACAAGATTAAAGTTTCCCAAGCTTGCCTATGTTGAAACTTGTGATCCTATAATAATATTTAATAATTCAGATTTAATGTAAAATTAATGTTACTATAATCCTATGACCTATAATACCTGTCTATAGTTTTATAACGTACTGAATAACCTTCACAGAATCATCCGCACATCTTTTGGCCCTCACCGTAGCAACCTTATGACAGAATAGATCTAAGAACAAAGCGCATTTATTAATACTTGTATATACTTAGTTAATTAATAATATAAAGTTGTAGTGCATTTCCCAAACACTTTATTTAAATCTTTTGATAACAACATATAAAATGGATCTCTTAGTTGTGAAGAGAAATGTAAGATATTACATTAAACTTATAAATGCACTTATTTGTGTAGTTTCATTTCTCCCCAGCGTTTCGTGCGGCGTTCTCTAACGCTCCTCCTGTGAGACGGTACAGGCACCACTGCTCGGCGCCCGTCAAGTTGACTGCGCCTTTACTTTCATAGAATGATCTTGCATTGTTCCATTCCAAAACATGGAAATCCACTCGGCAGCAACCTTCGGAATGTGCTTCCTGAAATGAAATTATGAATATTTATAAACAATTTAAATTAAGTACCTATAAACATTTTTATACAATTTAAATTATATGAACTTAAGATTTATTTAAATGTTAAAACAAAATCAGATAATACTAATAATTACTTAATTGAGGTTTTTTACTGCAGTAGTTCATCAGCAATAAATGGAAACTTTAATAAGCAGACAATATTTTATTAGATAGGTAGGTACTTAATTAATGTAGTAAACAAACAAAACTCAGTACAATGTTGTAGTCTCTTCAAATAGCAAACAACTTGCTATTTGAAGAGACCTGTATATATAAGCGTTTTTATAATAGAATGGAAGATATTTTTATTCAAATAGGCTTTTAAAAGTGTGTTTGAGTCGTCAAAATAGTTTCCCTTATAATAGGATGGTTCATTTACATTAGCAACAGCATCAAACAGTCTCTCGCCGACGCCGCGTCGCCGCTCGCTGGTCCTCACGTACAGGTCCTCCAGCAACATCGAGCGACCCTCCCATGTGGAGTAGATAGGGAAGTAGATAGCATACCCAGCTATTATTGTACCCGTTCCCTTCTTAAGCTCTGCTACTAAGCAACGGAATGCCGGTGGGCTCGACTCGAAACCATCGCGTTGCAGATCTATGAACAAAACAAACAATTGAATAATATGTACTTAATTGTCATTAAATGAAATTTAAATGATGTTGTATTAAAAGTAACCTTTAGCTGTTATTTTAGGGCCTTCAGGCATTTTCTCAAAGTCAGCAAGCTCCTGTAAAGCATAAGTCATTTGATTTCAGCCGCTCTTCTAGGCTTGTATGCTTATAAACAAATAAATAATATTGTATTTTAGGTAAACGTTTATAGTGGTTACTTACTTGTATCATTTCGGCGACAGCTAGCATATCGTCCTTTACAGCGCGACGCATTATAACTTCCGTGTCACTGTATTTGTTAGACATTTTAGGTCCTGAATTAGTACGCACTGTTTTTGGTGAAAATATTGTCTAAATTCTAATAAGGGTAATGGTATCTAGTATGGTAGTAGATTATTCTTCACACAGCTAACGTTATCAATTCAAAAATATCACGATAAGTGAGGCCAGATAACCTAATTTATCTATCCGCTAATTATTAATATTTGCAGTAAAATAAATTAACAATGCAACAATCACAATACTTTTCAAAACAAGGCGGTCAATGGTCCCATACATTTGAGGTTAACTTGAAACGTCACTGTCAAAAATGATAATTGTCAAGGTGACATTTTTAGTGTGGCCATCCCATATCCTTATCAGTGTGGCTGCGAGTTGCGACTTTGATCATGATGGAGGTGCGACGTCGCGTCGTTCTTGCAATGTGATGTGAGGAGAGGACACAGAGGTGTCACCGGCAAGCATTTTAGAAGGGCTCATCTCTTAAATAATAATTTTTGAATAGGTACCTAATTAAAAAAAAAGATTAAGCAGATCTGCCCTGTTTACTCTAAAGGGGAAAATAATACAACCAATTATTTAATTAATTACTTTTAATATCACTATTTCAATTACGTTTAAATATATGGTACATGCTAAAACATAATAATGTGGCTAATTCCTTTGTACACAATCTCTAAACTAAACTAAAATATCACGTCGAAATATATTGCTATCCCTTTCATAATGTTGCTTGCGAAAAAGTAAAGCACTAGATTTAAACCTGTTAATTTAGTTTAGTTTAGAGATTGTGTACTAGAGAATCGGCCCCATTGTCGCCTTATACTTTACAGATCCAGTCATTTTGAACATTCGAACGCTTTTATAACTTGTGTTCAGAAATCGTTAGCAATGTGCCTGAACTTATTGCATAAGTCCCGCAAATAGCTATTGCGCTGGAACCATGTCTCATTAACATCGAAATGACATAATTTGACGTATATTTAAGTAAAAATATACCATCAGCTCGAAACTTCAGTCTAGGTAGTGCTAACGTCACTAAAATGGCGGCCACGCGCATTAGCAATTTGCGGGACTTATAATTTACCTAACTAATTTCACCTAATTTCATACAATAGTGTTCATATAAATTAGTCTATGGGAGTAGAAAAATATTATTTTAACTACTTTTTAAAATTTAAAAACAATATAGAGTAAAATAAAAATATCTTATTTCCTATTTTGCATGTCATAATGTCATATTTATTAATAATAATCGGCTTACGTAATTATTGATATATAAATTATATTTTATTATTGTTATATACAATTTTATTACAGGCCGTAGCTGATGAGGCCATATGTTCATAGCGCCATAATGAATTACGGCCGAAGTAATTTTCAATTTATCTATAATCTGTCGAAACGTCTCTATTTGTCAAAAAATACAATACAACTCAGAACAAATACCTGTAGTAGCCCTATTATGACTCTTACTGTTAGAGCTAGATAGCTTAATGCATTTATGCTCTTATTAGAACGTGACAAAATGATTATTTTTTGTCCTTACCACTATGGTCACTTTTTTGTTTGTCATATCATATGAAAGGGCTTATGGCTTAACATGTACATTCTAAAACAGTTTTTAATGCATTATACTTTTTGATTTATCGTGCAAAATGTCGAACAAATACGACTGCAGTATGGAACCCTCGGTGCGCGAGTTTGACTCGCACTTGGCCGGTTTTTATTGACAAATAACAATCTTGCTATTACATATAGGTAAGTAACTTAATTTAGTAATAACAGGAAGATTACAGATAGATTAATTATAATAATAATTAATTTCAGCCTTTAAAAGTGGCTCAGTTGTTCTGTAGGTAGACTTTAGCAACTTTCATAATAATTAGTGATGCATTTTGTAATGACATAGTAATATCTTCTAGTTCATTCATCATCATTATCATGATCAACCCATCGCCGGCTCACTACAGAGCACGGGTCTCCTCTCAGTATGAGAAGGGTTTGGCCACAGTCCACCACGCTGGCCAAGTGCAGATCGGCGGACATCTAATTCATTAGCCGTTAAATAATAATACGGTATTTGACAACTAGTCACATCAGTAACTTTTTATCAAACGTCAAAACGCGCGCTTAGTATGCGAGATTCTATGGAATACCGGTGTGTGACGTCACAATCATTTGACGTGCTTTTTTAACCGACTTCAAAAAAAGGAGGAGGTTCTCAATTCGACTGTATGTTTTTTTTGTATGTTTGTTACGCGATTACTCCGTCAATTATAAACCGATTTTGATGATTCTTTTTTAGTTAAGTAGGACATACTTCAGAGGTGGTCCCGTTTTAATTTGGTAAAGATCTGATGAATATCTTCGGAGATGGAGAATGGAACTCCTCAACGGATAAGAGTAAATTGCTCGCGATCAGTGTAATAGCTTTGTAAACAGTAGGTTTTTAACCAGGCATAGCATATTTTAGCAGAAGCAGTGATAGCCTAGTGGTTAGGACGTCCGCCTTCTAATCGGAGGTCGGGGGTTTGATCCCGGGCACACACTTCTAACTTTTCGGAATTATGTGCGTTTTAATTAATTAAATATCACTTGCTTTAACGGTGAAGGAAAACATCGTGAGGAAACCTACATGCCTGAGAGTTCTCCAAAGGTGTGTGAAGTCTACCAATCCGCACATGGTCAGCGTGGTACACTATGGCCAAAACCCTTCTCACTCTGAGAGGAGACCCGCGCTTTGTAGTGAGCCGGTGATGGGATGATCATGATGATATCATATTTTAGTACAATGGGGTCACTAAAAATTGTTAAATAAAAAAATTCAAAAAAAAATAAAAACCGACTTCAATAACCACAAACACAAAAAAGTAAAAAATAATTAAATTTATTACCCAATATATTATGTATACAAGAGTTATTGCAGTTCTATAGTAATATTTTTTGTTTTTTGGAGTCGGTGCCAATGAGGTGCCAATGTGGAGTCACAAAACAATATGAAGAGTAGATAGAGGGTTCGTGCGGCTAATTGGCACCGGCTCCAAAAAATATTACTACAGAACTACAATAACTCTTGTATACATAAAATATTGGGTAATAAATTAAATTATTTTTTACTTTTAGTGTTTGTGGTTATTGAAGTCGTTTTTTTTTAGTTTAATCGATAATTTAAAATGGTTATTACACCTAAAACCAACATAGGAAGTGGATTTTACGTATTTTGGAAGACCCTCTATTCAATAATCACTGAGAAATAATTTATTTTTGATGTAGTCAAATACCCAATTCAATAAAATTAACAAGTATTGCACAGATGAAGCAAAAATAATAAAAATATCTAATATTATAAATGCGAAAGTGTCTGTCTGTCTGCTAGCTTTTCACGGCCTATCCGTATAACCGATTTTGTTGAATTTGGGATCAGAGGTAGTTTACATTCAGGGACATAGGCTACTTTTTGTCCCGGAAAATCAGAGTTCCCACAGAATTGTAAATGTAAATTCACATAGACGAAGCCGCAGGCATTAACTACTTTGTACAGAGATAGCTTACATCCCGGACACAGATATAATAAGCTACTTTTATCCCGAAAAGTGGAAAGTTTCCATGGGATTTTTAAGAAACCTAAATCCATACAATAAATTTTCTAAACATAATTATGCTTTGTATTTTACAGCCACATTTTAATTTCATGATCCATAAATACACTTGCCCGTAAAATGGTTCTTATTTCATCGCTGTCAGAACTGTAAAACAGATATTTAGCGCACGTGTGTGATAAAAACATTACCGCATATTTACCGTTAACAAAAACGATAATTACTACAGACAATGTGCGGACAGCGGCACGCGCGTCGCGCAGTCTGATACGCGACGCGTGCGCGAACTGACCCCCTTGATAAAGGACCCCGGATGGGTTCGAAACTAGTCGGGCTAACGTCGACTGGATACGTGAGTATAGCCGTAGAAACATATTATATACGATACGTATTTTTACGGAATCCGTGATTTCAAGAATGGGTGCACAAACGCCCGTAGGCAGAACAGCCGTGTAGACCGTAGTGGGGTAGTATCAGTGCGAGTAGTCGGGCCTGAGGCCGAACTCGGCGGCGTAGGCGCCCGCCCACGTGATGGCGGACACCGCCCCCGCCGCGCCCTCCCCGCCCGCGCCGCCCTCCGCCGCTGGAAACAACATGCCACAACAATATACACGGTGTAATTATAACGCTAGCAAAAACGAAGAAAGGTTTATAAATCCCGCAAATTGCTATTACGCCGTAACCATGTCTCATTAATATCGAAATGACGTCATTTTTGGCGAAATAAAAATATACCATCAGATCGAAACTCCAGTCTAGTGCAGACGTCACTAAAATGCCGGCCTTTAGCAATATGCGGAACTTATACTAATGATCACTGATATTATGATACCACAACAAAAAAAAAGTGAAAAAATAAATAAAAATTCTATATTTTTAAAAGTTGCAATGTGTTGCAAATGAAATATCTGACTGATGCTAGAGGTCAACGAACGCTGCGTAGATAAGTGCCGCAGGATCAATGGTGCGTCGTAAGCGGGGCATTGACCCAATTTTGCGTGCTATACATTGCAGGTTTGAAAGATACTAAATCACTATAACTACAAGTACATATAAGGCAAATAAATCATTATTGGTATTGGATTGTGTTTATAATAGTTTTTCGTAGCGTCCTTATATCACTAATGTAATTTATGCCCTATATATCATCACAGACAAACTGCTCATATTTACAGGTTATTCCGTGGATCCCCTAAAATCCCCCCTGGGTGGATACTCGGAATTGCGAGTTCATCTTTCCCCCAGATGGATGGTCGGCATTCGTAATGGTCCGGCGGGTCATAACAAATTTGGTAAGCATCACCGATATGGATTTTGTTGGGTTCAGAGGATAGAGGGCAACTCTCTAAAGCTAAATATGCCACTCTGCCGTCCCTGAGTGGTTGTCATAAGTATTTATGGCGCCTGAAAGACGCGTTATCGTTACCAAAAATTACATGATAATATGGATATGGCTGGTGATGGTATAGAAAGTAAGTACTAGTTGTGCTCATGCAAACCGAATAAGGACTGATCACGATTCGGTTCCGTTTTCGAGCTATGCCCTTCAAAAATATATGCAAAAAAAAAAACGACGAGAAAAATGTCTGTTGTAAGTGCTAGTCTTACACATGCAAATTATGTAAAAACTTACTAAAAATTTGGTTGCGTTATGGAGCAATGCTGGTTAAAAAAATCTGCTTATATAGAGCTCAAAAAAAGAGTTGAATAGATATGGCTGTTGATGGTGTAATAAGTAAGCTCTAGTTGTTTGCATAAACTCAGTAAAGGTTGATCTAAGATTTGGTTGCGTTTTGGAGCTATGTCTGTTCAAACATATTGTTAAAATAAAAATGATAAGGAATATATATGGCTGCTGATGGTATAGATAGTAAGTAATAATACAAATTGTGCAAAAAATAATCAGAAATTCGGTTGCGTTTTTGGAGCAATGCAGATTCAAAAAAAAATTCTAAAATTGAAATCGAAAATCGAGTTTTTGGTTGGTGAGACCATGGGAGATAAGGGGATGCGCGAGTCTGACTCGCCGGTTTTTTTTTTTTTCAAAATAAAATACATGACTTACATAGTGCCGCTTGCAGTTTAGACCCCGAGGCAGCTCTGGACTCCGGGCTGCGGTTTAACTTGCTGTCACCATCTGCAGAGAGAAATTTAAAAATCAATCAAATTACTTATGAAAAGTTTTATGCTTATATTTATGCTTTTAATTATGATTTGTTATACCGAAGGCGCCGTTAGGTATTATGTGTTGTATTCGCAGCTCAGAGCGGTAATATTACCTGTTACACTTAGAGCACGGATCGGTAATATTACCTGTTGCACTTGCAGGACATGGCGGGTTCATTACCTGTTGTACTCGCAGCACGAATTAATAATACCTATTACACTTGCAGTACATGGCGGGTACATTAGTTGTTGCATTCACGGCACATGGCAGCAATATTGCCTGTTGCACTCGCAGCACGGTTCGGTAATATTACCTGTTGCACTTGCATTACATGGCGGGTATCGAAGCACCCGTGGCACTGGCGATGCGACGCGGTAGTTACCTGCGGCGGGCTCGTGGTCGCGGCGCTGCGCCTGCGCCTTGAGCAGCTTGCTCATGGTGTTGCGCGGCGTGGGCGGCGGGCGCTCCAGCGCGCGGCCGTGCGCGGCGCCGGCGTGGCGCTCCAGCATGTAGCGGCGCTCGAAGCACCCGTGGCACTGGCGATGCGACGCGGTAGTTACCTGCGGCGGGCTCGTGGTCGCGGCGCTGCGCCTGCGCCTTGAGCAGCTTGCTCATGGTGTTGCGCGGCGTGGGCGGCGGGCGCTCCAGCGCGCGGCCGTGCGCGGCGCCGGCGTGGCGCTCCAGCATGTAGCGGCGCTCGAAGCACCCGTGGCACTGGCGATGCGACGCGGTAGTTACCTGCGGCGGGCTCGTGGTCGCGGCGCTGCGCCTGCGCCTTGAGCAGCTTGCTCATGGTGTTGCGCGGCGTGGGCGGCGGGCGCTCCAGCGCGCGGCGCCGGCGTGGCGCTCCAGCATGTAGCGGCGCTCGAAGCACCCGTGGCACTGGCGATGCGACGCGGTAGTTACCTGCGGCGGGCTCGTGGTCGCGGCGCTGCGCCTGCGCCTTGAGCAGCTTGCTCATGGTGTTGCGCGGCGTGGGCGGCGGGCGCTCCAGCGCGCGGCGCCGGCGTGGCGCTCCAGCATGTAGCGGCGCTCGAAGCACCCGTGGCACTGGCGATGCGACGCGGTAGTTACCTGCGGCGGGCTCGTGGTCGCGGCGCTGCGCCTGCGCCTTGAGCAGCTTGCTCATGGTGTTGCGCGGCGTGGGCGGCGGGCGCTCCAGCGCGCGGCGCCGGCGTGGCGCTCCAGCATGTAGCGGCGCTCGAAGCACCCGTGGCACTGGCGATGCGACGCGGTAGTTACCTGCGGCGGGCTCGTGGTCGCGGCGCTGCGCCTGCGCCTCGAGCAGCTTGCTCATGGTGTTGCGCGGCGTGGGCGGCGGGCGCTCCAGCGCGCGGCGCCGGCGTGGCGCTCCAGCATGTAGCGGCGCTCGAAGCACCCGTGGCACTGGCGATGCGACGCGGTAGTTACCTGCGGCGGGCTCGTGGTCGCGGCGCTGCGCCTGCGCCTTGAGCAGCTTGCTCATGGTGTTGCGCGGCGTGGGCGGCGGGCGCTCCAGCGCGCGGCGCCGGCGTGGCGCTCCAGCATGTAGCGGCGCTCGAAGCACCCGTGGCACTGGCGATGCGACGCGGTAGTTACCTGCGGCGGGCTCGTGGTCGCGGCGCTGCGCCTGCGCCTTGAGCAGCTTGCTCATGGTGTTGCGCGGCGTGGGCGGCGGGCGCTCCAGCGCGCGGCCGTGCGCGGCGCCGGCGTGGCGCTCCAGCATGTAGCGGCGCTCGAAGCACCCGTGGCACTGGCGATGCGACGCGGTAGTTACCTGCGGCGGGCTCGTGGTCGCGGCGCTGCGCCTGCGCCTTGAGCAGCTTGCTCATGGTGTTGCGCGGCGTGGGCGGCGGGCGCTCCAGCGCGCGGCCGTGCGCGGCGCCGGCGTGGCGCTCCAGCATGTAGCGGCGCTCGAAGCACCCGTGGCACTGGCGATGCGACGCGGTAGTTACCTGCGGCGGGCTCGTGGTCGCGGCGCTGCGCCTGCGCCTTGAGCAGCTTGCTCATGGTGTTGCGCGGCGTGGGCGGCGGGCGCTCCAGCGCGCGGCCGTGCGCGGCGCCGGCGTGGCGCTCCAGCATGTAGCGGCGCTCGAAGCGCTCGGGGCAGAAGGCGCAGCGGAAGAGGCGGCGGCGCGGCAGCGCGGCGTGCGCGGCCTCGGGCGCGCCCTGGTGCGCGCGCGCGTGCGCCACGAGGTTGTAGCGCTCGCTGAAGCGCTTGCCGCACACGGCGCACTCGTGGCGCTTCTCGCCCGAGTGCACGCGCTTGTGCCGCTTGAGGTGCGAGCGCGTCATGAGCGCCAGCCCGCACACGTCGCACGAGTGCGGCTTCACGCCCGAGTGCGACAGCTTGTGCATCTTGAACGACGACGTGTGGATGAACGACTTGCCGCACAGGTCGCACTGCAACAACCACCGCACGACCTCACATGTCTTCCCAGTATTTAGTACTCAATATAAATTTTCCCTGATACCCGCAACGTTATCCGTGTGGATTTAGATTTAAAAAAATCCATGGGAACTCTTCATGGGAATTTTCTGGGATAAAAAGTAGCCCCTGTAACTCCCCAAGTAACATGTAACAAATGAAAAATCACGCAGATCCGTTGCGACGTGATTGAAGGACAACCCCACAAACACACTGTCGCATTTATAATATGGGTAGTGATAGGTAGGCCCAGACAAAATAGTAACAATTATTATTATGAAGTCAAAATTGTACATAAATCCCGCATGCGCAGCTGCACAGATTACAAACACTCGCGCCGCCACATATCTATAAAGTGGTTTCAAAATGCCATAATTTCACCTGATAGTTCAGTTTGCCCGTGTGTATGTTGTTGTGCCTCTGCAGGGCGCCCTTGGACGGGAACAGCTTGTTGCACTCCTCGCACTTCCAGTCGCTTATACCTGCAACACCAATATACCTGCAACACCAATATACCTGCAACACCAATATACCTGCAACACCAATATCATACAACTGGCTGATAATATATTTCACTTTTCATGCTCCTAAAGTTATGCTGGATGTAAGCAGAAACTGCTTTTGATACTCTCTTACATTAAAGTATTGTATGGAAAGTTCTATAGTGCCTGAACCTAGCCTCCTATGCTCGTATGCTCTCCTGGTACTTTATTCATGTGAGCTACAGTTGTTGGTGTCACGTCAAAGGGTCTCTGACCTTGAACTACATATTTGGCGTCTCATTAAATGGCCTCAGACCAGATTGATAAATCACCGATTGTACCTGCGTAATGGGTGATTTATCGATGCATAAACTCCGTCATAAAATTCATTTTAACCTCGACTTCAATAACAGCCCTCGCTGACGTCTCGAATAAAATGGATCGTTTTATGCAAAGCCAAAAGAAAGCGCGCCGCGCGCCACCTCAGGCCCCCGCACAGGGTTCCATGCGGGCCGCAGCCTGCGCATCGCACAGTCTCATTCGTAACGCATCGCGAATAGAGACCCTTTAAAATAAGAACCCCAGACAGGTTCAAAACTAATGGAATTTACTTCGACTAATCACGTAAGTCGACTCGAAGTTTTGTGTAACACCTTGTGAATACCTTTGTGTAAGGCGACGTGAATGTCGCAGGCCCTCTTGTGCTTGTAGTGCGCGCCGCACACCTCGCAGATGTAGGGGGGCTTGGAGTCGTCGTGCTTTGACTTGTGTTGCTCCAGACGAACTGCAATTTTTACTTATTTTGTACTCAAACGGTCGAACACGAAGGATTCTGTACCATCGTACAGGAAATACTATTTTTTTTTATTTTGATAGTGGCCATTTTGAACTGTATGTTATAGTGGCAAAAGAAATACACATTCTGCGAAAGTTTCAATATCTTCCCTATCTATCCCTTCAATATCTATCATTACGGTTCACAAAATACAGCTGACAGACATACAGATGGTTGGATGGACAGACGGACAGCAGAGGCTCAGTAATAGCATCCTATTGGCACCCTTCGGGTATGGGACCCTAGAAATGATATACTGAATGTAAATATTGCTTACCTATTGATGTATATCTAGCATTGCACTGGTCGCACTGGTGCATCACTTTGGGGTCCTTCTTCTTCTTCTTGCCGGGGATGCTCTTGAAGGTCTTCTTCTTGGGGCGGCCGAGCGGCCTGGCCCTCTGCTTGCCGTTGCTGATGGGCTCCGGGGTGTAGATGGAGCTGTCGTCATCATCGTCATCAAACGTGTCCACTTCCAGCTTCAACATCTCCTCCAGACAGTTCATGTTGGGACTTTGAGATCTGAAACATAATTCAAAAAATTCTAAATTCAAATAATTTATTCAAAATCAGTACCCTTATTATAAAAGTGAAAGGTTGATCTAAAATTTGGTTGTGTTTTGAATATTAGTATAGAGTATGTATAGATATGACCTGTCAGGTGACTCCTCCTTCTTCACTTTCTGCATGTTGAGATGTGCCACCAGCATGTGGGCCGTGAGAGCCGCCTCGCCGCCGCACTTTCCACTCTCTGCACACTCTCCACACTCCCAAGCACTACAAATAAGATATTATTGAATAATGCTCAAAGGACTAGCAAGCTGATGCGGCAATGAATCCATGAAGATGAAGTTGATAACTAAACTAAATTAACAGGTCTAAATCTAGTGCTATGTTTTTCCGCAAGCAACATTATGATAGGAATAGCAATAGATTTAGACGAGTTATTTTAGTTTAGTTTTTTTTAATGTTTGATATTTCAAAGCTATCTGCAATCAGTCATTGAATGGACTTTAATCAGATTGTTATGAGTGCATTCAGGGTTGGGAATGGGTCACTCCATCGAGAAACTCTTCTCATAATGCTTTCGCTGGCCTTAGTGTGCACAAGACAGTTCTTCTATTGTGGCTCTTTTCAGCCTATTAACTCTGCTGCATGTGGTAAGTGACACTGCCACACTATTTGCATGGACTTCAAGCCTGGCCTTGTGTTTCTTAGCATTGATATTTATTTCTTCTTTGATTGTGGTGGTGCTTTAGTTTAGTTTAAGTATGATTTAATTTGACACAACATGCACAGCTCAAACTACTGGACGGATCAGGCTGAAATTTTGCATGTAGATAGCTATTATGACGTAGGCATCCGCTAAGACAGAATTTTTAAAAATTCAACTCCTATGGGGGTGAAATAGCGGTTTGAAATTTGTGTAGTCTACGCGGCGAAGTCGCGAGCATAAGCTAGTGAGTAAATAAACTCATCTAAAAGCCAATAATTGGGAATTGAATTGAAATAAACTCATTAAAGTGAGGCAATTTGTAAATCTTGTATTTAACTTAGGGTACACTAGATATTGAATAAAACCTGCAGGTCAGTTGCAAAAACCCCTGCATCAATCATAACTATAGTGTCAACATTGTGATTGGCTGAATATGGCATTATTTGCTGTTATAGCGGCAATAGAAATACACATTTTGTGAAAATTCCTATTCTCTACCTATTTCTGCTCACGAGATACAGCCCATTGGTAGACGGACAGACGGACGAACAGCGGAGGCTTAGTAATAGGGTCCCGTTGGCACCGTTTGGGTAGAGAACCCTAAAAATATGCTAAAATAATGTAGTTTACCTGTCAGCACTGTCTTTGCTGCGTAACTTGCGTTTGTTCTCAACGGGAGGCTTCTTTTTTCTCTTGTCAACTTTTCGATGTCGCTTTTTCTTAGTGAGAGCAAGTGGTTCATCTTCGGAGTCATCATCACAATCGTTATTAACATATACGTCTAAATCTTCATTCTTAACTACTTCTAGAGTGACTCGCTCGTTCGTGCTCGTCACCGACGGCTCGAAGAGCGGGTTCTTGCTGATCACAGCGTGAAATTCTTCTCTAGCTTTATAATACTCTAATTCAGCTTGTTCTAATATGTTAACTAAGTTGAGGCACGTTTTACAAACATATTTGGAGCCGTTGGGTGCCTTGTTGAGGCCTGCGTGAGTGAATTTATTCAGGAAATCGCTCAGCAAAGTTCCCCCGGCAGTTGCCGTCGCGTTCAGCTCGCTGTAGTTGCCGCTTCGTCCCAGGCACACCAAGCACTCCACAATCTCCTGCTTCACGATCACCTCCGTCTCTTTTTTAACCCCGAGCGCCCCATCATCCTTTAGTGAACACGTCTTAATCTCTGAACTGCTATTTACTGCGGTGGAAGTCATTTTGCAAGAAATGCTTAGAGTGCAATGGAAACATCACACCGATGTAGATTTTTGTGAAAGATTCTCATTGTTGATTTAAATTATATTTATTAAATATCCTTAGATTTAGTAAAGGAAGACAAAAAATAGCTAGGTATTTAGTTTTACTTCTTTTGACAAATGTTTACCAAAGACAATTATAGAGCCAAATATGACGTTTGTGTTTTTATAGATTAAAAAAGTCCACAGATATTATCAATTTAAAAGTGCATTTAAAAAGTCATATTTTTTTGCAGCAAGTTTAATTTGTAAGCCCTCATAAGAATTAACTATTATTTCCTACACAATTGGGGAGCCCTCATCTCTTGAAATCATGATGACATTCACAGATTTATGGTTTCGAATCACGAATTCGAATCCTTCCGACCATAAATTATCTACTAGATCTAGATTGCTTTGCTTCCGAATTCCGACAGATATGGCGGACCGCGGGAAATGTTGAATTGCGAACAACGAACAAATCGAAGGAAAAAACGTAGTCATTAATCATCGAATGTTGGGATATTTAGAATTTATCGGAAAAATATCAGTAAAAGGAAAAACTTGGACGTCCTGTTTGAGATATATATTTGAAGATGGTGAAAAATGGGATTTAGCAACAATAGACAATTAACACCACTCCACTTATCATAAGGTATTTTGCCACTCAAAGCTCGATGAGGGGACCTATTCTTCAAATAAACAGCAACTTGGAAAGCATCTTGCCAGTATGCTTTAGATAGTGAGCTTTCAGCCAACATTGATCTCGCCTTCTCTGTTATTGTACGATTAGTGCGTTCAGCAACTCCATTTTGCTGTGGGCTATAAGGCGTTGTTACTTGGTGCTCAATCCCATTCGAAGAAAGGTAATCAGAAAACTCTTTATTTACATATTCTTTTCCTCCATCGGTTCTAAGAGCCTTTATTTGAAAACCTAATTGTTTTTCAACTAGAGCTCGAAATAATAAAAATTTATTCTTTACCTCAGTTTTAGAAGATAAAAAATAAGGAAAAGAATATGTAAATAAAGAGTTTTCTGATTACCTTTCTTCGAATGGGATTGAGCACCAAGTAACAACGCCTTATAGCCCACAGCAAAATGGAGTTGCTGAACGCACTAATCGTACAATAACAGAGAAGGCGAGATCAATGTTGGCTGAAAGCTCACTATCTAAAGCATACTGGCAAGATGCTTTCCAAGTTGCTGTTTATTTGAAGAATAGGTCCCCTCATCGAGCTTTGAGTGGCAAAATACCTTATGATAAGTGGAGTGGTGTTAATTGTCTATTGTTGCTAAATCCCATTTTTCACCATCTTCAAATATATATCTCAAACAGGACGTCCAAGTTTTTCTTTTTACTGATATTTTTCCTATAAATTCTAAATATCCCAACATCGACGACCAATAATTAATCTATATTATGTCATTAATATTATTTAGTTCATATTTATATCAATCCTAACTCCTAAGTTTTAGCCAAAATTTTTACAAGCGCATGGCCCGCATTTAAATATAAGTACCTACTAGTTTATTTAAAAATCCCAACACCCCAATTGAGAACCTCCTCCTTTTTTTGAAGTCGGTTAAAAAGTAAAAACTAATAAAAATAAAATGTATATATATCCAGTATATAGTACTTTGTTACTAGTAAAACAATCATCAAGTGCACGTAAAACGTGAACCGAGCCGTTTCCAGTAAGTAAGTAGAAGGTTTCGTGCTCGTAAACCATGACCGTAGTTCGCTCCAACTGCAACGTACAAAACTACAAAGTACAAACTAAACCAGTTGTGGTTTGAAATTGAATTGCGCAGGTCGATCGTTAGTGCTGTCGGAAATCCGTACTCGATTAAAATAATACGCCTTTGTTTACGCGCCGTGCGAGAAAATACATTGAAGTTAAATAAAGTGAAGTTTTTCCTAATTTATGCTTCAATCATTTTCCATTGACTGATGTTGCCGTTATTTATTTATTGGTAAATGAAAAATCATTTTCTCTAAATTCGGTGTTTGTGCGTGTTTTCATGGATATTGGAAGGAGTCTGCAATAATTTTTGAATCTACCTTCTTTTTTTATGTGAGTACGTTTTTTATATGAGTGGGTACGATCTATTCCACGAACACTTGATTTTATATGAGTGGGTACGATATATTCCACGAACACTTGATTTTATATGAGTGGGTACGATCTATTCCACGAACACTTGATTTTATATGAGTGGGTACGATCTATTCCACGAACACTTGATTTTATATGAGTGGGTACGATCTATTCCACGAACACTTGATTTTATATGAGTGGGTACGATCTATTCCACGAACACTTGATTTTATTTTTATCAATTTTTAAGAATTCGCAGGCAATGTAATAAACAGCTAAATCTGAGATTTCATTAGAACTTGTAATAAATAGGCTTAAATTAGATATTTTTCCCAAAAAAAGGAGCTACCTACGTTATTATTTTGTGTTTGATATAATGTTTGACGAAATGAATATTATGGCCAGAAGGCAGAAACTAGATCCAGGAAATGATAGCTATCTATGTAAGGGATAATCCTTGATCCTTGAGCGGGTCCTTCTGTCTTCGTGCTGGAGTGCCTGGAGTCCAAACTTCCCTATTATTTTAAAATTTGGATGGTTTTTGAAAATATACAGAGAAAGTTTAGCTGATAGGTAGGTAGGTTGATTCACTGCGTAGAAATGGACTAATTAGTAGGTACCTATAGGCTTACTTATAGGCCTTAAAATAATTATATGTATACTTACTTATCTATTATTATTTTATTTTTAGGGTTCCGTACCTCAAAAGGAAAAAGGAACCCTTATAGGATCACTTTGCTGTCTGTCTGTCTGTCTGTCAAGAAACCTATAGGGTACTTCCCTATGAAATTTGGCATGAAGGTAGGTCTTTATAGCAGACATGAGGGGAAAAATCTGAAAATCGTGAATTTATGGTTAGGCACATCACAATAAAAAAAAAATGTGTTCAAGTAGGTATCGCTATTTCCAACTTTCAAAGTAAGATTACTATACCAATTAGTGGGGTACTTGAAAGGGCATTACTTCTATATTCTAAAACAGATTTTTTATTTATTTTTGGTTTTTGATGTGTGCAAAATGGGGATAAAATACGATTGTAGTAGGCAGGATTTGGCTGTACCTTTTTGTTTTTGTAATATCCCCACTGTTTACCCATAAGAGCCTCAATAGCTCAACGGGTAAAGGAGTGAACTGAAAACTGAAAGGTCGACGGTTCAAACCCCGGCCGTTGCACTATTGTCGTACCTACTCCTAGCACAAGCCTGACGCTTAGTTGGAGAGGAAAGGGGAATATTAGTCATTTAACATGGCTAATATTCTTTTTAAACACAAAAAAAAAATCGCAATAAAGAAATTTGAATTGAATTGAATTGGAACCCTCAGTGCGCGAGTCTGACTCGCACTTGGCCGGTTTTTACTAAATGAAGCAATTTCCATAACCGTCTCTTGACGTAGTAGGTAGGTACGGGTAGGTAGGTAGGTAGCTGCTACATGGTGCATGGTGTGGGGCTGTGGGCACGGCGCGTGACGGCAACGGCAGACCCAGTTATGCTGATACATGGGGGAAACTAACCATTTTACCATATTTATAGTCTCAATTGGCTACTTTAATTATTCTAAAGCCGTGATGGCTTAGTGGTTAGAATGTGTGGATCCATAGGAAAAGATCGCGGGTTTGACATTGGACAAGCCACAAAACTGTATGGTGGCCGATTCTCTAGGACACAATCTCTAAACTAAACTAAATTAACAGGTCTTAATCTAGTGCCATCCTTTTCTGCAAGTAACATTATGAAAGGGATTAGCAATAGATTTAGAGTTTAGACGTGTCATTTTAGTTTAGTTTAGAGATTGTGTACAATGGAATTAGCCACAATAGACGTTTCCAATTAGAGGCATATAAAATTATGTACCTATAATACGAGCTTATGCTTGCGACGTCGTTCGCGTGGACTACACAAAATTAAAACCCCTATTTGACCCCCTTAGGGGTTGAATTGTCAAAAACCCTTTCTTAGCGGATACCTACGTCATAATAGCTATCTGCATGCCAAATTTCAGCCCGATCCGTCCAGTATCAGGCTGAAATTTTGCATGCAGATAGCTATTATAACGTAGACATCCGCTAAGAAAGGATTTTTGACAATTCAACCCCTAAGTGGGTAAAATAGGGGTTCGAAATTTGTGTAGTCCACGCGAACGAAGCCGCGGCCATAAGCTAGTAGGTAGCTTATAAAATTGCAAAAACTTAAGAAATAATATCAATTGATAAGCTTTTATAGCGGATCTGGTGCCCCCATTAGTGAAAGGAAGTGGGACCTGTCGCGTGCACACACGAGTGCACAGGTTGGGTTACTCGAAGGGTTCGTCACCACATCGCTTCGTCACGGGTGCACACACGGAGGACACTACATGGGGTCCAAAATATTATACATTTTTGTTCCTACCTATAAGTAGGTAGGAACATTACGCGGCAGAAAATAATGTATATGTATCGACCTTTAACAAGAGATAGCGGTTTTGTAAAGCGTTGTCTCTGTCGTTGAGACCGACAAAATGTCACATAGGTATGAATGACAGAGAGCTCTACAAAGCCGAAATCTCATTCTAAGGTCGATGTACAGTACGAGGCCGAAAGTAATGTACATCGACCTTTAGAAGGAGACAGCAGATTTGTAGAGCAATGTCCCTGTCGTTGAGACCGACAAAACGTCACATAGGCACATAGGTATGAGTGACAGAGACAATGCTCTACAAAGCCGAAATCTCATTCTAAAGGTCGATGTACATTTTTTTTGCTGCGTTACAGTATAAAATCGTAGCTTTTACTATTTCAGTCTAGTTCGCTAACTCAGTGTCTACCACTGAATGATAGCCCACCCACCACCGATCTCATCTTACGTTTATTTTCAATCCATTGAAGGTTCTCTACAAAGAATATTTTGATATCACTCAGTGAAGGAGCAATGTACTATATCAGGTTTTTAACAATGTGTAACTTTGTAAGCCATAATTTACCAGAGATTTATGTTTACGCACTTCCTTAGTGGGTTGAATTAAGATTATCTATTATACGAGTAGGTATATAGGTAGGTTAGGTTATTTAGGTATATTATACCTAAACAATAGCGCTGCGCTATAATACGCATCGCCGCGTCCTCTTTTGTTTGTGGCTTTGGGTTCATCTTTTATTTTACACTGACTGGCATCTTTTACATTAGCTCATACTACGTAGGTACCTATTGTAAGAAATGTGACGTACTGACAGACGAGCAGACATACATAATTATTATACTTATAGTACGCGACAGGTCGAGATGGCAATCGTGGAGGAAACGCCCCCCCACATACCCGCACAGCCCCCGCTCTAATTCATTGCGGATGAGCACGGGTGACGTGCGGGGTGTCCGGGATGTCCCCCCTCATACCCCGATTGCCATCTCGACCTGTCGCATACTATACCTAGGTAGCTACTCTTTCCAACTAAGTTTCTTGGATGCTTTGAAAAAATCTAAAAGTTGGTATTATTAGGCCTAACGCATAACGGGCCATCTCTCTTGATAATGCGCGTCCAACTCTAGCTTCCAAGGCTAGCGTTTGAGTCTTTTCTGTGTTTTGTTGGTTGATTGTGCTTATTGGTGGAATGGACTTAGTAACCCAGTGCCTCATGTAAAGTTGTGTATTGCAATGTGCAGTTATAGCTGAAATAACGAAACAGCGTGAAGCACACGAGTGCAAAATGACGAAATCGGCATCTGGAGTCTGTAGCAAGTGCAAGCTGTTAGCTGAGGTGGCCGCGTTGCGCGCTCCGGCGCGTCGCCAACTCGCTCGGAACTGCGCAGTTATATGCTGCACGATACGATACATACACCCACATGTAATATACTTACTTACTGACTTACAGGTGCTTACAGATCTTTGTCATTTAGTGTATCTATAAACAAAGAGGGGATACACAAAATCGACTCACTAGAAACCGGCGTAATTAAACTGCATGTAGGTAATATGCGCTAAGTATATCGTATGCGTGTGACTGAGATGGTTTCAGAAGAATTTTTAGATTTATCCAAGTTACTATTACACAAAACACAAAAACTTTCTTCACTACTACACTTCGAGGCTGTTATATCTACATTGAAAAAAAATGGATGAATTACCTATATCAGGGCATGAGCTTTCAGTTGTCGACAAGATGGTATATCTAGTTGTATTGTTACATATTTAATTGTGATTTGAAAAGAGCAACTGCTGAGTTTCTTGTCAAATCTTCTCAGTAGAATCTTCATTCCGAACGGTGGTAGAGTCACAGACGTAACATTAGACACTCGTCCTAGATGAAATAAATTGATGTTGATTTGATTTTGATAAACATTAGATAGATACAGCAAAAATTCTGCTTTGGCGGCAGTAGTTCTGAGACGGACATGACCTGTGACCTGGCCTGGCTGAAGTCTTGAACCAATATTTACAGTTATATGAGTAGAGAAATTCGCACCGGTAAATGTAGTGTGGAATGACCTCCAGGCTGATGGCGACATCAAGAACGTGGTGGGAAACAGAGGGGATGTCGGTGCCCTCGGTGCCCGTGAAGTTATGGAGAGTGGAGAGCACAGTTTGGTTACATCATAGAGACACAGTAGTCCGACTCCTTCGATCTCGTTGTAATATTGATGAACATAATGACCTTTCAACATAATGTGGCGACCATGTCTCGGATCCATATGTCATCACTGGCAACACGCGCTGTTCGAAGACTTTGGTCTTCAAGCACTGAGGAATTTTGGACGAGAAGGCTATATATCAGCCAGTACCAAAATAATACATGAGAAACCGGCTTTACTCCAGTGAAAAAGGACCCCGGATGGGTTCGAAACTAGTCGACTTGTACATGTATAATGGAAATCACTGACGATAGTTTAAACGCTCAAAATGTAGGTATCTAAATTATAAATACACGTGATTGATTTACCAAGAGAAAGTCAATAACAACAATAACTGCCGGCCGTTTCGTTGAACTCTACCGGAACTGAACCGGCCCGAAATACTGAAGGATCCGGAAAGGAATTCCGGAGCTTATTAAATCTTGCCACTTGCTGTTTTTGGTTACATATTATATCAAATTTTCACGTATCCTTGAAGTCCATTCATCAAGTATTTTTTATAATTTTTACTAGCTGATGCCCGCGACTTCGTACGCGTGGATTTAGGTTTTTAAAAATCCCGTGGGAACTCTTTGATTTCTCGGGATAAAAAATAGCCTTTGTCACTCTCCAGGTATTTGTCTATACACAAGCGAAAAATCACGTCAGTCCGTTGCACCGTTGCGACGTGATGGAAGGACAAACCAACAAACAAACACACTGTCGCATTTATAATAAGAGTACTTTACTTAATAAGGGTACTTGATAAGGGTGTTTTACCTACACTTCAAGGAAATTTCTAAATAATTTTAAATACATATCAAAAATTGCGTAACCGGCAGGATTCGAACCTGCGTCTTCTGGGTTAGCGCCCGACGCCTTGCCCGCTAGGCCACGGTTTCGCTTACTGCCATTCAAGTAATGCTTCAACAGACACTAGAAAGGGAGTAATCAGATACCTAGTGTACAAACCCGAGTGGCGGCGCCAAGGTCGACAACCGTGTGTTACGCACATACTCGTTGCCGAAAACAATGACTGTAACATGTAAATTGTCGGAAGAAAGCGAAATTAGCGACAGCCCGTCGACGTTTGATGCTTTTCCGCTTTCTAGACGCGCCGCGCTTCAGCCAACGGGTACACTGCCAGAGGCAGAATGTTTAGTGGCCTTGTGGGTAGCTTGATGATGATTATTATGGCAGGTACCTACTACCTATGTCTTAGACAAGTTCAACTCGTCAAGGTCTGCACCCATCTTCTTTAGGGGCGTGAGGTTACGAAGGGGAGCGCGCGATCATGTAGAGTTGGATTAGCAAGAGTTTGCGCTTCGAACACCTTCATTTAGTATTCAAAGATAAGTTATTATAGCAAAGTGACGAGTGATGTTCTACACTCGTTCACATAATAGTATAATCACCAACTACCAGCTATCCAATGAGACGATTCCTCGTTCTTTCGAAGTTAGTAAAAAATTTAATATGCCATCTAGAGGGGCGCCTATGACGTGCTTGCCTAGGGCGCTCTCGACATTTAATCCGCCTCTGACTTAAACGTTTCCGTCTGTTGTAATCCCAGGATCGAACCCCTGACCTCCCGAATAGAAGGCCGACGTCTTAACCAATGGGCTATCACTGCTCTATAGAAAACAATACGAGCACTTCGTTTCTATCAGCTTAAGCGATCTTGCGATGTCGTGTGTAGATGTCACCATCTATCTGCCGCATCACATGATAATCTAACCATGTAAAATTATATCAAGTTTCTCTTATGATCGAGTTAAAACGCAACAGGTCGAGATAGCAATCCGGGTATGAGGCGGGGGGATGCCCCGTACGGCGTACACCCGCACGTTACCCGCGCTTGCCCGCACCGAATTAGCGCGGGGGTTATGCCATCTCGACGTGTCGTGTCTGCACTTGTAATTAACGTCAAAGTAAAATCATTTATGTAACAAAATAGGTAACATTTACACTTGTTGATAGTCAGTTGTTGGATTTGTAAGGTGAAAAAACTTAAAACTAAAGCTATGTAGGGGTTCCAAAAAGAGTCCACAAAAGGGTCTGAAAAGAGCCCACCACAAACTCGGCCGGGTTACGGGTATAACTTACCTAGTTAGACTAGTTACCTATCTCTGTTGTTGTTGATGTTAAGATTGAATGCGGTAAGAGTTGACTTAGCGTTGCACAATGGGATTACCCCAAGACATGCAGTAATCCTGTTACAACATACTTGACTTAATAATGCGGACGCGAGCTAAGCTGTTAGAACATACTTGACTTGAAAATGCGGGCGCGAGTTAAGCTTGAAGACAATGTGGTGATAGATACTATAACTAGAGTACCTAAGTAAATTGGGTGGCTGAAGTATATTAAGTCTAGTAACTTATGGTGAGTAAGACATTTTTTGTAAAGTGTTCTATAAGATCCTTGTGTTGTGGAATTGCTCCGTGCATCTTTATGGTTAATACACAGAAATGTATTTACATATTTTCTACCTATGATATAAACTTTATTCTTTTTTCCATCTTAATTTTAAGTTTAAGCAACCAAGCGGTCTAATTAAACTGGATTTGAGCGCAGTTACATTCTCATCAACTGATAGAGACCACAGCTGGACATAGGTCTCTTGTAGGGACTTCCACAATCCACATGCGCCATACGGTCTAGCTCCGGCTCGCGACTCGCTTCATATCGTCTGTGCACCTAGTGGAGGGTCTTCAAACGTTGCTTTTTCTGGCAAGAAGTTGCACTTCTAGCAATTGGGACCCCAACGTCTATCGGTTTTACGAACTACCTATGTACCCTGCCCACAGTGGCGTGCATAGGAGTTCAAGCCAGGGTATGCATTTAAGTACGAACTTATTGTACGGCAGGTTATAATAAAAAATAAGCATTGATTTCTTACAATGAGGGTAAGCAGTGCGTTTATGCCTCTATGAGCTGCACGCCACTGCCTGCCCATTGCCACTTCAGCTTCGCAACCCGTTGAGCTATTTCGGTTACTCTAGTTCTCCTACGGATCTCCTCATTTCTGATTTATTCATGTAGGTATAGAGAAACTCCAAGCAAAGCTCTCTCCATCGCCCGCTGAGTGGCTCTGAGATTTCTTATGAGGCCCACAGTTAGCGAGCAGGTGATTGAAGTTTAATGTTGACGTTGTTGTTCCAGCGGTAGTGCACAGCGAGGCGCGGTATAGCAGCTATGTGGGGCGCGCGGTAGCGGCAGCATGGCCGCGCCGCTCCTCGTGCTGGCGGCGTTCGCGATCTCTGCGTCGCCGGCTGGCTCTCAAGGTACCACTCATTGTCACATTCACCTAGAAAGAAAAGAAAGAAAGAAAAACGTTTATTTTTTAAAGCTGCGCCACACATTACCAGTTAGACCTAGTTAGGTCATCCCGGCGCCTCTAATACTTATACCTACACTCACATCATCACTAACTACCCCACTGCCGCCTGCCGGCCCACAGTAGTGGCCAGTAGACAGGTCTCTTCTCAGAATGAGAAGGGTCCTCCGCGCCGGCCAGTGTGGATTGGCAGACTATTATAAATATTAAAAAACTTTTTATTAGAAAAGGGCTACTATGCCGTAAATGATTTCCTAAACGACGAACAAAAAAATAAATAATAATATCGGTCTCCCTAACTAAGGTCTAAGGACCAAATTGCGACACCCAAACTGGGTATCCATAATACTTTGTACATACTTAATATGATGTAGTATATGGAAATGCAATAAATGAAAATTGAAATTGAAATTGAAATTGACTTCCCACACCTATGAAAACATTATGGCGAACTCTCAGGCATGCAGGTTTCGTCACGATGTTTTCCTTCACCGTTAAAGAAAACGCACAAAACTGAAAAGTTAGAGGTGCGTGCTCGGAATCGAACAGGCTGACTCAACCGAGTGAGCGGTACCTAATAGCCTATGGTTGCTCACTTACCTCGGCTAAATCATACCTAATATGGTAATGTAAGCAGTATTATTCGACATAGGTACAAGACGGCGAAAGCGACTCCACAGCGGCTGACTTGCTGTCATATTTGATATTTCCTCTGCCTACTTAATTATGAATGAAGTTAAGACACACACGGTGTGTTTTATATTCATAATTAGCCATTTATTACGTCATTCTGGAATTACGTAATTTTGTTTTGGAGAAGATTACGTCTTAGTTCAATCCAAGTATAAATGTATAAACCACGGATGCCGGTGACACAATAGGCTACTTTTATCCCGAAAAATCAGAGTCAGAGAGATTTATAAGAAGTCTTATGTCGCCCATCATCTAGTTATACATGAAAGACAAAAACAGAATTTTTCATCCCACTTCTGATGTTAAAAGACGAAAATTTTTATTCACAATGCTTACGTAGGCTGTGTTAGGTAAGTTAGGTGGATACGATTGGCAGGAGTACGCTGTCGTCGCTGTCTGCTATTCAAGTAGGAAAAATACAAAGTTGGTGAAATGAATAGCATTTAACCTAATATCGTGGATCGATACGGAGCGGCGGCTGCGGACATCATAATGAGCCACTCGTTCCTTGTTCCTTGCTATTTGTTTGTCCATTGTTTAGCCGTTAGCGCTGATAGCTACATAACCGTGACACGTTTGTACTGCCATGCATGATGCGTCTGACTGCCCCTTCACCCTATCCATGTTATGTCTATATCGGTTATATTCATAGAAATAAAGTAATAGACCGGCCAAGTGCGAGTCAGGCTCGCGGACCGAGGGTTCCGTACTACAGTCACATTTTTTCGACATTTATCTATAGTATAATATGTCTTTCCCCGGGATGTAAGCTAACTCTGTACCAAATTTCATCAAAATCCGTTAAACTGTTAGGCCGTGAAAAGTTAGCAGACAGGCAGACAGACAGACACACTTTCGCACTTTCGCATTTATAATATTAGTATGGATTAATAAATAGGACATTCATGAAGCGGTGTAGTTGTAACTTGTAAGCATTAGGCGAGTATGTGGGTGACATGAATCACGGCGAGCCCCCTGGGGGCTGGGGGTGGCCGCCCCGGGGGGATCGTTGGCCGTTCACTCGTCGCCGGCCATTGCACGTCACACGTCACACGTCACACGTCACGAGGTCACTTCACTTCGCCTCGCCTTTCAATGCCGATATGAGACGGGTGCATTGGCGAATTTTCGGTACCTATCGAGTCTTCTTGGAAACTTTTAAATAACTACTAGATAGCTTTTAGCCGCGACTTCATTCCCCCTGTCCCACGTGCAAAAGTTTCTAAACCCGAACCTTATTTATAGATTTGATTTAATAGATATAATAATAATCTTTATTTCCTCAGACATCAAAGGCCCACAATATTATGTTAGTAACCATCTTAACCTATGTTAGTAACTATATTATAATATAATGTATGTTAGTAAGAAACTTATTCTATGTTAGTTAATATAATTAATATACTTACTTATTAACTAATGCAGACATCCAGTGCGCCTTGAGAGCGCTGTCCTGTCTGTCTGCTATCACCTTCAGGATAATGTTGGGACTTCTCTCCAACCTACTTTTGATTGAGGCGATCCTTTTCCGTATGATTGCGAAGAAGCCGTCTACACAGTTATCCGCAAACATACCGGACGCGCTACAGTACCGAGGCAGTCCCAACATTATTCTGAAGATGTTATTATACTGGACTCGGAGGGCGTTTATAGATTTTTGGGTATAATAATGGCTACAATGGATTCGGAAGGTTGGGGGTCCGATCCCGGGCACGCACATCTTACTTTTCAGAGTTTAAAGTTTAAAACACGTGCTTTATGAAGGAAAATATCGTGAGGAAACCTGCCATGCCTGAAAGAGAGTTCTTCATAATGTGTACGTACCTACTTAATATCTACTTATTTGTAATTTAGCAGGTATTTTTTTAGAAATCGTCAGCTAGAAATGAAAACGAAAACCATCCTCCATTAAAAAATCCACACATTATAATTTGGTGGGTGAATTCGGATAGATTCGAATCAAGCTGTCCATGCCCGAAAATAGGTTCACGAATACCTTGGTAGGAGGTAGGACTTGGCACCTGCAAGTTTTAACTTGTAGTAGGTATTATGTTATGTAGGTATGTATAGTAGGTACCTACTAGGTACGCGACAGATCGAGATGGGAATCGCGGTATGAGGCGGGGGGGACGCCCTACTGTACACCCACACGTCACCCGCATTCGCCCGCACCGGGTTAGTGCGGGTCTGTGCCAGTGTGTGAGGCGTTCTCACTTCTCCCCCGATTGCCATCTCGAGCTGTTGCATACTATTTATAGCTACCTAGTAAAAAAACCGGCCAAGTGCGAGTCAGGCTCGCGCAATGAGGGTTCCGTGCTACAGTCTTATTTTTTCGACATTTTGCACGATAATTCAAAAACTATGATGCATAAAAATAAATAAAAATCTGTTTTAAAATGTACAGGTGAAGACCTTTCATATGATACCCCACTTAATATAGTCATTCACTTCGAAAGTTGAAAATACTAATTATTAGTGACCACAATTTAATTTTTTTTGTGTGATCTAACCCGAAATTCACGGTTTTCAGATTTTTCCCCAAATGTCAGCTATAAGATCTACCTACCTGCCAAATTTCATGATTCTAGGTCAACGGGAAGTACCCTGTAGGTTTCTTGACAGACAGACAACAAAGTGATCCTATAAGGGTTCCGTTTTTCCTTTTGAGGTACGGAACCCTAAAAGTAAGTATGTATGTTAGTCAAACCGCTTGCCTTATGACTGCCGTTATTTTCTTTGAAATACTAAAATGACCCAATAAAGTTCGTTGTATCGTATGTTTTGAAATATTGTAGTAACGGTAACTAAGCTACAATTGTTCGGTGTTTGTGCTCGCTCGAGTCCGAGCCACGTCATTTGGTTATGCACTAAGTAGGTATTGCCAAATGAGATGACCGCATTGCAAGCTGTGAAGGGCGAAAATGACGAATCACACGAAAAAAACCGGCCAAGTGCGAGTCAGGCTCGCGCACCGAGGGTTCCGTATTACAGTAGCATTTTTTCGACATTTTGCACGATAATTCAAAAACTATGATGCCTAAAATTAAATAAAAATCTGTTTTAGAATTTACAGGTAAAGCCCTTTCATATGATACCCCACTTGATATAGTGATCTTACTTCGAAAGTTGAAAATAGCAATATTTGTTCAAAAACACATTTTAATTTCTTTCTTGTAATGAAACCACAAATTCACGGTTTTCAGATTTTTCCCATCATGTCTGCTATAAGAACTATCTTCCTGCCAAAGTTCATGATTTTAGGTCAACGGGTAGTACCTACCCTATAGGTTTCTTGACAGACAGATAGACAATTAGATTTTTAACTTTCAAAGTAAGGTTAATATAGGTACCAAGTGGGGTATCATATGAAAAGGCTTTACATCCTGCAACAGTATTTAATTATTTTTATGCATAATAGTTTTTGATTTATCGTGCCGTATAAATGTCGAATGCGATGGACCGACCAAATTAAGTCTGCTGTGGGCGGTCCTTTGCACGAGTGTACCAGGCTGTCAGCCAGCAGGGAGAAATGGCGAATGCTCGTGAGGCATATAACATCTGCCCTCAAAGACGTTGCTTCGTGATGACCACGACCGCTCTGCCAAGAGTGATACGACAAAGAAGAAGAAGAAGATAAATGTCGAAAAAATATGACTGTAGTACGGCATTCTCGGAGCGCGAGTCTGACTCGCACTTGGCGGGTTTTTTCTGAGGCAGAGATTTGTTGATTCTTTTTAACACCCGACTGACGACCCAAAAAGAGAGGTGTTATAAGTTTGACGTGTGTAGGTATCTGCATCTGTCCGTGGCATCGTAGCTCCTAAACGAATGAACGATTTTGATTTGGTTTTTTTGTTTAAAAGTCTATCTTTGTTTACGACCTAGATCGTAAGTGTGTTCTAAGTTGCAGTTCGGTGCACTTATTACGGTCTATGTACTTACTTACAACTTAGCATATATACGGCATCGATGCAGTAAGTTCTTACTGTTTTCTTTGTTCGCCTGCTGGCTGTTAAAATAAAAGTTTTTTCTCGTTTTTCGTGGCCTGAATCACGGTGTTTCATGATTTAATGCAAACATTACATGCACGTTAGTTCCTTAGAAAGAGCTCGTGTTAGGATTAAAGCGTTCTTTATGTATAAAAACCACTCACCTGAAAATTTAACTTTTAAAACTACTTATTCTACAACCTCTGCATTAGTGCTATAAAGTAGGTAGGTATAAACTTTTGCATTTTTTTCTGTGTTTTAGGGATGATGATGATGATGATCAAATAGTAGAATTCCGCCTTTTACAAACGGCTTTGGCATTTTACAAACGCTCGCTTGTAAAATGCCGGAGGAAAATTGTAAAATGCTTGAAAAAACCCAAGTAAGTGTATGAAGGTTTATGTACCATCGTACCAGAAATAACACTTTAATTACGTTTTTAGGGTTCCGTACCTCAAAAGGAAAAACGGAACCCTTATAGAATCACTTCGTTGTCTGTCTGTCTGTCAAGAAACCTACAGGGTACTTCCCGTTGACCTAGAATCTTGAAGTGTGGCAGGTAGGTAGGTCTTGTAGCAGACATAAGAGGAAAATCTGAAAACCGTGAATTTGTGGTTACATCATGAAAAAAAGTTTAAATGTGTTCATGAACAAATAATTAGTATTTTCAACTTTCAAAGTAAGATTACTATATCGAGTTAGATATCATATGAAAGGGTTTTACCTGTACATTCTAAAACAGATTTATTTTTATTTTTATGAATAATAGTTTTTAATTTATCGTACTTACAAAATGTCGAAAAAAGTTACCCGGGATTTTTAAGGTATATCCATGATGACGTCGCCGGCATCATATAGTGAAAATTACATAAAAAAACCGGCCAAATGCGAGTCAGGCTCGCGCAATGAGGGTTCCGTACTACAGTCGTATTTTTTTGATACATAAAAACAAATAAAAATCTGTTTTACAATACATAGGTGAAGACCTTTCATATGATACCCCACTTGATATATAGTTATCTTACTTAGAAAATTAAAAATACTAATTATTAGTTCATGACCACAATTCAATTTTTTTGTGTGATCTAACCCTAAATTCACGGTTTTCAGATTTTTTCCCCAAATGTCAGCTATAAGATCTACCTACCTGCCAAATTTCATGATTCTAGGTCAACGGGAAGTAACCCGTAGGTTTCTTGACAGACAGACAGACAGACAACAAAGTGATCCTATAAGGGTTCCGTTTTTCCTTTTGAGGTACGGAACCCTAAAAAAACTAAAAATGTAATTGGAAAAATCTTGAGGGAATCCAAATACCTACCTAAGTACCAAATACATAGGTAACACCAAATGAGAATAATAATATAACAAAGGATTAAGGAATAGTAATTACCCAGTACTTACCCAGTAAACCAGAAGTTAATAGTTACAGCTATTCGCATATTTAATTCGGCTAACAACAACGGTAAAAAACTTATTACTGGCTCTAGCATTCCAGCAACAACCACGTTGCAGTATTTGCATTTCAATTTCAATATTATTAGAATAGCTGATACAACAGATTTGTATTCAAATAAAATTTTACAGGTACTTATTTGAATCATCAAATGATTCTACCACTGCCACTGGTTTGAAATGCCTTTGTTTTTTTTTTTTTAAAGAATATTAGCCATGTTAAATGACTTATATTCCCCTTTCCTCTCCAACAGCGCCAGGCTTGTGCTAGGAGTAGGTACGACAATAGTGCAACGGGCGGGGTTTGAACCGTCGACCTTTCGGTTTTCAGTCCACTCCTATACCGGTTGAGCTATTGAGGCTCTAAATTATCTAAATTATCTCTAAATTATCTCTAAATTATCTCTATTGAGGTTTCTTGATCGTAATGTGCTGGCAGCCGCACATTACAATCTAGCCTATGAGTGAAGCTAATAAGTAACATTACATATAAATTATTATCCATAGGGCTGTTTAATTCGGTCTGAAAAATTATGTTGTAAACATCGACTTATAATATATTACTTCGTATGGACAGGGTTATTGAACAAATAAAATGGCACCGACTCATTGGTGCTTGTAACCTCAGTGACATCTGGATTTCAAACGGGTCGTTCATTTCATTAGTACCTATTTAAGAGGTGGCGCTGATTTATTTGGTTTCTAAACCGTGAAAAATTCTGTTCGCTTGACCATAATCTTGTCAAAATGTTATATCCTTGGATGAATGTATACCATCGGTGGTTGTAAATATATTGAGAGGCTACTGTAAGATTACGTTGCACTGACAATGCTGTATTGTGATGTGCCGAGTGCCGAGCAGGCAGGTGCGTATACAGGGGTCGAGGAAGGCGAGCGGGTGATGTGCTTGGCTGCTCGGAGGGCTATTGTTGTGGGGCCGCCACTTCCTTCGATTTATTACTAAGCGGGCTTCAGTTGCCTAGACACAACACCTAAATACTCCAAACTCTACGTAAATCTAAACCCAAATGTTCTAAGCCTTCATTATCGTCGTCTAAGGCAGTAGGTAGTAATGATCAAATTATCTATTAGGTACAAACGTTTCATTCCTATCTTTGTATGGACTTATCTTATGGACTATACCACCTATTAATTATCACCACTATAATATCATATCATCTTACAAATAATAAATTTATGACAATCAGGAAGCGTAAAATTTTACCAATTCTGAATAAATAATTTGAGTTTGAGTTTGAGTTTGAGTATACTTATGACATTTTCAGTGGAGAACTCAGTGCTGCGTATATTTGCTTGAAAACACAATATACCTACCTACTCAAGGTAAAGTCAATCTTTTGAATCGTCTAGCGCGGACGAAGAAAAGTACCTAGGTGCTTATAAGCACATTATTTTCAGAAGATTTTAGTACTTAAGAGCTCAATAAGGAAGTGAGTCGTGCGACCGAGATAAAGAAATACTATGCAAATATTTAATTGGGACCTAAGCTTAGCTAATTACCTAGGTACGTAATTTTAGTAAATCTTGAAAGTGTGTTGTAATACTTATTTCGCATTAGCTTCGGTAAAAGGAATACTCAAATCAAATGAAAAGACTGGGTTTCGTAAATTGAAATCAACGTGGTGTTACAAACAGACATGTCGAAAACGTAAATAAATGGAGGAATTTATATAAGTACAGTAGGCGGCCGAAATTGATGAACACCGGCTTTTAGAATGACATTTCATCTTTGCAGAGTGTTGTCTCTGCCACTCATACCTATATGACGCTTTGTCGGATTCAACCACTTCAACGACCGAGACAGTGCTCTATAAAGCTGTCTCCTTCTAAAGATCGATGTTCATCACTTTGTACCTGCAGTAATAGAACTGATATAGTATTGGTATAAGGTTGAATATTTGGAGGCCTTATCGATCTATAGCGATCTCTTCCAGGGCTTCCAGGCCACCGAACGTGACCAAACGTCATAGGTTCCCTACCTATCGGACGTTCAGGTCAGGTCCAGTTCAGTGATTTCAGTTTTTCTGATCGTATTTCTTCTGCTATTACGTTTGCGTATCTGTTTATACAAGAGGCCCTCGGAAAAGCAAAAGAGTCTATGATATTTTATGGTCTAGTTTCACCCCCTTTAGGGGTTGCAATTTATCGAGGGACACACTGTAGTTTAGTGGTTTCAGTTACATTATCAAAGGTTACATCATTTGTACATTAAAACATTGTGATTTCTAATGAGCTAGGTGTGGAAATTAATGACTATAATTAAATTAATTAGATAGGCGCAGACGAAAGCGTTAAGTTATTTGTGGTTGTTATAACATCCGCGATCATACATCACGGATGTACAGATGGTCTTTATTGTAATTCTCAAGTCAATTGTATTTATTATACTGCTTAGTTGATTTCTTCCAAACTACCCACTACAAAAGTAATAAATAATCAACAATACTTACATCATAGCTATAATGCGTACAAAATGAGTTCTCACGCGCCATTTTAACTTTGTGTCAACTGACATTCCAAAAGTATAATTTTAATCCTTATATGAAAGGTGGTTCGTACTTTTAAATAAATAAAAATATTTTTTATTCAATTGAACTTTTACAAGTACTTTTGAATCGTCAAATGTATCTACCACTGGGGCGACGAATTCATTTTGTACGGACTAGGTAAGTATATGCCTAATTTTTCAGTAGATATCTGTAGGTAGGTACTCGTTTCTGCTAAATTGCCTAAGTATAATACTATTGATTTCGACAATAGCGTACCTATAGACACGGTAATGTTATCATATTATGATAATATTACCGTGCTATAGGACCCATAACAATGAATGCAACTTACGAAAACAACAAGTTCCATTATGTGGATAAAGAAAAGGTGGGTGGATTGCGTGAAAGAGGATAATAGGAGGAGTATAAAAAAGGTGGATAATGCGTTGACGGATGACAGAAGCGAGTGGAAGAACAAGACATGTTGTGCCGACCCCACGTAGGGTAGGAAAAAGACAGGAAGAAGAGGATGGTTAATGATAATAAAGCTTGGATGAGTTAAAGACAGAAAAATTGTGTTAATTAGGTAGGTACTCAAAACTTGCTATAGTTTCTGATATATTGCAAATAGATTGAACTTTCGAAGCGATAAAGATTGATCCTTATAGGAAAGATCAATGTTTAAAAAACACATTAAAATCACTTATTATTTATTATTTATTAATTACTTATTAAACAAAAAATCTACCACTTTTTCACAAGGATGATTATATTGAAAACAAACGGGTAAATTCCTACAAGTAGTGATACTTGTAGTAATTTACCAGTTACCCTTTTCGAAGAAAAACAACTAATAATAACCTAAATTATAAACGCGATTAATAATGGATAAAATATTTGTAATTGCTTCAAAGTAGTAGTATATGTGATTAGGTTCCGACGGAGGGGCATTGTTGAAGCAGGCTGTAGGATGTGAGTCCTCAGCACACGAGCGGAGGCCTACCTGTTCAGTTGGATTACAATAATTGATGTTTCCTCTTATTATCAAACACACACTCTCGAGGTCCTTTCCTACCTAACTTTAGTTTTAGCATATTGTGTAATGCCAATCAAATACAGTGCGACAAGGCTCCCTTAGCACTTGAATGACATTGGCAGGGGGCGCTGTTGGAGAACAAAGGCTTAGAATATTCAAACAAGAACAAAGGGGACACTTTACGGCAACGTTAGTTCCGATTTTCGTCACGCGCCAAGATAGCCTTGTCCTAACTGTAAGTGTATCTAACAAGAGTACTCGTAGGTTATTATCAATTATCAATAATGTGAAATGGGTAGTAGAGATGACACACCTTTCATGGGTGTCCCGCAAGGGTCGTCTCTAGGTCCTTTCATATTTTTGCTTTGTATTTAACTGATCCACCCGGCTTCGCTTGGATTTAATTTGATATATCGATATATTAGCACATAATATAAATTATAAAGCCTAAGTTATTTCTGGATAAATTAGCTTTCTAATGGTGAAAGAATTATTAAAAACGGATCAGTAATTTCAGAGTATGTCGATTACAAACAAAAAACCTTTCTTTTAGGTATATAATATTTTAAGATTAAGTAGTAGGTTTTTAGGTAGTATAAAATAGATTAAATAATAGATTAAGATTTAAAAAAAATATAATATAAAAATAATAAAATAGTTTATAAACAGTAAATAAAAATCTGTTTTAAAATGAAGCCCTTTCATATGATACCCCATTTGGTAACTATAGTAATCTTACTTTGAAAGTTGAAAATACTAATTATTTGTTCATGAACACATTTTAATTTTTTTTTGTGATATATAACCACAAATTCAGTTTTCGGATTTTTCCCCTTTACTTATACTAAAATACCTACCTACCTACCTCCCTTTCAAGATCCTAGGTCAACGGGAAGTACTTTACCCTCTAGGTTTCTTGACAGACACGACAGACAGACAACGAAGTAATCCTATAAGGGTTCTGTTTTTCTTTTTGAGGTACGGAATCCTAAAAATTAACCTAAAATATTGTGATCGATTTCATAATGATTTGCGTGAAATGATAACGAAATTGTATCTAATACAACGCAACTAATTTGCGGGGAAAAGTTGGAACCGGATCAACGACTATTGACTACTTATTTACCTACCCTCGTTTCGCAATTGGTTTACGGTCATTATTTGTTTTCTGGCATCGATATAAACGACAAGATATGCCCAAGCGAACAAAACTTTTCACGGTTTTGGAACCAAATAAATCAGCGCCACCTCTTAGATAGGTACTAATGAACGACCCGTTTGAAATCCAGACGTCACTGAGGTTGCATTAGTGCTAAAGCACCACTGAGTCGGTGCCATTTTGTTTGTTCAATAACCCTAGTTCATAATGAAGTCAATGTTTTCTGGTAAAGAAATCTGTAGCACTCCAGCGAATATTTAATGCATTGGCTGTGGTCGGCTGTTTCTTTTCACTTTCTTTTGGATGGAGATTATGTATGAGTACCTAATAGGTATTGTTATAGCTAAATAGGTACAATACAAGGCTGGCGTAGAGAGGTTACCTCTGGGTTGCCTACTATGAAAATTTAGTGAAAGGGTAGTATCTAGTACATGTTTGTATCATTATAGGAAGTATTTTTTGTCCCATACGAACAACAGTCCGTCGTGTGCGCAGATAGTTAAAAATGTCCTATTCTGTATTTTTTTAACAAATAGATATTGACATCAATAATTAGTAAAGAATTATAATAATGAAAGCAAATGACAACAATGTCAAGGAAATGGTCAGGTCAGCGCAGGACTCGTGCGGTGACGGACGAGTCGGCGGAACCACGCTTGACGGCTCGTCTGCCAGCCGCCCGCCGAGTGGCGACCATAGCACCAGTAGAATTGTTCATACGGCACTCATTATTTACCTTAAAACGTTAAGATACGAAATGCGGAAACGAAAAAATTGGCGACCGCATTTCACAGTGCTAGTATAGTAGACACAAAGATGATGACGTGTGAAATTGTTCATACCTATGACACATTTTGTCACATAAGCCAAAACACACGTATCTCAAGAATTGACAGTATTGGTTATAAATAAATGCAATATGGAGACGAACTGTATAGGAACAGCGTTCGACCACCATGTCAGACAGACAGACAGACAGACAGACAGACAGACAGATGTTCATTTTAAAGTACCTAAGCCGGAAATAGGTACGAGGAGCTCTCATGCTCGTACTATCGCTAGACTGTCAATCACACGTCCATTGTCTTGTGGTATATCCGACCAACCACATACATCGACATAACTTCCGATCTACATAATATGAGTAGGTAGTTGGTATAACGATGCACTTAAATACTATAATTCGCTATACTTCGATTGACTCTTCAAATTATATGGCTCTATCACATAAATCACTGCAAAGAAATAATATTACATTCCCATACTTCCTGCCAAATCGAAAGTACTTACTTTTACTATCGATACTTATGCACTTATATTCGAACTAGATGATGCCCGCGACTTCGCGTGGATATAGTTTTTTTTAAATCCCGTGGGAACTCTTTAATTTTCCGGGATAAAAAGTAGTCTATGTACATAAGCCCCGGGACATAAGCTAACTCTGTGCCAAATTTCATCAAAATCGGTTGAACGGATAGGCTAGCTAGCAGACAGTCAGACAGACAGACAGACACACTTTCGCATTTATAATATTAGTATGGATGTTGCCACAGTTTCAATGAGTACATAGATCGGTGCCTATACCTACCTAACGAACCACAGAAGATATCACAGTAAAAAGAAAGTCTCGTCTCAATTCAACCTGAAAATAAGAATAAGAATAATCTTTATTTGTTCACAAAACTTTGACCACAAAAAGATAAATGTAAAACTAAAATTAAGAGGGTTAGTTCCAAGCGCGCCCTGCTCTAACACAAGCCCAACAAACATCCTGCACCGCTGCGTCAGAGAGGTCAATGATATTTTTTTTGGTAAAAGGTAAATGTGTTCATAGAAACAGTAAAGTTGCCGGCAGGTGCGTCAGGCAGACAAGTGGGGCAGGCGGCAGCGGACGATGGTATCGCAATAAATCCCCTCGCAACTTCCGCCTCGTTCACTATTCAAAATGGCGGTGGTTCTACGGGCGAGAGTCGAAACCGCTGACCCTAGTCCGAACTCCGAACACTTCTGTATTGAGGCTAGCTTTATCCTCGCAATTAAACAATAAGTTTTGACTACCTCCCTGGCGCAGTGGTAAGCACTGTGGTCTTATTAGTGGGAGGTCCCGGGTTCGATTCCTAGCAGGGATTTGGAATTTTATAATTTCTAAGTTTCTGGTCTGGTCTGGTGGGACGCTTCGACTACCACTTCCGGCTTCGTGGCTAGTTACCACCATACCCGCAAAGCCGTGCCGCAGCCAAGCGATGTAGCGTTCCGGTACGATGCCGTGTAGAAACCAAAGGGGCATGGGTTTATTAAAAACTGTCATACCCCTTCCAGGTTAGCCCGTTTCCATCTTAGACTACATCGTCACTTACCACCAGATGAGATTGTAGTCAAGGGCTATCTGAATTTAAAAAAAAAAAGTAGTTTGTCTTTAGTAGATTGGATTTAGCTATTGGGGACCAGCTGTATTACAAGAAGAAGCGCTTGACTAAAAAAAATTCGTAAACTTCGCCCATTGTCCTTCCTCTATGTAAATTCTTTTGACGATCAAAAGCACGTTTTGTATAAGTTTATTTGAAAACAAATGTATTCTATTCTGCATTTCAGGTACTCTTAATTCTTATTGGATTGACTCCTATTTTTTAAATTATAGACTTTTGTTGCAAGTACTTTTGTGCCAGGCATTTAAGGTTTTCAAGGAGATTAAAACTAGCCCCCCCAGTTGTGTAAGAAAAACGTATTCATCTTTATCGTAATCGTCAACAAATTCTGCCCTTTGATTGGCTGTGAAAAAATGTAAACACTAATCAAAGGGCAGAATTTGTTGACGATTACGATAACAATGAATACATTTTTCTTACACAACCGGAGGGCAGTTCTTTGATCCGTTGGTACCTTTTATATTCCAAGAAAATGGTATCTAAGTTTCACATTAAGGTTATAATTAAGCTATATTGCCAGTGAATAATCGCAAATAAATACAGGGTCATCCTCGCCACCCGCGCTCGCAGCAATAGCGCTCTCCATACGTTCTCGGGGTGAGTCAGTACCCAGGACCTTATCGGTTCTTGAGCACCCCACAGCACAAACGTAGAGGCAATTAGCCAATGTATGAGTTATGTTTTTGCAACAGTAAACAATACGCACTGAAGTAGATTTTAACTGTAAGGAGTTACGGCAAAATGAAGATATCAATAATAAACATCAAAGTTTAGTATTTTTCAAATACATACGTGGGAACATGATGTATAAGTACGCGACAGGTCGAGGTGACATCCGGGCTATCCCGCACCGGGTTAGCGCGGGGAGCTGTGCAGGCGTGCCAGGCGTCCTCGCCCTGATTTGCCATCTCGACCTGTCGCTATCTACTATCGAACCACTTCAAAACGTTCAATAAGTTCAAAAAATCACTGAACCAATAGCACTAGAAGAAATACAATAGGTGCCTGTAGGCAATAATAAGGCTGCATGATCACGAACACATTTCGATTTAAGACGTATTATTATCTAAAAAGTAAGAGGTCCGACATTACACGTAGATTAAGGCATTGCATTTCGGATAGCAGCACGTAGCCCCGTGAGAAGACACGCAAATTGCACGCTAGGCGCCCCCAAGGCCATAGGTCACGGGAAAGTGACGAAAGTTGACAAATTACGCTCATGACTTTAGGGTAATGTAACTTTGATATGCTTTCTACTTTGGATCCTTGCTTGTTATGTCGTGGGTTTTTGACAATTTTTCTATTGGCTTTGCCCACAAGCTGGGCTGATTCCTAGTTCTAGAATTTTGCTCATATGAAATAATTATAAGTCCGAGACTAATAACAGGATTGATTTCCAGTCGTTTATATCGATGTTCCCAGTAGAGATTTTGTCGGAACTTCTCAGGAGAATCTGCTTTCCAAACAGATGGTAGAGTCCTGATAATATCATAAATGGCACAAGTTGACCTATCTGGAGTAAATATTTCATTTCATTTTCATCAAAGTTAGAATATCCTGTATTTTAAGCCTGACTGGATACTTTCAAACTGCGAAAGTTTGTTTCAGTCAATTTAATATTATTGGATTGACTGAAACAAACTTTCGCAGTTTGAAAGTATCCATTGCAGTCAGGCTTAAAATACCTGCTATTCTAACTTTGATCAAAATGAAATGAAATATTTACTCCAGATATGTCAGCTTGCGATGCCTGCTCAAATAAAAATAGACAAATATGTACAATACTTACAGAATATCTAGATTTACTGTTTACGAAATAACAACTTCTCCTTATGACTTATTGTTATGTTTAGCAAGTTTTCGTGATAACTTTATCATCATCATCATCATTATGAATCGATAGCCTGCTAAGGACTTCCTCTTCCACGTGCCATGGTCTTGCACCTGAATATGGCCTGAATCTAGCAGCTCCATGCGATTCGTTTGATGTCATCTGTCCACCTAGTGGGAATCTGTTGAACTATGTCGGTTACTCTGATTCTCCTACCGATTTCCTCATTTCTGATTTGATCACGTAGAGAAACTCCGATGATAGATAGCTCTCTATCGCCCGCTGAGTGACTCTGGGCTTTCATATGAGGCCTTCGTAAACTTAGTTGTCACATAATTGTTAATGATCTAAAAACTGTATTATCGTTATTATTTATAGATCAGTTTCAGTTTTCCATTACAAGTATTATTATTTATAATGACAATCTCAAACATAGCAATCACGCAACTCGCACTTTACGCTCTGCATCAAACGGTTCAATTAATAACACCTACTTTTTGTTCCAATTATTGTGATTGTTTACGCTCTAGATCGCAACACGCATAATTACTGTATTTAATTGTCACACGCTGATGGATTGTCAATGATAAACTGCATACAAATAGAAATAGCAACTATTGCTATGTTGCACCTAGTTAGTTCACCAACTTTTGTTTCAGGGTTTTAACTAATTTCACACACTTTATGTCACAAGCCATACATTAACTGATTTTATATTAATTCAATAGCCACAATTCACAAAACAGTGCAGTGCCAGGAGCGTGTCAGGGACGTATTCTGTGCTGTGATAACAATAATTAATAGAGTTTGATAACCGATATAATTATTTGACTATAAAATTGGACGTTATCCGGTGGCTCTAGCTAGAGGCAAATTATCCCTAAGGCAAACTAGGCACGTGCCTAGGGGCGCGAGGTTACAAAGGGGCGCGCGCGATCATATAGAGTTCCATTACCTGGCCTACCTAATTAACCCTACAAAGTAATACTATCTTGGAGTACCGAAACTCTTCTTTAATATAGCAAAGTGTCATGACGTGATGTTCTTCACTCGTTAACATAGAAAGCATATCTAATCAGCCAACTACGTATGCAATAAGTATGCAGACGATTCCTTGTTCTTTTGAAATTAGTTAGTAAAAATGTCAATATGGCTGTTAGAGGGGCGCCTATGAGGTGCTTGCCTAGGGCGCTCTCGACATTTAATCCGCCTCTGGGTGCCCCCCGAAATGAAGTTTTAATAGCTACCTATTTAATAAGCATCTGATTAAATGATATGATCAGAAGATCACCAGTTGTAGTGTGCGGATATTATGAGCCAGTTATAACAATTTAACTATGTAAATTCATTACTTTATCTAATAATCCTCCTACATCGTTTGGTTTGTATATTCAGATACAACAGCGGCCATTGTGCTCAAAACTCTATTGTTGATTGTGAACTATCATGATTATGATTAGGTTCTTTAATAACTTGCTAATGTCTTAATGGCATTGTGTCTATTATTTGAATATTCTCACCGTTTAATGTTTAATCCGATGCTTTAACCAACCTCAAAGCAATCAATGTATTTGCTTTAGTAACATCTTTGTTCTTCCGTTGGTAGGGAGCCATTTCCTTATCCCGTAAAAGAATTATCATCGTGGAACATCACGAGCTGTCCGGCAAAATACACTCACAACGTCACTATTACCTTTCGATGTCGTACGATGCTGTATTGGTTTGCACGATTCTACCACTGGATTCCACATACTTGCTAGTTTAAAACCATCCTCACGATTGAAATTCTGTCGTTTGCGAATTTCAATTGCTTCGCGCACTAGTCTAGGTAGGTATATACCTAGTGGCGGTCTGTGGAGAGAACTCGAGGATTGCGGAGTTCAATCCAATGTTTTGTGCCTGTCTGAAAAATATGTCGTTAAACCACGAAATAAGCTTAAAATCATTAGAGTTATAAGTGTTGGAATATGACCTGCTTTTGGTGCCATTATATTTATCCACGGCTCTTGATACCCATTCACTGCTCCATTAACGTAATTCGTATCGTGACTCGAATCAATATCAGTTCCGATTTCATTATATTTGTTCTCGCTCCAGATTTTTTTGATTTAAGTAATTTTTTTGTTGCTATTTCTCACGAACGTAGTTTATGATCACTTCTAGTAACTTTTCGTGAAATTATGTCACTTTTAATGAAAGTTGGTTGCTTTAAAGGACGCTTACACGGGCAATTGATATTTTGCAATTCTCGTCAATTTAGTCAATTATGACGTCAAGACCACATGAAGCAATTTGCTGCAGTGCCTACCCAACAATACCTGTAAATTTTAGCAATGTTAAGCGAAATAATTACTCCAGATTGATCCATACGTGTTGCCGAGCAACAATTGCTTAAAATTGCCCATATAAGCGCACCTTTATATTTTGGTCCGGCACAAAGCACCAAACTTATCAATAGTACCAATCCTTGTAACATGCCTGTAACTAATGCTATAGTTGTTGCATTTCACGAGGGCGAGTGACTTATGCTTGTGTTTAAGTCGTATCGGTATGCGTGAGGTACACTAAATGTGTGCGTTTGACAGCGCTTGCTCACGACTGATTGGTTCGACATACACGCACACTTACGCAATGACGCATGTAAACGACGTTATAATACCACAAGTAAAGTTCAGTGGCCTTCATGAATTGCAAGAACTGTAGTAGTGTAAAGGGTTGATACAGTATAAACTAATTAATTAGATTGATGTTTTCACTTTTCAGCTATTCAAGATAGTCGATGTTACTTGATGAACGGTGGTGCTGTGGAGAGCTTCTTCATAAGCGAAGATACACCAGTAGGCAGTATTATAGGTAACTTTACACAACATAATGTTTTTTTTACTGAAATTCCTCTTTACGAATTCTTTTTATCAAAAAGACACCTTTAAAATGTTGCAATTGGCTCAGTTTACAGCACCAACACAATATCGCCTGTTTATCAGACTTTTATCGGATACTGTTCAGAAAGTGTGCTCAGGAACTTCACACCCTCGTTCCTCCTCCACCGTTCTACTACAGAACAGTGAGAACGCACCCTTATGTGGTTGTCATTCAATCATCATCAAGCGCAAGCCTAAAAAATCCTCTGAACAAGATTGGACTATAGTCTGTGACAGGTTGAAATAGCAATCGGGGTGGGAGCACCCTGCACACCCGCACAGCCCTCGCGCTACCCCGGGGCGGGATAGCGCGGGTGACTTGCGGGTGTGCAAGGCCGTCTCATACCCCGATTGCCATCTCGACCTGTCGCGGACTACAGTTACAATTTGGCGGCCTTATCGCTACCAAGTGATCTCTTCCAGGCAACCAAAATGCTATCTTTAATTTAAGTTATCTTTAACTTGTAGGTACATTAAGCGTGAATGGGGACCCCAGTGCGGTGGGAGGCGACATCTCGCTCCGTATCCAGGAGAAGAACCCCGCAGTGGAGCTGGCGACTGGCTCTAAGAACATCACCCTCCGACGCGCGCTCGACCGAGAGGAGAAGTTCGGCCCCTCTAGTGTTTACGTCAATGTGCGCTGTGATAGGCGGCACACTGCTGATCCGGTTAGTAGACATACCTATCAATCAATCAATCAATCAGCCTGTTTTCGTCCCATGCTGGACATAGGCCTTCTCAAGAGCACGCCACCACACACGATCCTCCGCCTTCCTCGGGTTGGAGGTCGTTCCACACTGCGCTTGCTGATACACGGTCTCCATTCCAGAACACGTCTGCCCCATCGGCCATCGGTTCTGCCATACCAGACATACTATATAACTGGTTTATTCTCGGAATGAGAAGGGAAGGGAGCCTTCACAAATCTTTGAGAATATTATGGAGTACTCTCTGGCATGCAAGTTTCCTCCCGGTGTTTTCCTTCACTGATAAAGCAAGTGAAAAGAACTTTTCGGCGCGTTTTAAGTATTAAAATATCACTTGCTTTAGTGGTGAAAGAAAACATCGTGAGGAAACCTGCATGCCTGAGAGTTGTCCATAACGGTCTTAACGGTGTGTGAAGTCTGCCAATTCGCACTTGGCCACCGCGGCGGACTGTATACCCCATGAATGAGTAGCGTATACCCTATTCATTCTTGTTTTAGAAAAATCCGATCTCTTTACTTGTCCAGATTAGGATACAGGGATTCCAAAAACTTTCACCTTTCTAGATACAAAAAAAGCTGATCTTTAACGAGTCAGTCTGCTGACTGACTCGTTAAAGATCAGCTTTTTTACACTTTTGATGAGTCAGGATTTTCCTCTTATTTAGATTTACCAACAGCATGTATCATGTTATTTCCCCAGAGTTTCGTGATCCCGGTGTCAGTGCGCGTGTGGGACGTGAACGACAACGCGCCGGCGTGGCGCGGGGCTCCGTACCGTGCCAGGGTGTCCGAGCTGGCAGTGCCGGGGACCCGCGTGCTGTCCGCGCCCGCGCACGACCCCGACCAGCCCGGCCCGCACGCCACAGTGCGGTACTCCGTGCTGCCCGGACCTGCCTCTGTACGTGAGCATTCCTATCAGAGGGCACGGTAGTGCCCCTGCCAAGTCGAGCCGAAAAGACGGGACACTACCTCTCTTTTCTGGAAGCGTTTCGTCGTATATTCGAATCGTCCATAGCTTCAGTCTGGATGACGATGGCGGAAATTTTCAGAATAAGATGTTCCAAGCAGATTTATCAAGCATACTAAGTATCAATCATCTAGCTTTTATGGTTTCAGATTTATTGATATCTGAAATACTGATGATTATAAAACTTCTAGGGTACTTTCTGAAGCCCTAGAAGTCTAACATTTGGCATACAGGCTAGAAATTGCATATAAACAACAGAAAAATTAAGAGATCTCATAACTTTTTAACAGTGAAAGCATTATGGATATGAAATGTTTTTGGTGATGATTATGCGCTGAAGGCGGCCACCAGGGTAGAGTTATGACATGTACAATCTAAAAATTCCAATTTCAACACGCATTGCAAGATACACTTAAAAGATGCAGGGCATATAACTGGATTATATGAATTCATTCTTACCTATCTGTCTCTACAATTAGTCTAGGTCTTAAGTATTTTGAATCAAACGTGTCAAAATAGCATAATTTTGAAACTTTTGTTTATATTCTATTTCAGGAATTTGTTGGATTCCAAAGCGAGCTGGATAGCACAGTAGTGATCAAAAAAGCGCTCGACTATGAAACGCTGCGTAACTTCACGGTGCGGCTGCGGGCCCAGGACGGGGGTGCTCCGCCGCGCTACAACGACACCACGCTCACTGTTGAAGTGCTGGATGCCGACGATCAGAACCCGCAGTTCACGCACGAGCATTACACCGCTGTAGTACCGGACAATGCTCAAGATGTAAGTACACATTTCACTACAGAGTAAGGATGGTATAATTACTGTAATCTTTTTATATTGTGATTCAACTAATGCGCATTGAAAGCTACATAGACTTAAAGACTCTTTGATGGTAAGAAAGCTGTGACGTATCTTATATTGTAAATCAATAAATCATTGAATTGAATTTCTTTGAAAATTTAGAATTATATGACTACCTACTTTAATTTGTACAAAAATTTATGTAATCTTATGGAAAAGATGATAGAAACTAGCAACAATTTTTGATTTCGTTATAGTACTTTAGTGCTTTATACCTTGACGAGGTCAAGTAAAATGTATGTGTAGTGATAACGCCAGTAACTTTATGGTATGTGAGTAAGTCTAGTTCATGTTTAGTAAGAACTGAAAACACTGAAACTAACTTTGCAAAATTTCATACCCGTGCATTGAACGCTTGCAGGGCACAGTGCTAGAGGTGTCGCCGGGGCCGGTCTCGGCGTCGGACCGCGACCTGGGCATCAACGCACCCGTGTACTACAGCGCGAGCGGCGACGGTGCGGACTTGCTACGACTCCATCGCGACAGTGGTGCGTTGGCCGCTACTGAACAACTGCTGACGCATCCACTGCCCATCACTGTTGTGCTCAAGGTAGATCCAGAACTCTATGATCATTACAATCATCATTATCGACAGATAGATGTCCACTTCCGGACTTCTTGTAGGGACTTCCCCACCGCCACCCATCACCATCGCCGCCACCATCCAGTGACTCTCGCAGACTGTTTAAGGTTCACGGTCTACCTAGGAGGGTGGTTACTCTATGATACATTTACTTTTTTGTGGCTTTAAGTAGCATGGATTAAGTTATATTTTAATGTCGAAAAAGTATCGTGCTGTAGAATTAAAATATTACCGCACGACAGTCTTCAGATGATTCTTGCTGCATTTTGAATTATTGTACCTACCACATACGCAACTTGTGTTATTGCATTTTTTTTTAAAGAATATTAGCCATGTTAAATGACTAATATTCCCCTTTCCTCTCCAACTAAGCGTCAAGCTTGTGCTAGGAGTAGGTACGACAATAGTGCAACGGGCGGGGTTTGAACCGTCGACCTTTCGGTTTTCAGTCCACACCTTTACCCGTTGAGCTATTGAGGCTCTTTCATTATGTAGCTCTGGTGGGAAGCTTTCAATGCCGAAAAGTTTGTGCATGTGATAGTCTATTATTCTGATACGGGGGGTTGCCTCTGGGCATTTACCCCCTAACTTTTCTGATTAATGTGAGTGCTAAGAAATCAATATCACTCGCTTTAACGGTGAAGAAAAACATCGTGAGGAAACCTGCATGCTTGAGAATTCTCCATAACGTTATTGGTGGTGTGACGTCTGTCAATCCGCCCTTGGCCACCGGGCTGCGTGGTCCAAACTTTTCTGATTCCGGTGACGATGGTGACGTACAGGCAACTCAAGTGGACAACGCGGATCGCTACGCTCTAGCAACTGTGACGGTGCGCCGCGCGAGCTCCACCACAGTCCCGCGCACTTCGGCGGCCATCACCACCGGCGCGGTGGACACGGGCGTGCGCTTCGCGAGGCGAGGCTACGCCGTGTCAGTGCCCGAAGACGCGCCGCCCGGCAGTGTGCTGGCTGCGTTGCACACCAGGTCACTGCACGAGGTGAGAAAAACACTAAGTATTTTTGTGTTCATTGAATCTTAGCCTTCGAATTATCTTGAGTCATATCCATTAGTTAATCGGAGTATGTCAACTCGTTTCAATAGTTTTCAATGGGCCTCTGTTCGCGACGCGTCGCCAGGAGACTGCGAAGCGCGTGGGACCTGGGATCACACGCAAGACACACTGTGTGGGGGGGGGGGGGGGCTCCTATCAAAAATGAATTCTCCGATTAAATCCATCTGCTGCATCTATCCAAATGCTGATCAAAATCATCAAATCGATAACCAAGCTCGCTTTTATTTCCACATCTGGCGTATTTTATATAACACAGCAAAAAACAATTTGTTACGAAAGAGACTGACTAGCAGGTCCTTGTGCCTTCAATTCATACCTACAGCTGAATAAGGTATAGACTGTAGAGACTTGAGATTTTGTGATTTAACTTTCAAGTTTTCTCTATACCGTAAAGCTTACCAAAACCGAGCTGTCTCAGTTAGTGAAATGAAAACACGGTATTCCAGGCGCCGCTGCAGTTCTACGTGTCGGAGCGCAGCTTCTTGGAGAAGTTCGCCATCAACAGCGCGGGGGAGGTGCTGCTGCGGAAACCGCTGGACTACGAGGAGACGGACCGCTACCACTACCAGGTCATGGTGACGGACGGCAACACGGTGAGCTTGCAGTGTTTCTAGCACATTGCCACTTGTTGCCAAACCACATTGAAAACAAAAATGGCACTATCCAAAAATTGGCACTTCTGAATAATTACATCGTCATCATCATTATCAACTGATAGTAGTACAGCTATATTAGGTATATATAGTTTAGGTAGTGCTGTACCTCATCATGATCATCATGATCAACCCATCGCCGGCTGACTACAGAGCACAAGTCTCCTATCAGAGTGAGAAGTGTTTTGGCCATAGTCTACAACGCTGGCCATGTGCGGATTAGTAGACTTCACACACCATTGTGAACATTATGGAGAACTCTCAGGCATGCAGGTTTCCTCACGATGTTTTTCTTCACCGTTAAAGCAAGTTATATTTAATTAATTAAAACGCACATAACTCTGAAAAGTTAGAGGTACCTACGTGCCCGGGATCGAACCCCCGACTTCCGATTAGAAGGCGGACGTCCTAACCACTAGGCTATCACAGCTTGTACTGTACTGTGAAATTCCACTTGTTCCAGAATGACACAGCGTGGATCAACATAACAGTACAGAATGTGAACGAGTGGGAGCCCCGCTTCCGACACGCGCACTACGAGTTCCTATTGGACGAGGTACCCCCCGCCCCCGCCGGGCCGGTGCGAGTGGGACAGCTGCACGCGTTCGACGGAGACAAGGAAGATAATGTGGCGGTACATCTCACCGGACCTGATGCCAAGTAAGACTCCAACTGTGGACATAGGACTGCAGAGAATAGAGATCCTGCAAATAAATTTACCTTTTACTTCCTTTTCTATTTATAGATCCGTTCTGGAACTGGAAGTTGCTAAGAACTGGAACTTTTTGGAGTCGGGCCACTTATAAATTAAAGTAAAAGTAAAATACTTATTCTTTATTGTACCCTGTACGGGAGCGGTGTGCAGGCTCGACCGTACCAAAGGGGAGATCTCCCACCGAGCGGTTGGTTGTGCTCGGTAGCGCCAGCTGGGCCGACGGTTATGTCTTGAAACTTCTATATATAGTCCAGATTGCAGAAAACTCCGTTAGTGCGATTGCTATCGGCGGTACATTTGTTCGGGACTACGTCATCGATTGAACAGCGCCATCTAGTTTCTATTGTGGTAACCGCCACAACACCAAAACCAAAACAATATAAATATAACAAAGGTGTTTGCAAGTAGGTACAATAGGCGGCCTTATCGCTAAAATAGAGATCTCTTTCAGGCAACCTTAGGTTAGAAATATGATAAAAATTAAAGAAAGCGGAAGAAGTGAACATTATGACCTGATGCCAATTAATACTATAACTAGAAATATAAGCTTACAAAAAATTGAGATCCTGCTGACGGCGCCAATTTTATCTTTTTCTTCTTTTTCTGTTTTTGGGCTAAATTCTAGTAGTAGTAGACCGTTCTACTCACCACAGAAGTCATGCAGTGATTCAAGATGCCGTGAACTCGATGGTGTCCAAGTGTGACCAGAGACCAAACGTTTCAGCAAACGCAATGGTTTCAGGATATAACATTGGAAAGTCTATAGTAATGATAGGTTATGACTTAACAGCGTTGTGTGCTTTATGAATTCCTTCCAGTCTTTTCAGTCAGAATGGGTAGTTTTCACCTTTCCTAATTCGCCTAGAAACAGCAATGCCTACCTCAGATGTTTTTATTCGATGAGTTTTTTCTTTGTCCTGTTCCGGTATTTCATGATGTTGTAAGAGACCTTAGAGGTCTGAACGTGTAATCGTTGCAGGATGCTGTACGTGAACGAGCTCGGGGAGGTGTTCCTGCGCTCGGAGGCGCTGCAGGCCCTCAACTCCTCCGTCCTGCACGTGGTCGCCACTGCTGTAGATTCTGGCTCTCCGCCACGACAGGTACACTTTTATTCGTTACTAGCGACTCGGCCGCACCCCGGCTCCGCATGCGTAGCTTATTACAATTTTCGAATGAATCTCACATTTTTTTCAAATTGAAATTGAAATTGAAATAATTTTATTTGCTAAATATGGGTAGTTTACAAAGGTCTTAATATAATCTAAATAGTCCCCGCATATTTACTGATACTTCAGCATGCAATTATTAATAATAATATATCTACACCTAAAGGTAATTTGTACAATGACAAACGATGTAGGGTATATTATTCAAACTTATTTTATAAAATTACAACTAATTAATTATACATCTTAAATTAGCACTATGAAATCAGTTCACTAGTTTTTTGTTGCCGACGTGCGGTACGGCGTCGGAGTTCATCCCGTGTATACCACGGATAATCGGATGTTGTCCCCCGCAGACGTCGGTGCCGGTGTCGGTGCGCATCCCGGAGCGCGCGGCGCACGTGCAGGCACGCTCGCCGATGTTCGCTGCCTTTGCGTGCGCACTGGCCTTGTTGGCGCTGTTGCTGATGGCGCTGCTCGTGTACCTGTGCAGGTTGAAGTGAGTACGCCAGTTCCAATCCTGTTGCCCCGCAAATATGCTATTTTAAAAATAAAATGTAAAAAATATTCAAGCATTGAGGGACGCCCTACTGAAGCGAAACGTCTTTTCGCATTTTTCAAGTGAAAATAACTGTAACTAGCCTGTTTTGGGTCTAGCCCATTCCGGTCCAATCGGGTTACTTTGATTTGAGCATTTCTTTTGATTTTTTTTTATAATTATCGAGTTTGTAGCATCGATTTACGTTTTTATTTGTAGTGACTTTGACAGAGGAAGGGTTTCACAGTACGTTCGGTCAATATTGGATATCATATTTGACTTTTCATTCTTTAGAATTTTAAAGTACTTTGATATTATAAAATATAATTATTCATTGTAGTTTTGACTCATTTAAATATTAACATAATAATCACGTTGGTCTTAGACGTCGTCGTCAAGTGAAAGACAAAAGCGCGACAGTCGCAGCGGCGCCCGAGAAGACCGCGATCCCCGCGTCGAACGCGAGCGCAACCAGTGCTAACCTCAACGGCAGCGGCTCTCTGCAGAGCGTGTCCGCGGGCGCCAGCAGTATACTCGCTGCCTCCACCACGAGCCTAGATCATCACGCGACGTCGCACACTGATAAGCCGTCAAGTGAGTACATACAGAATCTGTTTTGATGTAGATGTCGTCGTCAAGTGAAAGACAAAAGCGCGACAGTCGCAGCGGCGCCCGAGAAGACCGCGATCCCCGCGTCGAACGCGAGCGCAACCAGTGCTAACCTCAACGGCAGCGGCTCTCTGCAGAGCGTGTCCGCGGGCGCCAGCAGTATACTCGCTGCCTCCACCACGAGCCTAGATCATCACGCGACGTCGCACACTGATAAGCCGTCAAGTGAGTACATACAGAATCTGTTTTGATGTAGATGTCGTCGTCAAGTGAAAGACAAAAGCGCGACAGTCGCAGCGGCGCCCGAGAAGACCGCGATCCCCGCGTCGAACGCGAGCGCAACCAGTGCTAACCTCAACGGCAGCGGCTCTCTGCAGAGCGTGTCCGCGGGCGCCAGCAGTATACTCGCTGCCTCCACCACGAGCCTAGATCATCACGCGACGTCGCACACTGATAAGCCGTCAAGTGAGTACATACAGAATCTGTTTTGATGTAGATGTCGTCGTCAAGTGAAAGACAAAAGCGCGACAGTCGCAGCGGCGCCCGAGAAGACCGCGATCCCCGCGTCGAACGCGAGCGCAACCAGTGCTAACCTCAACGGCAGCGGCTCTCTGCAGAGCGTGTCCGCGGGCGCCAGCAGTATACTCGCTGCCTCCACCACGAGCCTAGATCATCACGCGACGTCGCACACTGATAAGCCGTCAAGTGAGTACATACAGAATCTGTTTTGATGTAGATGTCGTCGTCAAGTGAAAGACAAAAGCGCGACAGTCGCAGCGGCGCCCGAGAAGACCGCGATCCCCGCGTCGAACGCGAGCGCAACCAGTGCTAACCTCAACGGCAGCGGCTCTCTGCAGAGCGTGTCCGCGGGCGCCAGCAGTATACTCGCTGCCTCCACCACGAGCCTAGATCATCACGCGACGTCGCACACTGATAAGCCGTCAAGTGAGTACATACAGAATCTGTTTTGATGTAGATGTCGTCGTCAAGTGAAAGACAAAAGCGCGACAGTCGCAGCGGCGCCCGAGAAGACCGCGATCCCCGCGTCGAACGCGAGCGCAACCAGTGCTAACCTCAACGGCAGCGGCTCTCTGCAGAGCGTGTCCGCGGGCGCCAGCAGTATACTCGCTGCCTCCACCACGAGCCTAGATCATCACGCGACGTCGCACACTGATAAGCCGTCAAGTGAGTACATACAGAATCTGTTTTGATGTAGATGTCGTCGTCAAGTGAAAGACAAAAGCGCGACAGTCGCAGCGGCGCCCGAGAAGACCGCGATCCCCGCGTCGAACGCGAGCGCAACCAGTGCTAACCTCAACGGCAGCGGCTCTCTGCAGAGCGTGTCCGCGGGCGCCAGCAGTATACTCGCTGCCTCCACCACGAGCCTAGATCATCACGCGACGTCGCACACTGATAAGCCGTCAAGTGAGTACATACAGAATCTGTTTTGATGTAGATGTCGTCGTCAAGTGAAAGACAAAAGCGCGACAGTCGCAGCGGCGCCCGAGAAGACCGCGATCCCCGCGTCGAACGCGAGCGCAACCAGTGCTAACCTCAACGGCAGCGGCTCTCTGCAGAGCGTGTCCGCGGGCGCCAGCAGTATACTCGCTGCCTCCACCACGAGCCTAGATCATCACGCGACGTCGCACACTGATAAGCCGTCAAGTGAGTACATACAGAATCTGTTTTGATGTAGATGTCGTCGTCAAGTGAAAGACAAAAGCGCGACAGTCGCAGCGGCGCCCGAGAAGACCGCGATCCCCGCGTCGAACGCGAGCGCAACCAGTGCTAACCTCAACGGCAGCGGCTCTCTGCAGAGCGTGTCCGCGGGCGCCAGCAGTATACTCGCTGCCTCCACCACGAGCCTAGATCATCACGCGACGTCGCACACTGATAAGCCGTCAAGTGAGTACATACAGAATCTGTTTTGATGTAGATGTCGTCGTCAAGTGAAAGACAAAAGCGCGACAGTCGCAGCGGCGCCCGAGAAGACCGCGATCCCCGCGTCGAACGCGAGCGCAACCAGTGCTAACCTCAACGGCAGCGGCTCTCTGCAGAGCGTGTCCGCGGGCGCCAGCAGTATACTCGCTGCCTCCACCACGAGCCTAGATCATCACGCGACGTCGCACACTGATAAGCCGTCAAGTGAGTACATACAGAATCTGTTTTGATGTAGATGTCGTCGTCAAGTGAAAGACAAAAGCGCGACAGTCGCAGCGGCGCCCGAGAAGACCGCGATCCCCGCGTCGAACGCGAGCGCAACCAGTGCTAACCTCAACGGCAGCGGCTCTCTGCAGAGCGTGTCCGCGGGCGCCAGCAGTATACTCGCTGCCTCCACCACGAGCCTAGATCATCACGCGACGTCGCACACTGATAAGCCGTCAAGTGAGTACATACAGAATCTGTTTTGATGTAGATGTCGTCGTCAAGTGAAAGACAAAAGCGCGACAGTCGCAGCGGCGCCCGAGAAGACCGCGATCCCCGCGTCGAACGCGAGCGCAACCAGTGCTAACCTCAACGGCAGCGGCTCTCTGCAGAGCGTGTCCGCGGGCGCCAGCAGTATACTCGCTGCCTCCACCACGAGCCTAGATCATCACGCGACGTCGCACACTGATAAGCCGTCAAGTGAGTACATACAGAATCTGTTTTGATGTAGATGTCGTCGTCAAGTGAAAGACAAAAGCGCGACAGTCGCAGCGGCGCCCGAGAAGACCGCGATCCCCGCGTCGAACGCGAGCGCAACCAGTGCTAACCTCAACGGCAGCGGCTCTCTGCAGAGCGTGTCCGCGGGCGCCAGCAGTATACTCGCTGCCTCCACCACGAGCCTAGATCATCACGCGACGTCGCACACTGATAAGCCGTCAAGTGAGTACATACAGAATCTGTTTTGATGTAGATGTCGTCGTCAAGTGAAAGACAAAAGCGCGACAGTCGCAGCGGCGCCCGAGAAGACCGCGATCCCCGCGTCGAACGCGAGCGCAACCAGTGCTAACCTCAACGGCAGCGGCTCTCTGCAGAGCGTGTCCGCGGGCGCCAGCAGTATACTCGCTGCCTCCACCACGAGCCTAGATCATCACGCGACGTCGCACACTGATAAGCCGTCAAGTGAGTACATACAGAATCTGTTTTGATGTAGATGTCGTCGTCAAGTGAAAGACAAAAGCGCGACAGTCGCAGCGGCGCCCGAGAAGACCGCGATCCCCGCGTCGAACGCGAGCGCAACCAGTGCTAACCTCAACGGCAGCGGCTCTCTGCAGAGCGTGTCCGCGGGCGCCAGCAGTATACTCGCTGCCTCCACCACGAGCCTAGATCATCACGCGACGTCGCACACTGATAAGCCGTCAAGTGAGTACATACAGAATCTGTTTTGATGTAGATGTCGTCGTCAAGTGAAAGACAAAAGCGCGACAGTCGCAGCGGCGCCCGAGAAGACCGCGATCCCCGCGTCGAACGCGAGCGCAACCAGTGCTAACCTCAACGGCAGCGGCTCTCTGCAGAGCGTGTCCGCGGGCGCCAGCAGTATACTCGCTGCCTCCACCACGAGCCTAGATCATCACGCGACGTCGCACACTGATAAGCCGTCAAGTGAGTACATACAGAATCTGTTTTGATGTAGATGTCGTCGTCAAGTGAAAGACAAAAGCGCGACAGTCGCAGCGGCGCCCGAGAAGACCGCGATCCCCGCGTCGAACGCGAGCGCAACCAGTGCTAACCTCAACGGCAGCGGCTCTCTGCAGAGCGTGTCCGCGGGCGCCAGCAGTATACTCGCTGCCTCCACCACGAGCCTAGATCATCACGCGACGTCGCACACTGATAAGCCGTCAAGTGAGTACATACAGAATCTGTTTTGATGTAGATGTCGTCGTCAAGTGAAAGACAAAAGCGCGACAGTCGCAGCGGCGCCCGAGAAGACCGCGATCCCCGCGTCGAACGCGAGCGCAACCAGTGCTAACCTCAACGGCAGCGGCTCTCTGCAGAGCGTGTCCGCGGGCGCCAGCAGTATACTCGCTGCCTCCACCACGAGCCTAGATCATCACGCGACGTCGCACACTGATAAGCCGTCAAGTGAGTACATACAGAATCTGTTTTGATGTAGATGTCGTCGTCAAGTGAAAGACAAAAGCGCGACAGTCGCAGCGGCGCCCGAGAAGACCGCGATCCCCGCGTCGAACGCGAGCGCAACCAGTGCTAACCTCAACGGCAGCGGCTCTCTGCAGAGCGTGTCCGCGGGCGCCAGCAGTATACTCGCTGCCTCCACCACGAGCCTAGATCATCACGCGACGTCGCACACTGATAAGCCGTCAAGTGAGTACATACAGAATCTGTTTTGATGTAGATGTCGTCGTCAAGTGAAAGACAAAAGCGCGACAGTCGCAGCGGCGCCCGAGAAGACCGCGATCCCCGCGTCGAACGCGAGCGCAACCAGTGCTAACCTCAACGGCAGCGGCTCTCTGCAGAGCGTGTCCGCGGGCGCCAGCAGTATACTCGCTGCCTCCACCACGAGCCTAGATCATCACGCGACGTCGCACACTGATAAGCCGTCAAGTGAGTACATACAGAATCTGTTTTGATGTAGATGTCGTCGTCAAGTGAAAGACAAAAGCGCGACAGTCGCAGCGGCGCCCGAGAAGACCGCGATCCCCGCGTCGAACGCGAGCGCAACCAGTGCTAACCTCAACGGCAGCGGCTCTCTGCAGAGCGTGTCCGCGGGCGCCAGCAGTATACTCGCTGCCTCCACCACGAGCCTAGATCATCACGCGACGTCGCACACTGATAAGCCGTCAAGTGAGTACATACAGAATCTGTTTTGATGTAGATGTCGTCGTCAAGTGAAAGACAAAAGCGCGACAGTCGCAGCGGCGCCCGAGAAGACCGCGATCCCCGCGTCGAACGCGAGCGCAACCAGTGCTAACCTCAACGGCAGCGGCTCTCTGCAGAGCGTGTCCGCGGGCGCCAGCAGTATACTCGCTGCCTCCACCACGAGCCTAGATCATCACGCGACGTCGCACACTGATAAGCCGTCAAGTGAGTACATACAGAATCTGTTTTGATGTAGATGTCGTCGTCAAGTGAAAGACAAAAGCGCGACAGTCGCAGCGGCGCCCGAGAAGACCGCGATCCCCGCGTCGAACGCGAGCGCAACCAGTGCTAACCTCAACGGCAGCGGCTCTCTGCAGAGCGTGTCCGCGGGCGCCAGCAGTATACTCGCTGCCTCCACCACGAGCCTAGATCATCACGCGACGTCGCACACTGATAAGCCGTCAAGTGAGTACATACAGAATCTGTTTTGATGTAGATGTCGTCGTCAAGTGAAAGACAAAAGCGCGACAGTCGCAGCGGCGCCCGAGAAGACCGCGATCCCCGCGTCGAACGCGAGCGCAACCAGTGCTAACCTCAACGGCAGCGGCTCTCTGCAGAGCGTGTCCGCGGGCGCCAGCAGTATACTCGCTGCCTCCACCACGAGCCTAGATCATCACGCGACGTCGCACACTGATAAGCCGTCAAGTGAGTACATACAGAATCTGTTTTGATGTAGATGTCGTCGTCAAGTGAAAGACAAAAGCGCGACAGTCGCAGCGGCGCCCGAGAAGACCGCGATCCCCGCGTCGAACGCGAGCGCAACCAGTGCTAACCTCAACGGCAGCGGCTCTCTGCAGAGCGTGTCCGCGGGCGCCAGCAGTATACTCGCTGCCTCCACCACGAGCCTAGATCATCACGCGACGTCGCACACTGATAAGCCGTCAAGTGAGTACATACAGAATCTGTTTTGATGTAGATGTCGTCGTCAAGTGAAAGACAAAAGCGCGACAGTCGCAGCGGCGCCCGAGAAGACCGCGATCCCCGCGTCGAACGCGAGCGCAACCAGTGCTAACCTCAACGGCAGCGGCTCTCTGCAGAGCGTGTCCGCGGGCGCCAGCAGTATACTCGCTGCCTCCACCACGAGCCTAGATCATCACGCGACGTCGCACACTGATAAGCCGTCAAGTGAGTACATACAGAATCTGTTTTGATGTAGATGTCGTCGTCAAGTGAAAGACAAAAGCGCGACAGTCGCAGCGGCGCCCGAGAAGACCGCGATCCCCGCGTCGAACGCGAGCGCAACCAGTGCTAACCTCAACGGCAGCGGCTCTCTGCAGAGCGTGTCCGCGGGCGCCAGCAGTATACTCGCTGCCTCCACCACGAGCCTAGATCATCACGCGACGTCGCACACTGATAAGCCGTCAAGTGAGTACATACAGAATCTGTTTTGATGTAGATGTCGTCGTCAAGTGAAAGACAAAAGCGCGACAGTCGCAGCGGCGCCCGAGAAGACCGCGATCCCCGCGTCGAACGCGAGCGCAACCAGTGCTAACCTCAACGGCAGCGGCTCTCTGCAGAGCGTGTCCGCGGGCGCCAGCAGTATACTCGCTGCCTCCACCACGAGCCTAGATCATCACGCGACGTCGCACACTGATAAGCCGTCAAGTGAGTACATACAGAATCTGTTTTGATGTAGATGTCGTCGTCAAGTGAAAGACAAAAGCGCGACAGTCGCAGCGGCGCCCGAGAAGACCGCGATCCCCGCGTCGAACGCGAGCGCAACCAGTGCTAACCTCAACGGCAGCGGCTCTCTGCAGAGCGTGTCCGCGGGCGCCAGCAGTATACTCGCTGCCTCCACCACGAGCCTAGATCATCACGCGACGTCGCACACTGATAAGCCGCCGAGTGAGTACATACAGAATTTGTAAATTTATTGTAGACGTCATAGCCATATGATTATGGCATTCCGAACCAGTGGTAGATGCATCCGACTATTCGTAAGCACTTGTAAAAGTTTATACGAATAAAAAAAGATTTTTATTTCATTTTTTTCATTTTTATGAAGATACAATAAACGCGACAATTGCAGTAACTCACGAAAAGACGCGATCATTGCGTTGGTTGCAAGTACAATCGTGAAATATCCTGTAAGATGTGTTTGCACTAAAACTGTAAGATCCAATATAACTGTGTAGGTACTTATGCGTGATGCTCTTCACGACCAACGGAAAAAATGTTTCTATCTCTCGATCTTGTGGCACGGTAGTGCCCCCGCCAAGTTGAACAAAGGCACAGCCGTACGATCTTTTTCTAGAAGCCATTCAGTACCCGTAGTACAAGATTTTACGTCTCACCACCGAAACCAAATTCGAGAGTCGAAATACTTCCGCGTTACAGTAAAATGGACCTAAACAGCCTTGAATTGAAGTCAAATATTCAATGCCACTGATTTTAATTTCGCAATGTTTCCGCTTGGAGCGTTGGCTGTAGAAGTGTAGACAAACTTGAGCTTTAAAACAAGGCATTTAAGATCCAGTTTACTGTAACGCGGAAGTATTTCGACTCTCGAATTTGGTTTCGTTTGGTGAGACGTAAAATTTTGTACTACGGGTACAGGACATTTTCGGCCCCTTCTAGCTTTATCAACAACCAAACAGTCACTGTTTGGTTGTTGATAAAGCTAGAAGCCTGAATTAGCCTGCATTTCAGTGACCAAGATCTAGTATGTAGATATACTAGATTCTATTGCCGTGAGCGATTGCGAAGTCATTCTATATATTAAAGGCATAAAGCTGTCCTATATTGTTACGGTCACTATAAAAATATGTAGTTTGTTACCTATTTGGGTAATCATTTATGACATTGTTTGGATGCTCCCATGGTTAGGTACCTACTGAATAAATTATCACTGGTAGGCAAACTTAATACTTAGAGGTATTTTTTCTAGTTAACCTTTGGTAATAGGAACAGCGTGACAGAAACAGTGCGAAGATAGAGCGAATGAAGTAAAAGAAAAATAAAAATAGAGTCAAATATTACAACACAAATACCTACAAACGTCTTCGGCCTCGCCTCCTCCTTCCAATATTACTGGGCTTTAAATAGCTTTATTTCCGTCCTGGAGAGTAATGTACTACTTACTGTTTTACACAGACGGCAGCACGACGCGACAGTCGCAGCGCTTCCCGGCGCGCGGCAAGGTGTCGCCCGCCAGCCCGGGCGGCGCCACCGTCGCCACACCCGCGCCGGGCGCCGGAGCCCTGAGCGACCACCTGCAGGGCGCCGGCGGGCGCTCCGGCGTGGCGTGGCCCAGCGCCACCATTCCTGCTAGAGTGAAGCATCTGAGTTGGGACGACGCTACGCCGCAGGTACCTATCTATATCAGTCTTGTGTTTGTCCATCTGTGTTGTGTTCCTCATTGTGTAGTTTAGTCCACCGCTTGACATAGGTTTCAACTAAGTAATCCCACTTCTGATGATAATACTTAATTAGATTGTATTCTGATAAAAAGTAATTTTGAAAGAATTTACAATTGTATTATTACCAAATGGCAAATGCTATTGATAAATTGTTACCTAATCAAATTTTACTGTCTCTGCCACTGAAAGATAAAATTTGAATCTCTGTCCCGACTTTCTGTCAAATCGACTTACCAACGTATCCACGCCACACTAGCATCACATATTAGAAAGAAAGAAAGCAAGAAAACTTTTTATTTGATCACTACAATAAACCTTAAAACTAATTTAGATAATTTTAATTATTAAAGCGTTATATTATGTCACATTTTCCAAAACTCTAACCAAGCGAGCATATTATTTCAGGAGGGCTCGGAGCGGCGCGAGCTCACGGAGGCCAAGAACTCCGCGGTGTCTGACCACATGAACCTCACCGTCTACTTCTAACCCGCCATCGCGACCACCGATAGCTACATGTCCACCGCTGGACATATCATCATCATCATCGCGTGCCTTCTTCACACGAAGTTTGGAGGACCATCATGCGAAAAGCTTTTCTATTTAAAGCCGCCTCTTTTAACTTTGGGTAACTAAGCCCTGTCCACCCCCTATCGTCCAACCATATGCGTCTTTGTCTTGCTGGACATAGGTTTCTTATATATAACTGCCAACACGGTCCTGGGTACAAAAATATGTCAAGGTAATAGGTAAGTATACTTTTACCTACTATAGGTAAATCATATTATATTCCACACCTGCGGCACCTAAGTACGTATATTTGTGATGAATTGATTTACCACAACGGACTATAAAATAATAATTATATCACACAAACAACGATTTTAATCTATCAATATAAGAAGGAAACTTGAACAAATTTTATAAAGTACAGTAAGTATTTAAATCAATTTTTGTAATTATGAACTAAGTAAGTAAATCATATAATTGTAAGGCGAATGTTGCGTAGAATTAAATTTTATATCGTAAAGTTTAGACAATTTTGTACGAAATCTCTAAGAAAATTAAAATAGTGTTACTAGAAGACCAAAGTTTAATTGTTCAGAGATTATTCTTCTGAGAACTAAACATTAGTTCAATAAATTACAAAACACAAACCCATTTTCGCTGATAAAACAGTTTGTCCATTTTCAGCTAATCCCACTTCTGATGTCAAGTACATACTTCTGATAAAAAAACCATAACTATCCTGCTTTATTAAGTTTTATTTTTAATTGAAAAAAAAAATAACAAAGAACAAAAAACTCATCCGTTATTTAACTTTTTCCTATTCGTAGACTTGTTTATGAGTTTAAAAAACATTTGTAGGTACTAAAGTAGGTAGGTATGTTACGAAGAATCCTACATATTGTGATTTCGTTTGATTATAATATTTTAGCGTTAATTAATTTGTAAAATTTGTTATTGATTGTATATTAAGTATTAAATTATTATGATATTATGTCAGAGAGGATACTTATTGTTATTAAAGTTCTGTTGACTAAAACGTGTTTCATATAATATGTACCTCCATAATATAATACAATGTTATGAATGGACCACTTTCTCCCGTGTCGCGAACTTTGGAGATGAAAGTGATTGTTATACAATACATAAGCTGTGATAGCCTAGTGGTTAGGACGTCCGCCTTCTAATCGGAGGTCGGGGGTTCGATCCCGGGCACGCACCTCTAACTTTTCGGAGTTATGTGCGTTTTAATTTATTAAATATCTATTGCTTTAACGGTGAAGGAAAAACAACGTGAAAAAACCTGCATGCCTGAGAGTTCTCCGTAATGTTTTCAAAAGAGTGCGAAGTCAAGCCTGCCAAGCGTGGCAAGCGTGGCAATTTGACCAGCGTGGCGGACTATCTATTGTGTGCTATAGCCTAAGCCCTTCTCACTCGGAGAGGAGACCAGTGCTCAGTAGTGGGCCGGCGATGGGTTGATCATGACAACTCTTCTTGGGAAAGAAGTTTTATGCAAATTGAGGCTGTGATATGATCATAATCAGCGTCTCCCACTACAGAACGCGAGTCTCCTTTCAATCTCCTCTCAGAATGAGAAAGATAAGGGTAATAGTCCATCACTTTGGCCAAGTGCAGATTGACAGACTTCACATATCTTTGAGAGCATTATGGAGAACTCTTAGGCATGCAGGTTTCCTCACGATGTTGAGCAAGTGATACTTATTATTTACCAGCTGATGCCCGCGACTTTGCCCTCGTGGAATTAGGTTTTCTAAAAATCCCGTGGGAACTCTTTGATTTTCTGGGATAAAAAGTAGCCTATGTCACTCTCCAGGTCTTTATCTATACCCATGCAAAATATCACGTCAATCCGTTGCACCGTTGCGACGTGATTGAAAAACAAACTAACAAACAAACACACTTTCGCATTTATAATAAGGGTACTGATTAACGCACAAAACTCAGAAAAGTTAATGGTGCGTGCCGCGTAAATCCCGCCGTCTTACCTAACATCACACCCACACCACACGCACAGTGGGAAGATGTTGCACCAGTACTGGTCGAGTGGTCGCCACCATCGCGCGTGGTAAAAGTTGTTCCGTGAGAAACAGCGAGAGAGTGCGCAGCGGCGGATACGATCTTCGGCATATAAAGTTAATTAGTGAAGTAAGTAATACTGTTTCTAAATTATTAATCAACCCAATCCATGCTAATATTATAAATTCAAAAGTGTGTCTGTGTGTCTGCTCGCTTTTTAGAAGTTTTTTAGTTTTCACGCGCTCAAAATTACGGTGAAACTTTGTACAGACACAATTTGGCCACTTTTTATCGTGGAAAACCGAAGGTTTCCCACGGGATTTTTGAAAATCTCCAAGCGGACGAAGTCGCGGGCATCATTTAGTCCGTACCTCAATCAATCAATTGGCCTGTTTGCGTCCACTGCTGGACAATCGACATTGGCCTTCCCACCACATACGATCCTCCGCCTTCCTCATCCACCCACTTCCCGCTACCTTCTTAAGGTCGTCAGTCCAGCGGGTTGGAGGTCGTCCCACACTGCGCTTGCTGATGCGCGGTCTCTACTCCTACCTATCATAGTTATTTTATTTTTTATTATTTAGGCTGTGATAGCCTAGTGGTTAGGACGTCCGCCTTCTAATCGGAGGTCGGGACTTCGATCCCGATTCGACCTCTAGCTTTTTTTGTGTTTTAATTAATTTAATATATCACTTGCTTTAACGGTGAAGGAAAACATCGTGAGGAAACCTGCATCCCTGAGAGTTCTCCATAATGTTCTCAAAGGTGTGTGAAGTCTAACAATCCGCACATGGCCAGCGTAGTAGACTATGGCTAAAACCCTTTTCACTCTGAGAGGAGACACGTGCTCTGTAGTCAGCCGGCGATGGGTTGATCATGATGATCATGATGAATGTTCTCTTAGAGGTGCGTTCCTGGGATCGAACCTCCGACCTCCCGAATTGGAGACGGCCCGCCAGTTTTTGTAGCGCTTGGCATTTTTAATTTAGTGGGCATTTAGTACGAAATAAAAAGCATTTTAAAAATATAGTGCCCACATAATTACTAATGCATGAATTTAGTTAGCTAGGTAGGTACCTACTTAGTTTTCCATTTACAATTCTGTGCCCATATCTAGGCTAACTGATTTACCTTATTACCCTCATGATTCCTGATAGACATAGGCAAAGGCATACTTTATTAATCAGTTACCAGCTAGTAAAATCAAAACCAAAATATGATGTCCATAATTTTGTACGGAACCCTAAAAGAGCGAGGCTCGACCCGCTCTTGACCGGTTTTTTTTTTCAAGTTACGCGATATTGACAGTCAATACGGTAGTAGTTAGTACATAATAATTCAATGGTCAAAACAAGTCAGTTTGGCAGTCATAACCGCGAGGCGTGCGCGAACTGACTCCCTTTGAAAAAGGACCCCGGATGGGTTCGAAACTAGTCGGGCTAACGTCGACTAAACACGTGAGTAAAGCCGGGTGTGAGATATGTAGGTATAATGGAAATCACTAACGATAGTTTAAACGTTAAAATAATAATAAGCTCTAGTATATTTTACGACTAGCTGATCCCCGCGGCTTCGCCCACTTGTATACATATAATATAGCCTATGTCACTCAGGAATAATGTAGCTTTCTATTGGTGAAAGAATTTTCAAAATCGGTTCGGTAGTTCCAGAGATTACCCCCTACAAACAAACTTAACGACATTACCTCTTTATAATATTAGTATAGATAGTATAGATTATTATGTAAGTAAAAAGCTGACAATATCCTGTTGTAACTTAGAGAGCAGTCATCATAAGCAAGGAAATTCCCCGCAGTCGCAACATCGAGAAATCGCGCTTGTTTACGTCGCGCGCCGTGCGCCGGCGCGCCCACTTTCTCCACTCTTGCGCAACTTCGCACTGTCACAGCCGTGACCTCGCGACCCCGTGCGTGGGTGACATAAACATCCCTAACGATCATTCCTAGAGAAGCTTCAAGAGTTCTAATTATTGGTACCGATTTAGTTCAGTTTGTTACAAAACAACATTTGTACCTACCTATTGTATAAAATTGTTTCTGCCATTAGATACCTTATAGGAATACTTGTAAATTGAAATAATAAAATATTACTTAAATAAATTTAATTTGAAAACAATATTAGTATTAAATTAGTATATTACTTACGTAAGTAGTACTTTGATGTTCTCAAAGGTGTGTGAAGTCTAACAATCCGCACATGGCCAGCGTGGTAGACTGTGGCCAAATCCCTTCTCACTCTGAGAGGAGACCCGTGTAGTGAGCCGGCGGCGATGGGTTGATCATGATGATGATGATGATGAAGTAGTACACGTCCTGCCTAAAATACACGCAAAACCTCATTATGTAGTGCTTAGAATTTGGTAAGTACCTACCTAGTCATTATGTTCTGTGGTGCAGCGCGCGATAGCTCGCAAACTGTAGATGTGGTAGGTATCAGGTTCTAATCCTATCCTAGCAAACATATAAAACGTATTAAACTATTATACCTACCTACCTACTAGTTAATAGGAACTTATTTATTTTTAACATCTTTGTATCCTAAACAATTTAGAAAAAAGATTCAACAAAGCTTCCTAAATGCTTTGAATTCCTTTAATTTTTACTGCAAATACCTAGGTTGATGATATTGAATTGACTAGGGTAGTTAATTTTTCCATTGCCATCAATATTTACATCGACGTACCTACACATAATACATAGCTATACATGATATACTTACATAGGTAATAGTTACATTAAAAGTGAAAACGGCAATAAATAGGGTAATTGAAACGGTTATGATCGGGTGTTACGTGACACAGATTTGCGAGCCGAATCCGCGCAGCTATTGTTGTTAGTCGGACGTGCGATCAATGATTCAACGCTTGTTATGAAACCAGCGCGGCAGCGGATGAATGGACCGAAGTAGCCCAAGTACATCATTGAGCAGTTAGCGCATTGTTGCACGTGGACGTTTTGTAATGTCTTGTTTTCGATTGCATAACTTAAGAGGTTCCTTACCTTATTGTAAATTGGTCACCACACACCGAAGTGATATCAACACACCCAGCAAAACCTGATCTATTTGTAACGGTTTTCTCTTCAAATGACGGCCGTAGTATGTTCGAAATCTGAATGACTGGCTAGAAATAAGCAGAAACATAACAACAACATTATTCCATCCATCAATCAGCCTGTAGGTGGGTAGGTACGCAGCGCAGGTACGCACTGCTGGATAACTAATTCTAAGCTCTCTTCTAGCTATCTAAGCTAGCTATTTCCACTTCCCACCACCTTTTTTTTCGTCGGTTGGTCTAGCAGCGGGCTGGAGGTCGTTATACACTGCGCTTACCGATACACTTAGTACGATCTCCACTCTTCAATTTTCCTCGTTTTTCTCAGAGAAATGCACGAAAATTCATCTTTCCAAAATTACCAAAATTCTTACCAAAATTATTTTCAATTCGGCAGTTAGTATATAGGTAAAATTCCACTCGCTATTTCCAGATGTCAATCCTCCTGCTCGCAGTGGCCCTGCTGGCGGGCAGCGTGAACTCCTCTAACTCCACCATATCTGATGGAGGGGAGGTGTGCGAGTCCTCCTCGGCCGGCTTGTGGAGCAGCGCGCTGGAAGACTGGGCCACTTCCACGCTCGTCCAGTCGGGTAGACATGGTATTGCATTTGCTTTTTATTTTGTCTTAGCTACCTACCTTTGTAGATACCGAAGGCGAACTTAAGATGATACCCATCTTCAGCTGCGGGTATAGTATGCGACAAGTTAAGATGGCAATCGGGGTATGATCGGCGGGGGGACATCCCGCACACCCGCACGTCACGGCTGTGTGGGTGTGCGGGGCATTACCCTCCCCGATTGCCATGTCGACGTGTCGTCGAATATACCCAGTAATTATTGCTGTTGCACTTTGATGCTGTATTTTCTCTAAACGGACTCACTTTGTTTCGAAGATAATTTGATGAATGTGACAGAGTGGCAGAGGCTTGATCTATCAGAAGAACAACAACAGTTGCCCTGAACTTGAATGCTATTCCATTATTCAGGTTTAAGTCATTGAAAGCAGGTGGTGGTGGATAAAGTGACCAAAAAACTTATCGGCCTGACGACTTCCTTCTTCTCCAAATTCCCAGACATATATTTTGTGCTCTAGATTACCTATAATCCGCGACAGGTCGAGATGGCAATCGGGGAGGGAACACCCCGCACAGCCCCCGCGCTATACCGGTGCGGGCGAGCGCGGGTGACGTGCGGGTGTGCGGCGCGTCCCGTCGCCTCATACCCCGGTTGCCATCTCGACCTATGTTGCGTACTAGGTATACCTACAGTCTATTTAAGTATATTATTTTGAATTAATATTTCAGGTCGAGTCATGGCACTACCTTCAACAAAGGGCTACTACGTAGCAGAACGATACGACACCCCGTACCTGTCCCCTCCACCCCCGTACCCTTCCCAACACATACCCACCCAGGGACACGCGCAACCACCCCCCTCACCAGGGTACATACCACAATCACAGAACCATCCACCTTCCTCATCAGGGTATATACAACAATCACAAAACCATCCACCCTCCTCCCCAGGATATATTCCTCAGAACCATCCCCCTTCGTCACCAGGCCACATTTCCCATGGACCCATGCACAACATGCCTCCTCATGGAATGCACGTGCCTCAGGGATATAAGGAGTGGGAAGGAACTCCTCAGTCGGGAGGAGGGAAGATTGTCAACCGACCTACAAAGCCTTACAAGGACAAATTCAAGCCGAGTTATGTAAGTACATTGAAAACGCAAAAGGTAACGCATAATTTTTATGCAAATTGTACGATATCACATGACGGCTCCCGGTATTGATTAGGTATATGACACGTTGCACATAAAGCTACTCATACTCGTATATTTTTCTCTTCCAACAAAATATACGCAATCACCGATACGGGTAGGTTTTGAACCACTTTTGAACCCTAGTCACTACTTACGACTTACAATTTCAGTCCAGTTGAACTCTTGAGTCAATTTTTAATATTTTTTCTGGTACAAAGAAATTTTGCCAATAAGTTAAAAATCGTAAACATCGCAAACAAGTCCGTCATTACGTAATTTTTGCAAACGACTAGGCGTAGGCACCCAAGCTAAATGCTTCATTGATTGGCAAGGTCTTTGCCAAATAATGAAGCATTGCATGTTGAACACCTTATAACTTTCCAGCCACCTCCTCAGCAAGAGCAGCAGCACCGTCCAGGCGCCAACTCCATCGACCGCGTGGACGATCCTCCACGCAAGCAGGTGACGGAGACGGACCTGTACCTGCTCAGCGCCATCGAGAAGCTGGTGTACAGGGTCGACCACATGGAGAAACGGCTGCGGAAGATGGAGGAGGGGGTCCACTACTTGTTGGCTGGGGTAGAGTCCAAACCAGGTAATTGCTGTTCTAAATATGAAGGTTTCTTCTTTTCTGTAAACATGTTCTCGTCTCTCGATACGTATATGGCATATTTTGACAGGCCCTAATGGAGTTCTGCGTTGTCCCCATTATTTTGTGGATAGTTCAAGGATAAACCAATTCTCTAATTGACGGTTCTTGCTAAAAATGTGTTGATATCTTAGCCAGTAACAGAAGAGTCAGGTGAATAGGATTCCGATTGTCATACCTACCTAATTCATTGCATCTAAGGACCGAAGAAAATAATTGGTACCTACGTTTTGGCTTGTGATGCAATCTAAATCACTTTCATTGCTGGTGTCAGAACTCAGAAGTAAAACAAAATCATTATCATTGCAGACCCTTGCCCCAAGAACTACACCCGCGTGGGTGACACGTGCTACTCGTGGTCCGAGGTCGCCTTGGACTGGAAGGGCGCATCGGTCGCCTGTCGCAAGGCGCGCGCGGCGCTGCTAGAACTGACTGACGACGCGCAGCGGAAGACCCTGTACTCCAGGCTGCTGTCTGATAAGCAGCTCAGAGGTGAGTCACCTACCCTTCTTGCCCCAATAATACGATGGGTAATAGGAACATAATTGCGAGTGATCTAGTCAAACCTATACCGAAGAAACTGCTGTCTCAGCGGCTGTCTGCATAAAAATTCATACAAACTCCAATTTTCAGGTAACGACTTCTGGACGGGCGGTTTGAACCCCGGTCTGCTCTGGATCTGGTCGCACTCGGCCAAGCCGGTGGAGCCCAACGCCACCAACTCCACCAGCATAGCGGGCGACGGCCGCTGCCTCGCGCTGGTGTCAGATCCTACCAGGAACACATACGTGTACAGAGGGCAGGACTGCGCGGTGCCGCACCGGTACATCTGCCAAAAGGAGGACAGCAAGGAGAAACTCGGGAATGAGATCGAGAGGGTGGCGCGGAAACTCAAGCATGAGAGGAGGAGATCCAAGTTGCTGTGGGATGATGATATGCAACCGGGCAGTTTCTCCGTACTAGGAATATCTGCGAACACTAATTAGAACTCTTCCAAATATCTGATAAAATTCAGCCATTTTCGTGTGAAATAGGTGACAAGGACTGTGCGGTGCAAGGAATAGTTTTGCAATTTTCACAAAATGTAGGTACATATTGGTATGGAGTGTAATATTCGCTTTGTATACTTTTGCAATGAGCTTTTTACACCTTAAACCGTTTTCTGTTAGGAAAAGTGCAAAGGTTTTTTTTTTAATTATATTCATGTTTTATGAAATTTGTGTGGTGAACCTTATGGTTTAATTTTATAAGACTGATATTTAAATCAATTTACATCCATGTTTAAATTAGGTAATAGGCCGTACAAAATGAGAACTCACTCACCATTTTAACTCTGTGTCAACTGTCATCGTTCACCGTTCACCTTAAAAATAACGACTGAAATCGTACTTGTGAAACTTGACACAAAGTTAAAATGACGAGTGAGATCTCAAAATGTACGCATTGTAAGTACCTATTTATGTATGAGATGCAACCAAATAAAAGACTCGAGTTTCTCGTAAATCTTATATTCTAGAATATTTACAATGTTTCATGTAGAATAGCAACAAAATAACTTATTTAAATAAATATTTATAAACAATCAGACCTGCACTGTTTTATTTATTTATAGTACATATCCTTTCCATCTTGGCTTACAATTTTCTTGTTGCGACTTTATGTCTACAACTCTACATACTAGAGTCCCTCTCAGTATTATTATTTCTTCTTCTTCTTATTATTATTATTATTTCTTTATTTATTTATATGCCTAATGTTTGAGATTTAGTCCATTACAACAGATATGGACTTTAATATTATATTTACAAATTACAATATTTCTGTAAAACAGGTACAGAAAATTGTAACCAAGATTTCACAAATTGTAATAAACTCGTAAAACTCCGAGTAAAAGAAATGCAGTATCGTTCAAGTTCAACCTAACCTATAGGACGCGACAGGTTGAAGTGGCAGCCCCCGCGCTAACCCGGTGCGGGCGAGCGCGGGTGACGTGCGGGAGTGCGGGGCGTCTCCCCGCCTCATACCCCGATTGCCACGTCAACCTGTCGCGGACTATACATGTGCAGTCTTTCTTGTTGGTAGATACTCAAACAATGCTTGGACATACTCAAAGGTAGGGAAAACAAATAAGTTAAATTATGTCAATATTAGTACTAACTCTCAAATTATGAATTTAATATTGTTATTTGCAGAAAAAGTTATACCGACACTAAGGCTGAGATCTATAGAGTGCACTTTGACTTTGCTCAGACTTAAAACTGAGTTGAAACGAGACAGATTTATGTGAGAGATATAGCTCTGTCTCGTTTTAACTCTGTCTGTTCTTAAGTCCAAGCTAAGTCAGAGTCTATAGATTTCACCCCAACTGTTTTCAATAAATCGGCAAACGAAGTCGCGGGCACCAACAAGTGTCTATTTCAGTTTTGCACAACCAATATTTTTTGGTTAATATCTTTTGTGAACAAATGATTCACATAAACTCTGCAATAAATATAATTATTAACATATAACCGAATTATTATGTTGTAACTTGTAGCAAGACTAGCAATCCGTGATTTGTAACTGGCAACATTTGTAAAGCGAATAAAATAATATATGTACTAGATAGCCCACAAATTGCTATTGCGCTGGAACCATGTCTCATTAACATCGAAATGACGTCATTTTGACGTCATTTGACGTATATTTAAGTAAAAATATACCATCAGCTCGAAACTTCAGTCATCAGCTGACGTCACTAAAATGGCGGCCACGTGCATTAGCAATTTGCGGGACTTATACATACTATGTGTTGTATAAAACCCTCCAGCTTTAATTCATTTACAATTTATACAATAGAAACTGGAACATTGTGACGGAATTATATTATTATTGGCGCCGATTCTGTTGTTTTTCTCTAAACTAAATATAGAGTATCTGCATCTCTTTCTTTTTAATATTGATAAAAAAGGACGGAATATGAATTTTACATTTAGACTCAAAATTTTATTGCACGCTACAAATTTTGAACAATAGGCTCGCGACTGGCAGCTAAAGTCAAAGTAAATTAAATTTAAAACTGTCAAACTGTCTGTCCTTTTCATATTACATTAGTAAGAAGATAATGCGAATACTCTAAAATTAAGTTGTGCTCAGAATCAGTACCATTGTAAAGCTAAAGTCCGTTTCGGGTTTAAATGGAAAATATGATAAATCTTAATATGCGATCAAAATAAGAATAGGAATATCTTTTCGACATATTGTGAAGTGGTCAATACATTTTAATCTTTATATTTAAAATTCGGACTGACTGACTTATATATCAACGCACTGCCTAAACCGCTAGTCCTAGAGACATGAAATTTGGAGAGTGTTCTTTGTAAAGAGTAGGTATCCACTAAGAAAGGATTTTTCGAAATTCCAACTCTAAGTGGGTTAAATTGGGGTTTGAAATTAATATAATCCACGCGGACGAAGTCGCGAGCATAAGCTAGTTCAATAATAATCATCATCAACCTATGCTCCTGAAAAAAAAGCATAATTCACAATCGAAGATTATGTACTTAAATGATAAAAGAGCGTGGATTTGACTCGCAGGCTGCAGCTCGCTGCAGTTACTTTTATACACTGCATAATTCAGGAATTTTTATTACATATGGAATCATTGCAAAGAGCAACCGCCGAGTTTCTTGCTGGTTTTCCTCGGTATAGGAAAGGCCTTCCCGAGCCCCAAAACAGGAGTCTGAAGTCATCGTTCCTATTCATATTTTAATCATATTGTCTATGTGTTATCTTAATAATTTTCTGAGAAAAAAAAGCGCGTATTTTGTACTTAGATTAGAGAAGTGATATTAAAAGAAATGTAATTTGAATTAAATTATTATTAATAAATAAATAAACAATCCGAAAGTTAAACAAAATTGTTATTATGGCAACTTGCACAGCAAGCAACATTTTGTTATATTATTGTTATTTTGTAACCGACTTCAAAAAAGGAGGAGGCTCTCAATTCGTCGGAATCCTTTTTTAAATTAGTTTTAATACAGTGTTTTTTAAAGTACAGTGCTACGTTTTATTTATTTATTATTTGACTTTTCTAAGGTTTCGTACCAAAGATGCCAACAGGATTGTATTACTAAGCCGCCGCTGTCCGTTCGTCTGTGTGTCAGCGGGCTGTATCTCACGAACCGTAATAGGTAGAGAGTTGATATTTTCATAGTTCACATCTAATCTAATGCCGCTATAACATAAAAAACTTCAAAATGGCGGCCATGCGAATTTTTTAAAAAATATTTCTTGTACGATGATACGGAACCCTTCGTGTGTGAGTCCAACTCGCACTTGACCGGTTTCATACAGTAATTATTATGTTCTAAGATCGCAGAATACTTCGATATGTTTTACATGAATTCGCAATGAAGTAGGTTGTTTCTATATGCACATTTTTTAGCATTTAGCGCGCTTATAATGCGTACAAAATGAGTTCTCACGCGCCATTTTAACTCTATGTGTCAACTGTCATGTCAAAAGTACGATTAGTCCTAGGTCGATTTCGTAAAACCTGCATCAATCATTATTACAATCTTAATTGTTGTAATTGGCTCAATTTATGCGATTCTTTGCATTGTAGCCAATAATGAGCGAGCGTCAACCAATCAGACAACCATGATGACACATTAAAATGGCGTGTGAGAACTCATTTTGTATGGACTATTTTTTTTTTCAAAGCGATCGACATGGGCCTAGAGTATTTCAGGGCGTTAGTTAGTGCTTTGACTTACGACCGTAGTCCAGCAAGGATCTTCTGGTTTCAGTCTATCCCCAAACTGTTGAACTGTTGGGGCAAAAATCCATACTAATATTATAAATGCGAAAGTGTGTCTGTCTGTCTGTCTGCTAGCCGTTCACGGCCCATTTGTTCAACCGATTTTGACAAAATTTGGTACAGCGATAGCTTGCATCTCGGGGAAGGACATAGGCTACTTTTTATCCCGGAAAATCAAAGAGTTCCCACGGGATTTAAAAAAACCATGATTCCACGCGGACGAAGTCGCGGGCATCTGCTAGTTCCTTAATAACTCCGTGTAAAAGTTTCTGTACAATATTTACACATTATTATGCTACGCGGAAACGCCCGAAGTCACTAGGACTCCAGTGGTGTCGCAACCAGGTCACGCTACCAGTAAATTGGTTGCAATCGAGCGGACACCAGCTGCAGCGGGGTGACTCAGTGACTCAGACACCCGCTATAGCCACCAAGCTTATTTGACATTGGTTAGTTCTACACAGACGCCGATTCTGTCTTTCTCTAAACTAAATTTAGAGTATCTGCATCTTTTTCTTTTTAATATTGCTAAAAAAGGACGGAACACGAATTTTATAAGAAGAAGAGACTAAATTTTAGTGCACGCTACAAATTTAAACAGTAGGGTCGCGACTGTGCGCTAAAGTCACGCGGTTTGACAGCTATAAATTAAATTTAAAACTGTCTGTCCTTTTCACATTGTGGCTAATTCCGTTGTACACAATCTCTAAACTAAACTAAAATGGCACGTCTAAATCTATTGCTATCCCTTTCATAATGTTGCTTGCGGAAAAGGAGAGCACTAGATTTAGACCTATTAATTTAGTTTAGTTTAGAGATTGTGTACTAGAGAATCGGCCCCATTACATTAGTAAGAAGAGAATGCGAATACTCTAAAATTAAGTTGTGCTCAGAATCAGTACCATTGCTGCTTCACTGAGAGATGTTAAAATATTTTTGTAAAAAAACCTTCGATGGATTAAAAACAAATGTCAAATGAGTTCAATGGCTATCATTCAGTTTTACACACTGAGTTACGCGGTGTCCTGCGCGAGCGACGAATACTACGCGACGCGACGCTGCGAACGCGACGAACGCGACGAACGCGACGAACGCGATCAACTCAACGGCATACCGTGCTTGCAGTCTGCGGCGAAACGCGACGTAACGCGTACTTGTTTTTAAAAACTGTACTGTACTTCTCCATGACTCAAGAAATAATGACCAAAATCACGTAGGACATTTGTCGCGTGTAGCATCGCATCGCATTACGTCGCGTCGTGTCGCGTCGTATTCGTCGCTCACATAGGACACCCCGTTAGCGAATCACCCCGCTGTCCTAGTGAGATAGGAACATTTGTATCTAAACGATCCCCTACCACTATGCGATGTATGGTAGGGGTCGCGACCCTCGTGAAGCTAGTTGAAGTGGAACTTGAACTGGAAGGGCGAGCCGTGCTGGAAGTGGTGGAAGGGGTTGCCGTGGAAGCCGCCTCCGCCGCGGTTGGACTCGGGGTCCAGGGGGTCCGTGCCCGCGTCGAACTGCGCGCGCTTTTCCGGGTCCGTCAGTACCTGCGTGAGAGGTTTACACTTCTTACTGGTTCCGTCCACGTTAGTAACCAATGTTTCGTAACCAGCTACGAAATAAGACCAATATTTCGTCTTTTCCTAACTGATAATTTATTAATCTTCTTAATATATAAAAGGAAAAGGTGACTGACTGACTGACTGATCTATCAACGCACAGCTCAAACTACTGGACGGATCGGGCTGAAATTTGGCATGCAGATAGCTATTATGACGTAGGCATCCGCTAAGAAAGGATTTTTAAAAATTCAACCCCTAAGGGGGTGAAATAGGGGTTTGAAACTTGTGTAGTCCACGCGGACGAAGTCGCAAGCATAAGGTAGTTTTAGTATGTATGTAATAGTTTTTGATTTATCGTGTAAAATGTCGAAACTGTACGACTGTAGTACGGAATCCCTCGGTGCGCGAGTCTGACTCGCTCTTGATCGGTTTTATTTAAACCTTTATTTAGTGTAACGTACCTCTTTGGCGGCGGCGACGTCGATGAACTTCTTCTCGGCGATCTTCTTCTCGTCGCCCTGGAAGTTGTCGGGGTGCCACTTCTGCGCCGCCTTGCGGTACGCCTTGATGATCTCCTGCTTGTTGGCGGTTCTGCAAACACATATTTTTTTTTTTTTTTTATAAGAATATTAGCCATATTAAATGACTAATATTCCCCTTTCCTCTCCAATTAAGCGTCAGGCTTGTGCTAGGAGTAGGTACGACAATAGTGCAACGGGCGGGGTTTGAACCGTCGACCTTTCGGTTTTCAGTCCACTCCTATACCGGTTGAGCTATTGAGGCTCTGCTATATTGATAGTCAAAATAAAACACGACCTATGCACAGTTCACGACAGTTACCCGGCCATAGGGAACTTGTAACAAGTCGCCGAGGCTATGACGTCACTGCCAGCCGTCATAGCCTCAATAGCTCAACGGTTAAGGAGCGGACTGAATTCAAAAAGGTCGGCGGTTCACACCCCCATCCGTTGCACTATTCATCAGCATCAGCATCAGCATCGGCTAGTTGAATCTAAATGTATTGAAGGTAAGCCTCACCTCTTAACACCTAGTATCTTGTAGTAGTCCCTCTGCTCGGACTGCTTCTGCAGTTTCTGCGCGCGACCGAGCCCGTCCTTCGCGCGCTGGAAGCCCTCATCCAGCTCCAACGCGTCCTTGAACGTGCGGATGGCTGTAACAAACCAAAAATATATATACAAACATTTTTTATTCAAATATGTGGCGGTTGCCACTGTTGCAACTAGATGGCGCTATTCAATCAATAAAATTTCATGACGTAGTCCCGAACAAATGTACCGCCGACAGTACTCGCACTAACGAAGTTTTCTGCAATCTGGATTATATTAAGAGGGCCAGCTGGAACCCTGAGCAAATCCAACCACTCGGTGGGAGATCTCGCTTTGGTACGGTCGAGCCCCCGCACACCGCTCCCGTACATTGGATAATAGTGCAACAAGTGGGGTTTGAACCACCGACCTTTCAACCGTTGAGTTATTGAGGCTCTAAAGTATAAATAAACTCGTTTTTGCTCCTTATTTCCTTGTAAAAATCCTTATTTCACCCCCTTAGGGATTGAATTGGTCAAAAATCCTTTCTTAGTGGATGTCTACGTCACAATAGCTATATAGCAATGTATAGATATATAAACACATACCGTCGTCGTACATCTCCAGGCCCAGCAGCGCGTCTGCGCGATCGCACAGCACGGCTGGTTCTTTCTGCAGCTCCAGTGCCGCCGCACACTGCGACAGCGCCTCCGTGTACAGCTCTTCCTAAGAAACAACCAACTACTGCTCAGTACTTCTGTTGTTACCACCTCATCATCAATAGCCTATACCAGAGCTTATTTCGTGGTTCAACGACATATTGTTTAGTATATAACTATGTACATAGTACATACCTTTAATATTTTTAGACATGTTATATGCGACCCGCAAATGCCCAATAAACTTAAGGTGGAAGACACGGTCTGCCCGCGAAATTCAAATTTAATTTGGTTTTTCGCAATTTGTAAACTAATACGACAAAGTAGGCGTATGGCATTCAAATTGAGCCCCTAGCAGTATCATCTTCACAGACTTTTATAAAAACCTTTACTTGAAAGTGTCCAGTAAGAAATTAGTCAAAATAATGAGTTTGACGTGAGCTACTCAAAAATTAGTCATTATTTTGACTAATTTTTTAAACTGGACACTTTTAAGTAAAGATTTTTATATAAACCTGTGAGGGTTGCTATAGTTATTGTTGAGGGTAGTTCGTGTTGTCTCTCGTAGTGGGAGAATATTGTTAGTGCGACCACGAAGGCTCGGACGGTTAATCTAATATGTTGTAATCCTGACTTATCCGTCTAGATATCCTTATCATCATATTATGAAGGCAATATATTAGACATATATATATTTAAGATGGCCTTAAAAGTATGATGTTACCTTAGCGTTACAGCTGCACAGCCACTTCCTGGCTTCGAACACGACCAGCGTCACCTCGTCCTCAATCTTCAGCACCTTGTTGGCACTGTCTATACACCCGATGTAGTCACGCGACGAACTGCTCTCTTCGCAGTCGAGCAACAGTTTGTCCACCTTCTTCAGCTTCTTGTAGAGCGGGAAGCACTGCTTGTGTTCCGGGTCCAGTTTCAGACACTCGCGGATTTCCTGGTGATTCAATGAAAAACTTTATGAAATTCAAAAGCAAATAGCCAGTTTAAGACGGCGGCAGTATTCTAAAAAATTTTGAAAAACATAATATCAAAAACCAGCCAAGTGCGAGTCAGATTCGCGCACCGATGGTTCTGTACTACGGCATTTTTTCGACATTTTGCATGATAAATGAAAAACTATTATGTATAAAAGACTTTGTTCACGTGGAATTAGGTAAGTAGCCTATGTCACTCTCCAGGTCTTTAATTATAACCATGCAAAGAATCGCTTCAATCCGTTGCACCGTTGCGACGTGATTGAAGGACATACAAACAAACACACTTTCTCATTTATAATATGGTAGTGATGTGTCAATTCTCGTTCCATCCTTGTACTTTTATTTTTCAAGATTCTTGATTACTATATTGTTAAGACCGTATTTTATTTGTCACCACCGCCGTAAGACAATAACAACGAACGTGGAATGCGTATCGAGGTATTCTGTGTTGGCTCTCGCCGGAGGCGCTTCTCAGTAGGCATTCTACGTCTAGCTATAGCTACAACTGGTTCTTAGATTCGGTTTATTTTGAAGTTAAATCGTAAGGTTGATCTCTGTTTATTAAATCAATATCCTTGTTTTCTTTCGTCTTAGTTTAAAAACATAAGCGATTTGTAAGTGAATCGTTTATTTAGCCAAAGTTATTGTTTTGTTGTTTTTTAAAAATAAAAACTGCTTCCGATTCCTAAAAATATTTAATATGTTTTGTTTATACAAAATTATATTTCTGATTATTTTCCTTAAAATCCAAATGAATAACGAAGTTTTCTGTAATGCCATACCTTAAGCGCATCGCTGACATGCCCCAACTGGTAGAGCAGGGTGGCGAGGCGGTAGTAGCCCTCTGTGGAGTCCTGCTGTAGTCTGTTGACGGACCGGATGTCTGACACCGCCGAGAATAGGTCGTTCTGTCGACAAACAATACCATTTATATAATAGGGTCTTGGACTGTAGTAATAAAATGATGTGATTTTCTGTATAGTGGTAGTTTACGAATTCATTATTAAAAACGAGAATAATTTAAAAAATCATGATTTTTATTTATTTTTAATATAATTAATTATTAACGCCACCGCTCTGCGGAAAACGAACAATGACGTCACAATCCATAAACGACAAATATTTTCCAATTTTCAACATAAAAATATGAGTAGGTTTCGCAGGAAAATATTCAATAATTGTCGATTTTTATTCGATTGTTTTTTATGATGTCGAATAAATCGAAAATCGATTCTTCGATTCTTCGATTTTTTTGCAACGATCGCTCATCATTCATGGCTAATATATCGCCTAGCAATAAAGCCAAGTACTCACCAGCGCGATATAGCACTCGGCCCTCAGCTGCCTCAGCTGCGCGGACCAGGGCGACACTTCGAGCAGCCTCGTGGCGAGCTCGGCGGCCGCTCGGTAGTCGCGGCCGCGGTAGTAGGCCTCCGCTAGCCGCAGGTCCTCCGCTAGCTCGTCCACGCGGTGGTACATATTCGCTGCCTCCTCATTGTAGGGCTCCTCGTATGTCTAGTGACAAGCAAAACAAGTTGTCATTAAAAAAAATGTAGCAGAGCGGTGTGCAATCTCCCACCGAGCGGTTGGTCGTGCTCGGTAGCGCCAGCTGGGTCGACGGTTGTATCTTGAAACTTCTTAATATAGTCCAGATTGCAGAAAACTCCGTTAGTGCGTGTACTGTCGGCGGTACATTTGTTCGGGACTACGTCATGAAATGGCGTCGATTGAATAGCGCCATCTAGTTGCAATTGTGGCAACCGCCACAAATTAAATACACGAGTGCCAAAGAGTTTTAACACCGGGGTAACGTGAATACCCCGCGCCCTACCCGGGTAAGGACGCTACGCCTCGAGGCCCGTACCCCCGCTTGGCCTTCCGAGAACACCCTGTCGTCAACGAGTGCCAAGTCAGTTCACTTCTCAGTACATCATCGATAGGCTTTAAATCGAATATTGAAATATTTCTGGATAGGAAATATCTCTTCAGATGTACCTGTTGCATAAAGTAAGTAACCTAGATTGTAATTCATTTGGATATGATCGGGCCGGCATGGCCTTATCAGGTAAAAGTCCAGGAAAAATTTAGATAATGATGATGATGACACTTAGCATTATCAAAAGCCTTATCTGTAGTCAAACAATAACAAGCACTCAGTTGCAGTTGGTGTCGTAGTATGACATGATATTACATCATTATTGCTGATAATGATTCATTTATCATCACTTGTGATTATAATAATACAATAAATTTTTAGTGAAATACGCAACACAATATATAGTCCGCGACGTCGACGTCGAGATGGCAATCCGAGTATAAGGCGGGGGACACCCCCAAGGATATATTTTTCAGTATATTGTGTTGAGTTTTTTTTGTCAACACTTTCAATGCAATTCAAATTTCTTTTTTGTGAATACTGGTAAACAAAAAAGGTACCTATAGCTATTAGCATGCAGTAATCTATCAACGCACAGCTCAAACTACTGGATGGATTGGTCTGAAATTTGGCATACAGATAGCTATTATGACGACGTATACATCTGCTAAGAATTTTTGAAATGTAAACTCCTAATAGGGTAAAATAGGGATATGAAATTTGTGTAGTCCACATGGACGATGTCGCTATAACTAGTTTTACATAGTTTTGTTAAAATTAGGCTTTCCTTTCAACAATTGAGGTACTTACAACTTGTAAGTAGTCCTCTTTGGCCTCCCAGTACTGTGCTAGCTTGAGGTAGACGTTGGCGCGATGCAGCCGCGCTGCTGTGAAGTCTGCTTTCATCTCTAACACCTGCAACAATCATCGTCTACAGAAGCCTCCATACAGACCAGACCAGATTTTTTTTAAAAAAATCTGGTTTCAGCTTAAAATAGCATTTTACTCGGAAATACTCAGTATTTCCGATTTTAGACTAGAGCACATTTTGATTTTGAATTTCTAATTTTAAGATATAGTGAGAGTTTGATTTCAATGATTCACAACGACGTTATACATATCTCACACCCGGCTTCACTCACGTATTTAGTTGATGTTAGCCCAACTAGTATCGAACCCATCCAGGGTCCTTTTTCACAGGAAAGACACTTCTTTTCCTTATATATGAGTTCAAACAAATTTATCTAAACTGACCTTAGTGAAGTCTTGCAATGCAAACTTTGCTTTTCCCAGAGCATAGTACACAGTGCCTCTTTTGAAGTATGTGAGGTAGTTGTGTGGATCCCCCTCTGTAAGCAACAAAACAGCATACTGATCATCATGATCAACCCATCACTGGCCCACTACTGATCATGGGTCTCCTCTCAGAATTAGAAGGATTTGGGTCATAATTTGCATGCTAGCCAAGTGTGGATTGGCAGACTTCACACACCTTCAAGAACATTAAAATAAAAATAAAAATATTTTTATTCAATTAAACTTTTACAAGTACTTTTGAATCGTAAAATGCATCTACCACTACTACACAAGGAACGAATAACAGACAATGCAGTGTTTCAAATAAATTCACCACTTTGAATATGAACTATTTAATCATAACTTTATACAGGTAAGTACATTTTTGTAGTATGCATGGTTAAATGACCATGTATGTCATGCTTCAATTTGAAGGCAGGCTAATAGAACTGTTCTAACAGTCTGCTATACTACTTTTCAGCAAACACCAAGTCAAGTGACAAGGTTGTTTATCCATAACACAAACACCGACCCTTGAAATGCATTACAGTATCACTAAAATATTCTGAACCTCTCTTTAAATGCATGAAACATAAAGCTTTAAAATCTAAGATTTAATTTCTTATCTATTTACTACGATAAATGACAAGTTTTCAATACAAAAGATTAGTTGAATGTAACATATTTTAATTAAGATCCTGTTAAAATGAGGTGGTCTACTTACCAACAGCTGCATGATAGTGTGTGAGCGCGTCCGACAGCTGCCCGCGCGCCAGGAAGTCGCGCCCCAGCTCCAGGTGCTTGTTCACCTCCGCCTGAGACGAGCAGTCTGAAACTATCACCACGAAACTGTGATCCAAACTTGTCAGTCGAACCATTTTGACATGCATTTTATTTTAAGATACTGTATGACTATACCACTATTTAATTAATTACTGGTTATTTAAACGCCCCTTGGCACGGCACGATATCATAATTCACCAACAAACATAACAGACACGAGAATAAACCGAAAATAAGTACAAAAATATAACCTTCCACTTACACTCTAATAAAACTTCTAACACTAATAACACTAGACATGGTGTGACTTTGTTCCAGTTAATATTTGATAGGCAGTCCATTGTTGTAGTTAAAAATTGTATTAATTCAGACCTAATTGCGAATTAAAGCAATACAGTTTCGAGTTAAACTAATTATTTGACAGGGCCACAATCCATCTTTCCATCTTTGCTCCGTCTCTTTTCGTGGTTTGTTCCGATTGGTCCAAATCAGATAAACTTGCAAAAGTCATCACAGATAACCAATCATTCACAGATGTCATTGCTTATGTCAGTGATTTTATTAATTTTATTTTAAGTTAGTTATTACTTAACTCATTGCTCAATCAAAATATTTAATTTGTTTACAAAAGCTTTGTTATTGCTCTAATCAGAATGTTTAGTTTTATTTCAGAACGTATTTTGGAGCTGTCATTAAAAATAATTGCCATTAAAAATAAGCAAATTCAGACTAATAGATTAGAACTAAATCAGATTGGTTTATCGATTCCAAATGGACCGACCCGTTGGAAAGACTACTGCACCGTAAAGATGTAAGCTCTCTTTGCGTGTTCTATCGCCTTTATAATGGGGAGTGCTCTGAAGACCTTTTGACCTCATTCCACTCTCCTTTTTTTACAATCGCACCGCACGCCACCGTAAGCAATTTTACTCTCATCACGTCCTGCGTGTCTGGTGTAAGTACTTCGACCATCCATTGTGCCAGATCCTTATTCCATGCACATGCCAACTCTGGAATTAACTCCCATCGGCAGTGTTCCCAGTAGATTACAACATGGGGTTGTTCAAAGTTGGCGGACCAAAAAATTCCTGAAAGGCCGGCAACGCAACGGCAGTTCCTCTGGTGCTGCAAATATTCATGGGTGGCGTTAATCATTAAAATCAGGTGACCCGCCTGCTCGTTTGCTTGCTATTTCTATTTTTAAAAACCCTTACTTGACGTTTGTCACAATCTTACAAAATACATTTTACAGACAAAAAACTAATAGGGGTTTAAAATTTGTGTAATACACGCAGACGAAGTTGCGAGCATAAGCTAGTACAAAATATAATGTCGAAGATAAAATATACACTTATTACACCTACAAAATCATTAAAAAAACTGCCTTTAAAAGTCAGGTTCAAATCAGGGTCCGATCAGAGTACGACTCCTTTTAAAACGTGGCATCTGGCAACACAAATTCTTTCTTTCATTTCAACAAGAAAAACAGTGTCCGGTTAGTTTCTGAAATTGAGATTTTTTAAATAAAAAAGCTTTTCTAAACATAAAATACAAGTTAATCAATTTGTGCGATTAATTTTAAATCAGCTTTATTGAGTAATAAATGGTGGATTGGTGTCGAAAACTAAGATAACTTGAGATTAGTTTTAAGTTAGCTGTCAACATAACCTCGACAATACGTTCCGATTTGTGTGATAAAGTGGTTTATCATTGGGTTTAAGGCATGAGTGACGCTGCGCCGTCGACCGCGCCCAAGGCGAAAGCGCCTAAAAGCAAAGCTCCCAAGGAGAAGGCGGCTAAGGCAGCCCCCGCAGCACCTGCGGAACCCCCGAAAGCTATCCGGAAAGTGTCCTCGAAGGCCCGGCACGGCAGGCTGTACGCCAAGGCAGTCTTCTCAGGATTCCGACGTGGTCTGCGCAACCAACATGAAAACACAGCTCTTTTGAAGGTGCGTAATTTTGAGGTTATGTTTTTATAGAAACCCTAGATTTATTGAATTCTATTATAGCAAATCTACTATTTAAATTAGTAAATACTAGTAGCTATTGTAAATCTAAGTTAAAAATGCGAATTTTCTGGAGAAATACAAATAAGTAAATAGTTAAAGCTTAAGCAATATTATGATGTTTAGGTAAGTAGTTGGAAACAGCCTGCTTAATCTTTTGAAAACTAGATCGCTGGATATTTAAACCTGCAGTACATGTCGTAGATTCTAGATTTTCTAGATTTAAACCTGGTAAAATAGTTATAGAAGGTGTTGGTGGGTAATTCTTTGTACACAAACTACTAAAGTAAACATAATATTGCTATCCCTTTCATAGTGGTGCCTGTGGGAAATGATAGCATTATATTTAAACACATCAATTTATTTAAGAGATTGTTGTATGTAAAACAGAATCAAAAGTATATAATCTTTTTATTATTGTCAATCTTGATTATGATCTTTGATGATCATCATATTTTATTTATTTTCTAACTTTGATCCTAACCAGCCCCCCCATTGTGTAAAAAAACATATTCATTGTTATTGTAATCATCAACAAATTCTGCCCTTTGATTGGTTGATTCGCTGTTAACATTTTTTCACAGCCAATAAAAGGGCAGAATTTGTTGATGATTACGATAACGATGAATATGTTTTTGTTACACAACTGGGGGGCAGACCAATATCTAAATGATGCTTTATGACATTTGAAACCTGAACAACTAGTGTTGACAAAATATTTACTGATTAATCACCATTTATCCCATCTCCTCTTCAAAAAAAGCCAAAAATACTGAATTCAAAAATACCCTTCCAGGTTGAAGGTGCACGTAACCATGAAGATGCAATGTTCTACACGGGCAAAAAATGTGTGTACGTGTACAAAGCTAAGAAGAGGACCCCCATCCCCGGCGGGCCTCGGGGCAAGAAGACCAAGCTGCGGGCCATCTGGGGCAAGGTGACCAGGCCGCACGGTAACTCCGGCAGCGTCCGTGCCAGGTTCAAGACTAACCTGCCCGCTCAGGCCATGGGACACAGAATACGCGTGGTAAGAAATAGTTTAATTCTAGACTAACTGATGCATGCAACTTTGTCTGCATGGATTAGGTTAAGAACTCTTTTGTTTTCTAAATACATAAAAGGAAAAGGTGACTGACTGACTGACTGATCTATCAACGCACAGCTAAAACTATTGGATAGATAGATAGATAGCTATTATGACATAGGCATCTGCTAAGAAACGGTTTTTGAAAATTTAATTCTTAAGAGGGTGAAATAGGGGTTTTAAATTACTTCTGTCCATGCGGATGATTCACAAGCATAAGCTAGTCTGGGATAAAAAGTAGCCTTCTATCTCTGGGATGCAAGCTATCCCAATTTAATCAAAATCTATTTATCTAGTAAGGGATTATTTTTCAAGCGAATGATTGAAAATATAACCATGGGACCGACTTGTATTTCAAAAGGTTTCATTTTGTAGCCAAACACTTTGGTGTCTATAATTTGAAACCAATTTGGTTTTTGTAAACTTTGCCATCTAAATATATAAAAGGAAAAGGTGACTGACTAACTGACTGACTGATTGACTGACTGATGAGTACTGATCTATCAACGCACAGCTCAAACTACTGGATGGATCGGGCTGAAACTCGGCATGCAGATAGCTATTATGACATAGGCGTCCGCTAAGAAAGGATTTTTGAAAATTCAACCCCTAAGGGGATGAAATATGGGTTTGAAATATGTGTAGTCCACGCGTACGAAGTCGCGAGCATAACCTAGTTACATACTATAAGTAGACAAGTATTTTTGTTGCAATATTTTATTAACATAATATATTTTTCTTTTTCCAGATGTTGTATCCATCGAGGATCTAAAAACCTTTGTATATTATGTAAGTCTAAAATAAAACAAAATCCAAAAGATATGTATTTTATTTTAATGCTGCATCCAAACCAATTAAAACTCAAATGAACATAGTGGATCTAAGAGCCAGCGTGTGAAAGACCTTTGTTATTTTATAAAAGCTGAAAGTCCCCAATACAGGGAGGAACGTTTGTTTGAATCATGGTGGCTTTGGAAGATAAGAGGCAATAAATTTGTAAAACAATCTTACGTCAAAGTATAATATTTTCTTCAGAATAGTATCAGAAATCATGTCATACATTGCCAGACACTTAAGTGTTGTGGCAACCCCTTGCCAGACTAATAAACTTTTAAACCTTAAAGGCAGACAATCCACTACCAACAACCATTTGCCTCATTGTAGTTTTAATGATTTAGTATTTTTCAAACCCGCAATGTATAGCGTGCAAAACTCGGGTCCATGCTCCACCTATGACGCAGCATTGAATCTGAGTGGCCTACTTACGCAACGTTCGTTGACCCCTAGCGTCAGTCAGATGTTTTATTTGCAATACATCGGTATCATATCAGTAGTCATCGGTACTATCACTTGTCTTCGTTTTTGCTAGCATTCTGGTTACACTCTGTATATAGAAGTAGATAATCTACACTTGGATTCATCTCTGTGATCCGATTCTCAAGGTGGGTCTACGCTAGGCGAACCGAGCACGAGCCGAACACAATTCGTCTAGTGTGGACCGACTTGCAAGCCTCGAACGAGCATTCCGTTCGTGCTCGGCTGCGTTCCGCCTGTTGTCGGTTTTTTGACGAACACAAAGGGATTTGCTTCGCGCTCGCAGTGATCGTTGTAGGTTCGTTGTACGTCCACACTATAGACGCCGCGAACGACGAAGCCGAGAATGGCTCCGCTTGTGCTTCGTTCGTGCTCGGTTCGTCTAGCGTAGACCCACCTTCAAAATTCACTGATATATGTATAGATATTTATATAATATTATCCCCGAGTGCAGGCTATAAATTATATGTCGCGGGAAAAATATGAATAACTGATAATATTGTGTGGTGTGTATATTGTAAAGTGGGTATTGATGTCACGGCGAGCGACGACGCGACGACCCGATATTGCATTGTGATAATGGACACGGGATATTGACAGGTATAGTGAAAACTGCTGATATAGACATAGATATTTAAAATCTTTAGAAATTATTTTCATAGCCCACTTCAATTATTATCAAGTGAAAGGCCACTATTATGTCAAGACTACGACGGAGATGACCTCACGTAGTTTGGTAGTTAAGAGGTAGGATCACTACTCATGTTATCTTATTCGTCGTAACACTCTGGCAGAGTGGTCGTGACTCGTGCGGTCATCACAAAGCGACGTGTTTGGGGCAGATGTTATACGCCTCACGAGCATTCACCATTTCTCCCTGCTGGCCAATAGTTCGGTACATTCGTGCACGGGACCGCCCCCAGCGGACATTTGGTCGGTCCATCGCGTAGGTGACCTTCCTCGTCCTCAGGTACCTTGCCCTGCACTACAAGACGCTCATTGCAGTCACTCTCACTCATGTTATACCTAAATGCGAAAGTGTGTTCGTTAATTGGTTTGCCCTTCAATCACAACTAAACGGATCGACGTGATTTATAACATGAATAAATAGTACGCGACAGGTCGAGATGGCAATCGGGGAAAGAACGCCGCGCACAACCGCACAGTCCCCGTGCTAATCCGGTGTGCTAGTATTAACATGAAGCTGCTATCAGATGTGTAGATATCTACTCTGTGCTGATCACAGATAATTCAACCTCAAGAGTACGCATATACAAGGTTTTGCATGAAAACAAAAGCGTAAAATATTGGCGGGGGCAGGGAGAATGCTTTGTTGTGATAGGTGGTCTCAAAAGTCACGTAATCAAGACAATGTGCGGAATGAGGGTACCGAACGGGCGTGGGCCGATTTTTATGCTAAGCAACTGCCTAAGCTTGGCGATCGGGGGTGTCCGGCTATTAGGCGTCTATAGGTGGTGGTCTGTGGTGCTGATATACAGACTGTAACCAGAGCGGTATCAAAAACGAAGACAGGTGATACTGATACTGATACTGATGATTACTGATATGATAACACAAAAAAAAACGCGAACAAAATATAAAACATATCGTATATTTTGTAAAAGTTCACGATATATTTGCAAATAAAACATCTGACTGACGCTAGAGGTCAATGAACGTTGTGTAATTAGGTCACTCGGAGTCAATGCCACGTCGTAGGCGGGGCATTGACCCAGTTTTGCACGCTATACATTGCGGGTTTGAAAAATATTTAATCACTAAAACTACAAAATGAGGCAACTTGTTATTACGCTAAGTTTCGCTAGCGTTCTGGTTACACCCTGTATAATCCTTCCTCGTCTTGGCGTTATATATTATGTAGTCTGCTAAAACTACATAATGAACACCTATTAGGTATTTATCGGGACAATGGGTCGGTAGACGCGGCGTGACACGATAACCCACTTGCCGCCAATCAATAGCGGAAATGCAACTACGTATTATACCGTACCTATAGCATAACTGTAAAATACCCTGTATGATACCTACCTATACATTGCACGCTGCACGCAGCACTGCACTGCTGCGTGCAGCGTGGTTCGGAATCATACCTTGATTTGACACCTATACGCGATGATAGTCTGGTGGTTTTTAGGGTTCCGTACCTCAAAGAAAATGGAACCCTTATATGATCACTTCGTTGATGGTTGTCTATCGTGTCTGTCAAGAAAACCTATAGGGTACCTACTTCACATTGACATAGAATCATGAAATTTGGCAGGTAGGTCTTACAGTGCATGTAAAGGAAATAAATCCGAAAACTAACCGTGAACTTGGGGTTACATCACAATTAAATGAAAATTTTGACGCCCTCCCTGGCGCAGTCGTGAGCGCTGTGGTCTTATTAGTGGGATGTCCCGGGTTCGATTCCTGGCAGGGGTTTGGAATTTTATAATTTCTAAATTTCTGGTCTGGTCTGGTGGGAGGCTTCGGCCGTGGCTAGTTACCACCCTACCGGCAAAGCCGTACCGCCAAGCGATTTAGCGTTTCGGTACGATGCCGTGTAGAAACCAAAGGGGTACGGGGTTAATAAAAACTGCCATATCCCTTCCAGGTTAGCCCTCTATCATCTTAGACTGCATCATCACTTACCATCAGGTGAGATTGCAGTCAAGGGCTAACTTGTATCTGAATTTAAAAAAAAAATGTGTTCATGAACAAACAATTAGTATTTTCAATTTTTAAAGTTATAATTATATTGTGATGGCGATTGATAGATGACAGGTAGGCAAGTGGGTATAAACTATGAATAAATAGCACTCGTACAGATCGATACTCCCGTAAGTGGGTTTCCGTGTCACAGCAGCACCGCGACGTGAAGCTCTCGGCATTGTCTATTAATGAGTAGATATAAAAGCTTCCCTGCCTGTTGTTGCATACAGAAAACCGATACACTCATGTTAATCTCCGTCCTACGATATAAGTTGTGATTATTATACACTAGCTGATGCCTGCGACTTCGTCCGCGTGGAATTAGGTCTTTTAAAATTCCCGTGGGAACTCTTTAATTTTCCGGGATAAAAATTAGCCTATGTCACTCTCCAGGTCTTTATACCCATGCAAAAAATCACGTCAATCCGTTGATTGAAGGACCAACAGACACACTTTCGCATTTATAATAAGGGTACTGATTGCTACAGCCTATATCCATAGGTTTTTATCTTTTCAGTTTCCTTACAACTAAAGAAGCTTCATTTACTCGCACTTGGCCGGTGATATTGGAACTCACGTGCTTTGGCACCGTGATGTATAACAAGTAACTTGGCACGTGGGGTCGCAAATCGCAATATCTACTTTATTACCATCTAGCTGACCCCGGCTTCGCTCGTGTGGGATTTTTCAAAATCGATGTTCATTATGAAAATTTATAATATGTACCTACATAGTTCGCGACAGGTCGACGTGGCGATCCGGGAATGAGGCAGGAGGATGCCGCGCACACCCGCACGTCACCCGCGCAATTCCGCACTGGGTTAGCGCGGGCGGCGGGGGTGTGCGGGGCGTTCCCCCACCTCATACCCCGATGGCAATCTGATGGGGGGATCTTGACCTGTCGCGTACTACAGGAAAGTTCGAAGAATTACTTACAACTCCTTTGAAAATTTTATGGAGAACTCTCTGGCATGTAGCTTTCCTCACGATGTTTTCCTTCACCGTAAAGCCAGCTGTTAAACCGCACATAACTCCGAAAAGTTAGAGGTGCGTGCCTGAAATCGAACTCGTAACTCCCCCGAATGTCTAGTACTGTACTCATCTAGCTCTAGTCTAGCCCAATCCAATCCATCAGCCTGTTTGCGTCCACTGCTGGACATAGGCCTTTCCAAGAGCGCGCCACCAAACGCGGTCCTCCGCCTTCCTCATCCACCCGCTCCCCACCACCTTCTTCAGGTCATCGGTCCAGCCCACTAGATACATGAACATTAAGTTTTCCTTTACTTCTACTGAAGTAAGTAGAAGTAAAGGAAATAAAGCTTGAATCTTGAAACTCTCTCGCAGTTGTTTTGTGATTTGGTATAGGTACCTAGGTACCCTAGAAGAAAAATGTTTTAATTCAAATTAAGGTACCTACCCCTTGGCTTTTGGGTTGCCGTCTCAATTCCACGGAGGTCACGCAGGTCGCCTTGCGAATGGCCTCTGAAATTGAGTCCACGTCGACCTTGGGCCCTTCGGCGTCCTTGCGTAGGCAGACGAAGGCCCGGCCGTGAATGAATGACGCGATACTGTTATCTGAGATAATCAGATTTAACCTTCAGTTCCCTTGTAACTAACCGTGTTAGTAATTAGCCTACATTCGATAGTTTTTGTTAATTAAAGTTTTTCTCTCACCTTGCGCTTAATTTGAGAAAAGTCAGCTCCTGCCATGAAATATTATAATTACACGACTGCACAAAAAATGAGTAAGTAATGTTTTCAGGGTTCAAAAGTGTCTATGTATGTATGTGTGTGAATTTCTTTATTCCATCATAACTTTTAAATGGCTAAACAGAATTGAATGAAAAACCTATATAGGGTATCGTTACAATCTTTACAAGAGTGACTGTCTATAAATAAATTTAAAAAAAAATCAATATGGCGGCAAAAAAATTTAATTCCAGTTCGACAAGGCTCTCTTGGCACTTGAATGACATTGACAGGTGGGCGCTGTTGGAGAACAAAGGCTTAGAATATTCGAACAAAAACAAAGGGGACACTTGACGGCAACGTTAGTCCTGATTTTCGCCACGCGGCAAGATAGCCTTGTCACTGTATTTTTGACAACTTTTTAAAATATGACGTAGGTAGGTAACTACTTGTTAGGTACCTACCTATGTAACAAATGCGGCTAACCTTCTTTAAAGTTAGGCCTTTAGACCTTAACCTGCCTCCAATCTATACGTTCCTACTGTATATTATGTTGCTCGTTACAACCTCGCATGCTGGTATTTCAGTTTCAGCTCCTCGCGTGCTCAAGTTCACAATTCAAGATGGAGGAGTTTAGATTTACGGTACTATGCCGTATGCAGCACTAATTTAAATCGTAACGAGATTTCCAATTTTGTGTATTTATTTTTGTGAAAGAAATAAATATTTCTTAGGAATAGTTAGCAACCCTCGTAGGCCGTAGCTTTAGTTTTAAATCAACCACTATAATTATCATCTTAAAAATTAAATTTTGACCATCAGTAAGCGTAAAATTTTACCTATTCTGAATAAATAATTTGAGCTTGAGTTTATTAGGTCCGGCCGGGTGTGGTGGCGCTCTTTAGGAAAGGCCTATGTCTAACAGTAGACTTCCACAGGCTGATGATGATGATGATGATTAATCATACTACTTACCTATTAACGAGCAGCTATTCTTACCTGAGGGTCTACATGAGCTATTCTGCCTCTATGCACAAAGGACACTTGGTAGTTTTGAGTTTTGACTGACGCGACATTAAACATTGTAGGACTTGCAGACAGCTATGCCATGACTATAACTCTGTCACCGACATCCGGAACTGGACCCACATCTCATCACAGTCGTCACATCCGCAAGGCCGCACCGTCGTCAACAAAACTATGTAGATAAAGTACCTACCTACCTATACTTATAGAATTCAGAAATAGATAGACCGTCGAAAGTGCGTGTACCATAATAGTTATTTGAGTCACTTGAGTGACATAATATAAATTTAATAGCCTCAATAGCTCAACGGTTAAGGAACGGACTGAATTCCGAAAGGTCGGCGGTTCAAACCCCATCCGTTGCACTATTGTCGTACCCACTCCTAGCACTAGCTTTACGCTTAATTGGAGGGGAAAGGGGTATATTAGTCATAATTAAGAAGGGTAATATTCTTTAAAAAAATATATGGAGAGCCGGGGAGTGCCAGACCTTCGTTGTTTTATAAAAGCTGAAAGTTTCTCTGCGTGTTGTCCCCAACACTGGCTATTGTAGATAATAGGTATTAGTCCAGCAAATTGCCATTGCGCTGGAACCATGTCTCATTAACATCGAAATAACGTCGTTTGACGTAGGTATATTTAAGTAAAAATGTTCCATCACCTCGAAACTTCAGTCTAGTGCTGACGTCACTAAAATGGCGGGCACGCGCATTAGCAATTTGCTTACATCAAAGTATAAAGCCTAATAGTAGGTAATTAGGTATAAGTACATATTGCCACGATATTAAAGTATCTGGCAATGCATGACGTGATGTCTAGTAGGTAGGTACTGTCTAGGGTTCATGATTTCTCGAGGTTATCAATTTCTCGGGTCTCGAGAATTCTCGAGGCTAATTTCTCGGGTCTTCTCGGGTTGTCGAGAAATTTACATTTACGTACGGATTTGCATATTCTTCGGTTCCAATAATGCGATTAATCAACAAATTCAGTGGTTTCCTCTCAAATAAAAGTACCAAAATAATTATAAGACTTTTATTGACAGTCCTCAACATAATTAGCTTCTTTTTCTTAAAGAAAACTAAAAAAATAAGCTATTCTGACATTTGTGACTTATACATATATACAATTACAGCACAAGCACAGCATTAAAAAGAAAAAAAATCAACTTAAAACTTCTAGCTTCTTTCTTTTAAACAAAACAAACAATAAACAAAAATTTCAACATGAAAACGTTAACCTTATCCTAACTTATAATTAAATTACAATCACAGCACCATTTTTGGCATGTTAGGTAATTAGAAAAAAAATATCAAATGAAATTTTTGCATTTAAAACAAACGGCAAACGCAAATCGTTTTATTTTATAATTTCATAGACTCAAATATGATTTCTCGAGTTCTCGAGTTTTCTCGAGCTTGATTTCCCGGGAACAAAGCCCAACGATTTCCCGGGAATTCTCGGCTCGAGAATTCCCGGGAATGAACCCTAGTACTGTCACACTCTACTTTGACGTAAGATTTTTAACACCTTTATTACCTGTTATTTCCCAAAGTCACCATGATCCAAACTTCATAGTACCTCGCTGATCGTTCCTCCCAGTGTTGATGTCACAATATCTTTGATTTGGTGAAAATGTCCTTCGCATGCCCTAAGATCGTTTCAGACTTCAGTGTAAACTGTAAACAACACACTCTTCTTATATTAAGTTTAATTTAGAAGCAGTAATTTTGTGCAATTGTATCTTCATGTTAGTAGATAATAGGATTTTCCGGTCGTTTCAGCCATTAGCTAAATCTAAATAACCTACCTCGTATAGCCATAGGTAAACATAATACAAGTGGTAAAATCAAAGATGTGTATAGCACGCGACAGATGGTGGCCAAGAACTCTCCTTACAACCGCCCAGCAAGAACTACAGAAATTCCAACGACAAGCATGCCTCGCCATTACCGGCTGCATGAGTACTACACCAACAGCAGCACTCGAAATCATACTGGGGATTCCACCCCTATACCTACACATTAAAGAAGAAGCAACACTCGCAGCCTTGAGACTGAAAACCTCGGGTCATTGGAAAGAACACAACACAATGCATACTAAAATTCTTTTGCAAAGCATAAACAAAGAACCACGTCTGGAGTGGAAATGTGACAGAACCAAAAAACAACACATACTAGACAAAAACTACAAGATAAACACAGGAAAGAACATGAATCCGAGGTCAACACAAGATGCAATAGAAGTGTACACCGACGGATCCAAAACCAAAACTGGCACAGGTGCAGGAGCCTATTGCCAAGAACTGAACATGAGGATAAGTCACGCACTCGGTAAGGATAACTCTGTCTTCCAAGCAGAGTGTGTGGGCATTATGACCGCAGCTATATCCATGACCAATCGACAGGTAACAAACTTTAAGATTAACATTAACTCTGATAGCCAAGCTGCTCTCAAAGCCTTGGCTAGATTCTCGACGACCTCCCAACTTATACAAGACTGCCACAAGGCTCTGCAAACTCTCGCCATGTCAAATGACATCACCCTAAGGTGGGTCAAAGGACATGATGGAGACCAGGGAAACGAGGCGGCAGACGCACTAGCACGAAAGGCTACGACACTGAAGGTGACAGGACCAGAACCTATCGTTCCCATACCCTTCAGTGAGTATAAAACCTGGTTGCATGAACTAACACTAAAAGAACATTCGAAACTATGGGCTAACACAACAGACTGCAGGCAAGCAAAAGAGGCTTTCCCCAACATAGACAAACGACAAACTAACATACTACTCCGCCTGGACAGAGGTAAACTTAGGAAGGTGGTGGGACTCATAACAGGGCATAGCCCACTAAACAAACACCTTTTCGTTATAGGTGTCACCGACAGTCCTCTGTGCAGGGCCTGCATGGAGGTCGATGAAACACCGACGCACGTACTCCTGGAATGTACGGGCGTAGCAGATCAACGCGAGCGCCATTTAGGATCCCCGACCTCACTCCATGAAGCCCTCGGCAACCTGGGCGGTCTATTTGGCTTCTGGAGCGAGCTTGGATGGCTGGAGTGAAGACTTCGGCGGGGAGGGGCAATGCACGCACAACAGACGGAAACGTTTAAGTGCGGAAACCAGCCCAGAGCGAAGAAAGAAAAGAAAGAAAGAAGCACGCGACAGGTCGAGATCACAAACCAGATGCGGGCGAGCGCAGTCGACGTGCGGGTGTGCGGGGCTTCCCCTTGCCTGATACCCCGATTGCCATCTCGACCTGTCGAAAATTAGAAATGCGAAAGTGTGTTTGTTTGTTGGTTTGTCCTTCAATCACGTCGCAACGGATTGACGTGATTTTTTGCATGGGTATAGATAAAGACCTATAGAGTGACATAGGCTACTTTTTATCCCGGAAAATTAAAAAGTTCCCACGGGATTTTTAAAAAACATAATTCCACGCGGACGAAGTCGCGGGCATCAGCTAGTGTATCATACAAATGATTACCTACTATGAATTGTTTCGGTCAGTAAGAAGTAGGTATTTGTCCACCCATCGTCACTCGTAAACAGATCCGTTACAGTTCGTCGGAGAGCAATCAAGTTCTACGCATCATTCAATTGCTGCTGGAGATGATTCGTTGAGAGAAGTTGCTCTTCCTTCTAAATATAACTTCCAGTAGGACTTCCATACAAAATGATTTCGCGAGACATTTCAATTTTTAAACTATTGCACTAAGAGTCAGCGATTGCCAGACGTTCGTTATTTTATAAGAGCTGAAAGTTTCTCTATGTACTTGTCCCCAACACAGGGAAGAAAAATCAGCGACTATGAAGTTTGGATAATGGTGGTGTTGGTAGATAGCCTAAGATAATCTAAATATATAAAAGGAAAAGGTGACTGACTGACTGACTGACTGACTGACTGACTGACTGACTGACTGACTGACTGACTGACCTATCAACACACAGCTCAAACTACTGGACGGATCGGGCTGAAATTTGGCATGCAGATAGCTATTATGACGTAGGCGTCCGCTAAGAAAGGATTTTGGAAAATTCAACCCCTAAGGGGGTGAAATAGGGGTTTGAAATTTGTGTAGTCCACGCGGACGAAGTCGCGAGCATAAGCTAGTATAATATGTAAGATAATGATTGATTATTTATTTATCCATGATGGATTTTCCTCACGTGAGAAAAAAGGCCCCATAGGCAGCACACATCGAAGCTCAGCTAGGGGCTTGGCTCTATTAGAGATCTCATAACTTTTTAACAGTGAAAGCATTAGGGACTTGTAAGTCTTGGCAACCAAATTTATATCAAATGTTGTTTAAATAATGGTGGGATAATACATAGGTATATTCCCGTGACATTGATTGTAACTCATGTTACCTCTACAGCAGTGGCGTGCAGCTCATAGAGGCATAAACGCACTGCTTACCCGCATTGTAATAAGTCAATGCTTATTTTTCAGTTTAACCTGCCGTAAAATAAGTTCATACCTAAATGCATTCCCTGGCTTGAACTCCTGTGCACGCCACTGCTCTACAGGCTACTCTGGGACCTAATCGTCTAGATCCTGTCCGTAGCGTCACTATTTCTGCATACGTAGGAACTAATATTATACTTGGTGATGGAGCCTTTTTGTATTTACTTTTTAAGATTTATTTTTGTAACCTGTCATTTGTGTTTTTGTGGTGCAATAAAGTACATACATACATACACACATTTCACAGCTATTGCAGGTGAAAAATAAGTCTGCCGATCCGCACTGGGCCCTTCTCATTCTGAGAGTAGACCTGTGCTGGTGATGATGATCATGCGGAAAATAAATTGAAAAGCTTTTTCATAATGATGTAATTTAATAAATATAACCTTAAGTTGCCTGTGAAAAATCGCGGAGCAAAATCTCACAAAATTTAAAATTATGGGGTTCCTCTGGTGCTGCAAATGTTTATGGGCGGCGGTAATCACTTAACATCAAGTGACCCGCCTGCTCGTTTGCTCGCTATCTCTATTTTTAAAAAAATTATACGAATGAAATGATTACTTGCATCGATCGCTGCGTGTCAATTTCAGTAAAAAAACCGGCCAAGTGCGAGTTAGGTTCGCACAATGAGGGTTCCGTACTACAGTCGTATTTTTTCGATATTTTGCAGGATAATTCAAAAACTATGATACATAAAAATAAATAAAAATCTGTTTTAGAATGCACAGGTGAAGACCTTCCATATGATACCTCACTTGATATAGTTATCATACTTAGAAAATTGAAAATACTAATTATTAGTTCATGACCACAATTTATATTTTTTGTGTGAACTAACCCTAAATTCCCCGTTTTCAGATTTTTCCCCAAATGTCAGCAATAAGATCTACCTACCTGCCAAATTTCATGATTCTAGGTCAACGGGAAGTACCCTGTATGTTTCTTGACAGACAGACAGACAGACAGACAGAAAACAAAGTGATCCTATAAGGGTTCCGTTTTTCCTTTTGAGGTACGGAACCCTAAAAATCATCTGTGAAAATCCTGTAAAAGAAAAAGAAAATAACAACAACATCGCTAGTTCTAGTAGGAACTCGGTCCGAACTAACTGAATAATGTCGAACTCATCACAGCAATAATGTGCACCGGATCTTACGTACCTACCTACTATCAACTATGGCGTAGTTTTTTTTTCAAAACACCAACTTTGTTAGTAATAGTTGGTGTTTTACGAACTAAATAAGTAGAAGCATTCAATATTTTTGTTGGTATAAAAGGAATGCTAATTTGTTTAGTTTACTTCGACCACCTGCGGCCTCCTATAATCGCACACCTCACTACAATAAAAATCGGTCAAGTACGCGTCGGACTCGCACAGGAAGGGTTCCGTACCATCGTATAAAAAATAACACTTTTTAATTTTTATGGTGGTAATTTTGATTGTTACAGCTGCAATACACGTTCTATGAAAATATAAGATCTCTACTATGGTTCACGAGATACAACCAGAGGAGTCTTAGTAATATAAGATCCCGCTGGCACCCTCGGGTACGGAACCCTAAAACGTATTGAAAACATGCCATATTTACCTACCTATAAGAATAGGATTTTCCAGCTAAGTAATTTGTCCCAATGAACAGAATTGTTTTGTTGTGATGGTACTTAAAGCTTACTTAGATACCTACTTTCAATTTTCAATCGTTTTATATTCACTTACGTCGTTAGTTTACGCAATCTTTCTAAAATAGAATAGGTATCTACAATTTAAAATTTTCCATGCTGGTGTAGAAAATTTGCACAGTTCAATAATAATTATAAAGTCGTCATATTTTATGGAATTAAATAAGAGTATTTTCAACAAAAATCTCGCTACATAAGTAGATACGTAGGTACCTACTTAGTTTTGTAATATTGCTCAAAGGTTTGTTAAGAATACCTACAGTTGGAAATGCCTACCTTTTTTTTTTTTAACCAATATTCAGTCTCATTTTTTATGGAGGCCACTTCACTTACCTACCTAGTTAATCGCGCAGCAGAGTTTAGATAACATGAGTTCTTGTATAAAAGCTGCGATAGCCTAGTGGTTAGGACGTCCGCCTTCTAATCGGAGGTTGGGGGTTCGATCCCGTGCACGCATGCTAACTTTTCGGAGTTATGTGCATTTTAATTAATTAAATATCACTTATGTGCTATGCTTTAACGGTGAATGAAAACATCGTGAGGAAACATGCATGCCTGATAGTTCTCCATAAAGTCTACCAATCCGCACATGGCCAGCGTGGTAGACTAGTGACTACGACCAAAACCGTTCTCACTCTGAGAGGAGACCCGTGCTCTGTAGTGAGCGGGCGATGGGTTGATCATGATGATTATGAGTTCTTGTATTGTATCTAATATTATGTTATCTATCAAAGATCGACATCAACCATCGCCAAGACGAGCCAAACTAAAGGACGGGGCACTACGTACCTTTTCTCGAAGCATTTCGTCGTATTTTCGAGCAGTCATAGCTTCGGTCTGAATGACGCTAGAAAGCCGAAATTTTCAGGATAGGGTGTCCTCAGCAAACTTATTAAAAATATTCGTATTATACCGCAATTCGAGTAGGCTATTAAACTTATGATTACAAGCAAAACGATACGTTACGTTACAATACAATACACATCACCGCGTCGTGGCCCGTGGGTGCCGTGTGCCGTGTGCCGTGTGCCGTGGGTGTAGAACAGCAGGCCGATTGCGAATCGACTGCATCTATCATTTAATGACAGCATCAATGTCAAAATATGGTTTTCCTATCACGGTTCGGTGAGACAGTCCACAAAAGATAGATGTGGACAAAAAAATGTTTTGACAGTTCATTTACACTATCGATAAAATTTATTGTATGAAAAATGCTATTGCGGACGCGTTTTGAAGTTTGATGTCATATAAGAACCTCGACAAATGTTACGTCAAATGAGGTTTTCATTGAAACAACTCGAGAGGCAGGTCAAATTACGCAGTCTATCAGACATGGGTGTTATGATCAGTGACGTAAATAACGTACCATATACCTATTTTTATCGTCTCACATTCTGTCTGTGCTTTTTAATAATAGATGATTAATTATGATTGGCATGTTTCATGAAATATACTCTCCGTACCACCAAAAATAATATCTACTTACTTGAAATAGAAGCTGTTATAGCCTAATGGTTAGGATGTCCGCCTTCTAATTGGAGGTTCGGGGTGGGTTTGATCCCGGGCACGCACCTCTAACTTTTCGGAGCTATGTACGTTTTAATTAATTAAATATCACTTGCTTTGACGGTGAAGGAAAACATCATGAGGAAACCTGCCATAATGTTCTCATGTGTGAAGTCTACCAATCCGCACATGGCCAGCGACCTTTCGGTTTTCAGTCCACCCAAAGGAGTTGAGCCCCGTCAAAAGGAGGAAAAGGAGTCCCGTTGAGCTATTGATGCTCAGTTGATCTAAGGTTGATGTATTCGCGCGGCGTGTGGTCGTCAACTCGTCACATCGCTGTTGAAATGTTTCCACTCGCGGGGAAATTGCGGTTGTCTACTTCCTGCCTCCCCTTTGATGACTACGTCATTTGCCTGTTTATTAGAAAACGCTTACGTCTTACCGTTATAGTATAGGTACGAGGTGCTAGGTAATATCCGTAACATCCTGATAAACTGAGGCTATGAGTTAGGACCAAATGTGTCGACTTTTCTTGACAGACAGACAGACAACGTTTCCGTTTTTCTTTTGAGGTACGGAACCCTAAAAATAAGGCGCAGCGAGCCTGCTGGATTCAGTGGGTGTAAGACCGTGGCGTGTGGAAGTCCTTAAAAGAGACCTATGTCCAGCAGTGGACATCTATCGGTTGACGATGGCGACAACGAACCTAGAAAGGTATTTTAAAAAATATGAATATCCATGATCGAGTTTTCTACAGTTCGCTAAGCAAACACAGGGGGGTCTTTACTCAAATCCTCTGAGACAGGCCCACGGCCCACCGCCCACTGCTGTGGTTCGATAGTCTTACACAACTTGAAACTGCTTTCAGGAACTCTAAGTTAGATACATATATTATTATGCTCGAATGAATCTGGATTAAATGTTTATCTACATAGATTAAACCAGTTTTATCTGGATTAAACCAATTTTATCTGGATTAAATAAAACATTATTTGCTACTAGCTGATCCACCCCGGCTCGCTAGGGTATTTCTAAAAAAATATTTTTGAATTTTTGTTTTTTGTTTGAGCTGCTCAGTCAGTTTCTACTTTGAAACCATATACTCGTTTAGTTTGTAATATTGGTAGTGATTCATATCACAAAATGTAAGTATATAATCATAATCATTTATTACAGACACACTTTCGCATTTATAATATTAGTATGGATTGTGCTTGAAAATTATAATAAAAGACTACACGTTTAGCCAAAAACCTGCATCGCACGTGTGAAAAACAAGTGTTAATTTTGTGATTTTCGCACGTTGTATCCGACATGTTTTATCCGGCTATTAACACAACATGTTGACGTTTTCACATAATGACGTTTTCATGCGCAGTCAACGCGCGTTTCAAAACACGGCATTGCGAATGTATATGGAATGTATCTATCAAAAATGAACGCGTTCTAAATTGTGACGTCTCTGGCGTCACAGAATTAGCACTTGGTCAGCGTCCTGCGTTCTTCTTCTTCTTCGCTCTGGGCTGGTTTCCGCACTTAAACGTTTCCGTCTGTTGTGCGTGTATTGCCCCTCCCCGCTGAAGTCTTCACCCCAGCCATCCAAGCTCACTCCAGAAGCAGAGTAGACCGCCCAGGTTGCCGAGGGCTTCATGGAATGAGGTCGGGGAACCCAAATGGCGTTCGCGTTGTTCTGCTACGCCCGTGCACTGTGTACGTGCGTCGGTGTTTCGTCGACCTCCATGCAGGCCCTGCACAAAGGACTGTCGGTAACACCTATAACGAAAGCGTCCTGCGTTATGGCCAAAGACTTCTTATTCTGAGAGGAGATCCGTGCAGTAGTGAGCTGACAATGGGTTGATGATGATTGATGATGATTACTAAGCTAAGTAAGTTAAATTACTGTAAACTAGTTGTATTCAATGGGGTACAAAGCCACATAGCAAAATAACAAGAAGTAAATGGGGTACGATAATGTTGGCTGTCATACAGCAGCCTTTAATAAAAGATTGAAAAAGAACGGAACGCGTTCGCAGCGCGTTTTATTGCGTCTGACGCGCTTCAACTGCGCGTGAAAATGCTTCCGTGTGCAAATACACTTATGTTTTAAGAGTGATGTGCGAAAAATATAAAGTACATGTAAATTAGTTGTTTTTCCGCATTGTACCGGTAAAGCATGCCGCTAGCGTTCCGGTACAATGTTCGTAGAGACGGGGATAGGTACATGTAGTTCTACAGGAGTACCTACCTACAGTAGGCTTCGGCTTTATAGAGCGTTGTCTCTGTCACTCATACCTATATGACGTGTTGTCAGTCCCAACGACAGCGCTCTACAAATTTGCTATCTCCTTCTAAAGGTCGATGTACATTACTTTCGGCCGCGTACTCTACCATATACCTATTTGAAATGTTAAAGCCTCATCCAAACCTGCGCGGCCAAAGCGACTACGAAGCGGGAACGTCAGCCGCGCGGCGGTCGTTTCCAACGATATATGGCGCGGCGCCATGCACAGGCACACCTTCGCCTTTCGCCTCCCGCATCGCGTCCCGCATCCCGCGTTTTGATGCGCAGGTGTGGCCGTAGCTTTACCCGATGTTTTAAAAGCTTTTTATTACTTTGAAATCTTATGTTGTCATACCGTCGAAATCGGTAGTGTTTTATTTTTATCACTAGGTAGGTACTTTCTCCTAGTTTCGGAAACTCTAATGCTATTCAAAGTCAAAGTAGTTACAGCACCTAAACTATAGAACAAACTGAGGTTTTCTTATGACAACTGCGGGACATAGGCCTAAGTGATATTTTTTTTATTAGATTAAGTAGGTACCTACCTGCATACGATTTAAAAACAGCAGTATGGCGATTTCGTAAAACCTGCATCAATCATTTATAATAATCAATCTCAATTGTAGTGATTGGCTGAATTTGTGCTATTCTTGTTGCAACAATGCATTGTAGCCAATAGTGAGCGAGCGTCAACTAATCAAAAGTGATTGCGATCGCGACATTGTAACTGTCATTCTACCGCAATCGCGCAGCTTATTTGTTATCAGGTGTCGTACATTAAAAAAACAGCTTTACACTCTCTGTAAATATTATATATTATAACATGTACTACATTATGTGCAAAACTAGAAACAACAAATTGATAGTGTCGTACGAGAAAATGAGCCATAATTAGAATTCAGCACCGTGAAATATGCGTGAAATAAGTATCATATTCGAACATAACGCCACGTGTAACAACACTGTGGCAATTTGTTTTGCAGTATTCTAAATTCTTCATACATGAAAATCCATAACTAATATTTTTTGTTAAAAAATAGTATAAGAGTCTTCTGCTTTAATATGTAAATACCTGCTAGTTTATCCTCGCGACTTCATCTAAGTGGATTTTTTTTAAATCCAGTGTTGAAATTGTTGCGTGTTTTCAAAATCCCAAAAGCAAACACACACGCATGAAATATCAAATCTCTTAAGTCTTCGAAACTATACGAGTTCCTTGTTTGTTACGGAACCCTAAAAACAATAAAAACTTCATCGAAACAGAAAATTGGTCCCTTGGGTATTCTTATTACCATCATAAGGTTTATACCGCCACAATATCGTATTTAATTAGAAACGCCATAAGAAGAACGGTCCAAAATACTTCTAGGGGAAAAAGGATGAGGAAAAATTCGCTCAAAAATCTTTCATATTAAAAATGAATTTTTTTACAGCCTACCATAAACGTATCTTAAATACTTCCTGTTTATGACGACGGGGTTTACAATTTTTCCGAAAAAATTAAACAAAAGCTCATGACCTCGTATGCGGCAAATTGAAAGCTATACAAGGGTCAAATTTTCAATTTCCGTAACCTTACGTTCAACCTTTATCCTTTAGAGCACGTCTTTTTAGGGAACAATATTCAAGAACCATTAGCTTCAACAATGATTTATTGCTGTTGACTTGAAATGTTGAAAGCTGGCGAACAAAACGGTTAGATTACACTACTGATGAAAATAATTTTCAGCCACAGAGAATGCAACCTCAAGAGTACGCATTACGCAATACGGTTTTGCATGAAATCAAAATCGTAAATTGTTGGCGGGGGACAGGGGAGAATCCTTCGTTGTGATTGGTGGACTCAAAAGTCACGTAATCAAGACAATGTGCGGAATGAGGGTACCGAACGGGCGTGGGCCGATTTTTATGCTAAGCAGTTGCCTAAGCTTGGCGATGGGTGTCCGGCTATTAGGCGTCTGGTGGTGGACTGTGTTTTCAGCTCACTGAACACAAATCTCAATTCATTTCCAAGCAAAACTATGAGTTATGTATAGCAACCCATTCCCAAAAGCTTTCTTATCATTAAAAATCCTTTAGGTATCATATAAATACGTTTTTTCAATAAGTTTACTTTTCAAAAAAAATAGTCTGCGTGCGCGGCTTCAGCTTCGTTCGCGACCAAATAAATAATATTGAGGAAAATTATATCAGGTACAACCACTGCAATGGACATAATATTATATCTACAAGTACGCTGGAAGAGGGATGCCATACAAAATGACAATTATTTTTGTGTCGATTCGAATCCCCCAACTGAGCGTACCGGGTATCAAAATTGTCACTTTGTGTCCAAATGTGGGCAGGCCATGCCTCTCGTAGAGGCGATGGCCGTTAGAGCCGGAAAATCCATGAGTGGAGACAAGCATAGTGTGGGACACCCGATCCGAGTACGATAGACCGATTAGGTATATAAAGAGGCTGGTGGGAAGTGACTGGTTGAAGAAGGCTGACGATACTGAGAAACGGGTGCGGTGGCGCTGTCAAGGGAAGGCCTATGTCCAGCAGTAGATGTCCACAGGCTGATGAATATGGCAGATGTATCAACACTAACAATCTCTACACTCACCACCTGGGTTTCTGGAGCACTTCAAACACCCGTTGTGCCAGATCCTTTTTTCCACGCATATGCAAACTATGGAATCAACTCCTATCGGCGGTGTTCCCATTAGTTCCCAACAAATTCCTAAAAGGCTGGCAACGCATAGGCGGTTCCTCTGGTACTGCAAATGTTCATGGGCGGCGGTAATCACTTAACATCAGGTGACCCGCCTGCTCGTTTGCTCGCTAGCTCTATTAAAAAAAAGCAATACAAATACGCTCACATGACTGCTCACGGCTGCTGCCTATCAGCGTCAAGATGGCGATCAAACCAAGTTGATTCAAAAATAGGTTGCCAATCGCAGGTCCAGTGTACTCGTATTAGTAGAGGTCAGTGGATACGACTCAATGAAATCGCGCCATGTCGTTGACACTATAAAACTTGATCGAAATATCGAAAGCTTTATTGCGTTGATAGAATAAACGAAATGTAAGTGAATTCAGGAAAGTTCGGAGCTGATTCCAAAAGTGTCGTTATATTTTACGCGCATTGCTTTCATTGAATTAGGTATGTATTTTATGTGTCGTAAAATGGTGTGATGTGATATATAGTGTAAACTAAGACTACAGAAAAATACGGATGGGACTTTACGAATCAACCTACTTCTTTATTAATTTTTGTATGTAGCATATAAACGGAGATGTACGGCGCAGCGTTCAACCCACCACCTCCCATGGCCCCACCAACCTCGCGGTTATATGGGCCGAAGCGCGGGAGGGCGCCCGTTCGGTACTTGCTCGGTGGCTTCTTGACTCCCTACAAATTTATTCTTTCCTGTCCTTGTCCCTAATTGGTCTTTCTCCCCTTTCTGGGGCAGACGTACACAATACGCAGATCCCCGCGTGCCCCGCGGTCCGGATCCTTCCTCAAACACCCACTGGTCCACGATCACGGTCCGAGCTGTTCCGCCTCTTGTGCCAGTGGTGCGCGAACTCCCGTAGCTTGCCGAAGTTTTCCGCCGAAGCAACGAGGTCCTGGTAGTAAACCGGACCCCCTTCCTCGCGAACAATCCCGTCCAGCAGGGCGCACCGGAGGTCCTCGTACAGCGCACACTCCTACAAGACGTGGTGGAGGTCCTCCTCCGCGAGTCCGCACAAGCAAGCACCAGCAGCGTTCAGGGGGAACAGGATATGTACGTGAATTTTTTCGTTAACTATACGCACACACTTGACCACAATCACACCTGATGGGAAATGACTATGGCCTTAGGGCGCCTTCAAATTTTCCCCAAAGTACTGCGCGTATAGGCAGCGTGGTTGCAGTGCTGCAGCCGCGCTGCTGTCGCTAGGTTCCAGCATCACAGGGTTGTTTATCTAGTTTCACGATGGACTCTAACGAAGAAACACTGCTCTTGACTGACTTTTTTTTAGAATAATTTATTTATTACTAGATGATGCCCGCGACTTCGTCCGCGTGGATTAAAAAAGCCCAAGGTAACTCATTGTTTTTCCGGGATAAAAAGTAGCCTATGTCCTTCCCCGGGATGCAAGCTATATAGATGAAATCGCGAGCATAAGCTAGTCTAAATATATAAAAGGAAAACGTGACTGACTGACTAATCTATCAACGCACAGCTCAAACTACAAGACGGATCGAGCTGAAATTTGGCATCATCATGAGCAACCCATCACCGGCTCACTACAGAGCACACGTCTCCTCTCAGAGTGAGAAGGGTTTTGAACATAGTCTACCACGCTGGCCAAGTGCGGATTGGCAGACTTCACAGACCTTTGAGAACCTTATGGAGAACTCTCAGGCATGCAGGTTTCCTCACGATATTTTCCTTCACCGTTAAAGCAAGTGATATTTTAATTACTTAAAAAACGCACATAACTCCGAAAAGTTAGAGGTGCGTGCCCGGGATCGAACCCCCGACCTCCGATTGGAAGGCGGACGTCCTAACCACTAGGCTACCTTAGCTTTATTTTTTACCACAGAAATTTGGCATGCAGCTATTGTGACGTAGACATCCCCTAAGAAAGGATTTTTGAAAATTCAATCCCTAACAGGGGTTTGAAATTTGTGTAGTCCACGCGGATGAAGTCGCGAGCATAAGCTAGTAAAATAAAGAATTAAAAAAGAAGTTTGAAATAAGTTTACAACGCACATAGCTTCGAAAAGTAATGTCTATAAAGATATTATATAATAATTTACCAGACAAAATTCGTAACATAAACAATGAAAATAAATTCAACAGAATATTAAAAAACTTTTTATTAGAAAAGGGCTACTATGCCGTTAATGATTTCCTAAACGACGAACAAAAAAATAAATAATAATATCGGTCTCCCTAACTAAGGTCTAAGGACCAAATTGCGACACGCAAACTGGGTATCCATAATACTTTGTACATACTTAATATGGAAATGCAATAAATGAAAATTGAAAATTGAAGTTAGAGGTCCACATTGCAATTGTGACTATTGCAATGTGGTAATAGCAACTACCGTGCTGCCCCTCGGGCCCTCTCTGCTGAAGCCTGAAAGCTTTAGGTTTCAGGAAGCTTCAGTATACGCGGCCCGTTGGCTGGAACAGGTCGTCTCACGGTGAACTGCGTGTCGTTTTCGCGAACAAGTTAGTTTGATTTACTTACTGGTGAGTGTATTGCTTTTCAAATATTAGCCTATCTTTTATCACGCAGGTATTAAACTCTGTAAAGGAATAAAAAGCTCCGTAGGCGGTATGGAAAATAAGCTTTTGAATTTGTAAAGGTAATTTTTTTTCGATGTTCTGTTTTCATGATAATGGAAAAGCAAAAAAAAGTATTTCAATATACTTACGTAGCGTCAGGATTAGGCTTGTATATTATGAAAGAAGCTGTGATAGCCTAGTGGTTAAGACGTTCGAGGGTTCGATCCCGGAGACGCACCTCTAACTTTTCGGAGTTATGTGCGTTTTAAGAAATTAAATATCACTTGCTTTAACGGTGAAGGAAAACGTCATGAGGAAACCTGCATGCCTGAGAGTTCTCCATAATGTTCTCAAAGGTGTGTGAAGTCTGCCAATCCGCACTTGGCCAGCGTGGTGGACTTTGGCTATGCCCTTCTCATACTGAGAGGAGACCCATGCTCTGTAGTGAGCTGGCAATTTTGTACCATAAAAAATAACACTAGTAAAGGTACCTAGTTTTTGCAGTTTATAATCCATCTTATATTTCATGCAGTGAAATGAACTTTTTAAAATTCACTGACCGTCGACTGCTATTATACATTTTTTATTTAATATTTTTACGTAGAATAGTTATTTTAGTTATTTTAGTGAAATTAAGGGGCGGAGGTTGATATCAAATGGATTAAATAACATAAAAGTGTCATTTATATTATATTATTTTATATATACCTAAAACTTAAAACAAAGGACCCAATCACGGTTGTGATAACGCGCGAACGGAGCAGCGTAATTATTATTTATCTCTGTAATTTGAATTTCAAATCTAATAAAAACTTATTTGCGTTATGAATTTATTACCTTCATTTTGTACAACCAAATTTCGCCATAAAATTGCTTTCCATGGATGAAACGCCAAGGTGCTATCGTCGAGCAAACTAAGCTACATGTAAGTAATGTTCCTAGGCGAGTTTTTCGAACCTTTTATATACTCGTACGTCTTAGAGTTTTCTGCTCGGGCTCTTTTATTTAATAATAATAAGTCGTTGACCTATGTAATTGTACAGGGTCATAAGAAATAGGGACTACCCAAAGGCAAAGGGATCACTGTACTCAGAGTGACATATTATAAACAACTTTTCCTATCACCATCATCAACTGATACTTGATAGACGTCCACAGCTTTTTTTATTATTCAGATACAAGTTTAGCCCTTGACTGCAATCTCACTTGGTGGTAAGTGATCATGCAACCTAAGATAGAAGGGGTATGGCAATTTTAATTAAACCCATACCCCTTTGGTTTGTACGGCATCATACCGGAACGCTAAATCGCTTGGCGATACGGCTTTGCCGGTAGGGTGGTAACTAGTCACGGCCGAAGCCTCCCACCAGTCCAGACCAGAAATTTGGAAATTAAAAATTCCAAACCCCTGCCGGGAATCGAACCCGGGACCTACCACTAACAAGACCACACAGCACTTACCACTGCGCCAGGGAGGCCGTCAAGCTGCTGCTGGAGCTGGACTTAAAATCCCTTGTGGGGACTTCCACACAGTGGAAGAATCCACACGCCATGGTCTTGCCCCGCCCGAGTCCAGTGGGAAGTATCCCGAATGCAAGGTCGCCTTTTGTACCTACTGATACTACTACTATGATAGCCTAGTGGTTAGGACGTCGGCCTTCTAATCGGAGGTCGGGGGTTCCATCCTGGGCACGCACTTTCTTTTCGGAGCTATGTGCGTTTTAAGTAATTAAATATCACTTGCTATAACGGTGAAGGAAAATATCGTGAGGAAACCTGCATGCCTGAGAGTTCTCCATAATGTTCTCAAAGGTGTGTGAAGTCTACCAATCCGCACATAGCCAGCGTGGTCGACTATGGCCAAAACCCTTCTCACTCTGAGAGGAGACCTGTGCTCTGTAGTGAGCCGGCGATGGGTTGATGATGATGATGTAGTACTAGTTGGTAAATAATAACAATAGAGTTTAATTATATTAACAATAGAGTATAATTATATTATATTAGAGTTTGTTTATATTATTTATGGAAGCACTATACCCAAAATCGATTAATGGACGGAATGATAAGCAACATACTAAACCTTAGTGGTTTTTTTGTTGTGTTAAAAGTATTTGTAAAATGTTCAATATTTGATAGTTAATAAAAAAAAAAAAAAAAAAACCGTCCGTGTGAGATATGTTGTGGCCGTATGGTAATAATTAAATGCGGCAACGGTGAAAGATGTTTATTGAGAGCCGACTTATGATCTACTCTCGCTTATGGACTAACAATAACAATAAATAAATCTTACATACTATTGTTTTAAATCTTATTGCTTAACTACCTAACCTACATAATTTTGCATCACCTCTCTTTCAATCCGATGTGCAGGCAACCTACTTTGATATATTGAGGAGTTGCATTTTTATGTTACAGCTAATATGAACATGCTACGTTTAAACTGTCAATTCGTACATATTACACGTGTACTAAGTAAAGTCCGCGACAGGTCGAAATGGCAATCGGGGAATGAGGTGGGGGGACGCCCCGCACGTCACGTGCGCTCGCCCGCACCGGGCTAGCGCGGGGACTGTGCGGGTGTGCGGGGCGTCCCCTCCCCGATTGCCACATCGACCTGTCGCGTACATACGGTATGCTACAATAAGTAGTGTCTGCTAATATTTAACAGTAATGCTTAAACAGTATATATAAAAGGAAAAAAAGCTGACTAACTGATCTATCAACGCACAGCTCAAACTAATGGACGGATCGGGTTGAAATTCGGCATGCAGAATGCAGATAGCTATTATGACGTAGACATCCGCTAATAAAGTATTTTTGAAAATTCAACGGCTGTGAAATGGGGGGGGTTTGATATTGGATTCGTGTAGTCAATCGTTACAAACATACAAATCTTTTTAATATTAGTGGTAACTGGTAGTAGAAGTTTAGAATCTACAATCTAAATCTAAACTTTAGATAATCCATTCCATTATCCAATGTCTAGACTAGGGATGAGACGTATTTACGCTACCAGGTTTTAAAACCAGGGCTTTGCTTGGAAGTAGGGCGCCCTGGTGCGGGTGGAATTTACTTGCAAGTAATTCTTCACAAATAGGATTGTGCTCCTTATACATATGAAAACACGGACCGAATTTCTATGCAAGTATTTTTGCAAGTATTTTCCACAAATAGGAATGTGGACTTTATATGTATGAAGACACGGATCGATTTCATATGCCATAAAAAGATTTCGACCTTCAACGTATTTTTTACCTGACTACGGCAAAGCCAAAAGTAAGGGTTATGAGAACGGCCGGGGCTTCGAACTTGCAAGTCTTTCTTCACAAATAGGATTGTGCACCTTAAACATATGAAAACACGGTCCAATTTTCTATGCAGTAAAAAAACTTCGAACTTGCAAGTATTTCTCACAAATAGGATTGTGGACTTTATATGTATGACAACACGGATCGATTTCATATGCCATTAAAAGACTTCGACCTTCAACGTATTTTTTACCTGACTACGGCAAAGCCAAAAGTAAGGGTTATGAGAAGGGCCGGGGCTTCGAACTTGCAAGTCTTTCATCACAAATAGGATTGTGCACCTAATACATATGAAAACACGGTCCGATTTTCTATGCTTTTAATACTTTAAAGTATTTTAAAACCTGGTTTTAGACCCTGGTATTTTTACGTACTCTTACTTGGAAGCCCTGGTATTGAATTTAGCAAGTATGTCTCATCCCTAGTCTAGACTAGACTCTAGTTATCTATCTATGATAGTATCTTTTTAATATTAAGTGTTACCGTTTCACAACGGCAATATTTTCAAAAATTTAATCTATCGGTTATAGATCTGATGAATATGTCGAAAAAGTGTTATAGATCATGTTTATGACGCGTATGCTACAATGTTATCGCGTGGTGTAAACGACAACTAGCGCCATCTTGTTTTAGCGGGCGCAACTAAGTGATTTTTGTGATACGTGCATGATAAAATAATTTAATTTATTAACCGACTTCAAAAAAAGGAGGAGGTTCTCAATTCGACTGTATTTTTTATTTTTTTATTTTTTTGTATGCTTGTTACGCGATTACTCCGTCAATTATGAACCGATTTTGATGATTCTTTTTTTGTTTTGTAGGACATACTTCCGAGGTAGTCCCCCATTTTAATTTGGTAAAGATCTGTATCTGTAAAGAACTGAGCAAAGGATACTTTATTAAACCGAAATTGCTGGTTATAGATAAGTAGGTAGATACATTCGTCATTCGCCCAAGCGTGTCTCCACACTTTCTGAAGATGCCCCCGTCCTTGGTCGGCGTGCCGTGACCCGCGTACACTGGGGGTACCTACTTACAACACTTTACTTAGGGAAAGTGGTTTGCGTAGGGCGTGAATCGACTGTAACCAATCGTATAACTCTGGATATTGGATAAATATATGAGCTGATATACCTAATATATCCTAGGAAAGGTATAGGTATAAATAGTATTGTACGAAATTTTCTGCACCCTTATTTTACCTACTCACCATCAAAATAAAAATACCATAAAATTTCAATTCAATCCACAGACCTAATATTAAAATCATGACTTTGACGACCTCCCTGGCGCAGTGGTGCGCGCTGTGGTCTTAATAGTGGGAGGTCCCGGGTTCGATTCCTGGCAGGGGTTTGGAATTTTATCATTTCTAAATTTCTGGTCTGGTCCGGTGGGAGGCTTCGGCCGTGGCTAGTTACCACCCTACCGGCAAAGCCGTGCCGCCAAGCGATTTAGCGTTCCGGTACGATGCCGTGTAGAAAAAACCAAAAGGGTATGGGTTTAATAAAAACTGCCATACCCCTTCCAGGTTAGCCCGCTATCATCTTAGACTGCATCATCACTTACCACCAGGTGAGATTGCAGTCAAGGGCTAACTTGTATCTGAATAAATCTGAATAAATAAATCTGGCTCCTCCGACATCAATGATTCAATAACACGTTCATCATCATCATCACCATTAACCCATCGCAGGTCCACTACTGAGCACGGGTCTCCTCTCATAAAGGGAAGGAATCCACTAGGCTAGCCAAGTGTGGAATGGCAGACTTCACACACCTTTGAGAACATTATCACTATTAAAGCAATAATATTTAATTTCTTACGCACAGGAATCGAACCTGACCCCCTGAATAGGAGACCGACGACTACCAGGCTATCACCGCATTATTCACAATACAGGATATTATTTCGAGAGTCAATTTCTCTATCAACGCTTATATCAAACGTTTATAGCCTGCAGATTCTCTACCGTACCCGGCAGGAAATATTGTACATCGATCTTTAGAAAGAGATAGCGGTTTCGTAGGGCATTGTCTCTGTCATTGAGACCGACATAACGTCACATGGGTATGAGTGACAGAGACAACGCTCTACGAAGCCGAAATCTTCTTCTAAAGGTCGATGCATATTTCCTACCGGCTACTGTAAACTTGTTATTTCACTATCGAACCTCCTTGTACTGTGAGTACTGGCGGGTATGTATATTGGATTACAAAAAAAATGAAAACCGACTTCGACACACAAACACTAAAAATTGAAAAATAATTTAATTTATTACCGAATATATTATGTATACAAGAGTTAATATAGTTCCATAATAATATTTTTTGGTGCCGGTGCCAATTAGCTTTAGCTGCGCGAATCGTCTAGACTTCATATTTTTATGAGACTCCACAATGGCACCTCATTGGCACCGACCCCTAACCCTTTGAGCAGCGGAGCGGAAAACTACGCTACGTACGCTTTTCACTGGGGTGCAGAATGTTAACGCCATAACTAACATCCATTACTTGTACCTACTGTTATAATAATAGCCGTGATAGCTTAGTGCTTAAGACGTCCGCCTCCTATTGGTATCCTCTTTTTATAATGTAAATACTAGAAATAAAAATAAACTTGTAATTCCCACCTCCAGGCTAAGTAAAGTTAGCAATTCATTTATTGGAAAATCTATAAGTTTTTATAATAAGCTTCCAGAAGACATATTGGAGATGTCTCTCAACAAGTTCAAGGTTTTCATAAAACGTAAACTAATTGAAAAATCCTATTACAATGTAAAGGATTATTTAAATGATAAGCAAGCTTGGGAATGAGTTGCTTAACGGATTGTGATAGTTCTAATAAGTTTCAATAATTTTGTAAAGTGGTGATAATAAAAAGAATACCCGGCTGAGTTTGTTGTGGGCTCTTCTCAGACCTGGGCGCGTTTGGAACCCTCGTAGCTTTAGTTTTAAGTTTGCGTAATTGTCACCACTATATCTTAGAAATCCAACATCTGACCATCAAAAAGCGTTATTAATTACCTATTTTGAATAAATCATTTGACTTTGACTTTGACTTTTTTAGGCATAATAGTTTTTGATTTATCGTGCAAAATGACAAAAAAATACTACTGTAGTAGTGTAGTGCGCGAGCCTGACTCGCACTTGGCCGGTTTTTTTAAGAATCCCGCGGGATCTCTTTCGCATTTGTACCACTACAATGGAATATGGATTGGCAAAAACAAACCAACGATATCATCCCCAACGTGAAAAGCTTGTCAACAAAGGAAGACGGATAGCTAAAAGCCTTGTAATCAGTAAACAAGACAGCTAGCGATCTCTATTTGTGTGACTTTCGGTCCGGATCAACTTTGCGCTAAATAAATCTCAACTAACTCGATCCTGCATTAGAGGAGCTATTTTGTACGAGACGAATAAGGACAACAGTCCACTAATACCATCATCATGATCAACCCATCGCCGGCTCACTACAGAGTACGGGGTACGGGGCAATTGTGCATTGTAAGGTCTACATCTCCTGAGGATGCTCCGGTGTCGGGGCGAAACGTGCGTCGATTGTGTTTGGGATTTGTGTGGTGCTGCGTGGTGGTGGTGCGTATTGCTTGCCTGGTGGCTGCTTCTTCCTGCATGTTTAGCAGTGGGAGGACGGGCGGTGCATTTCGCATGCTGCATGTTGCACCATACAGATTCGACTTGTTTCAGCGGATTACAGCAAATTAAGCTTTTGGTTCATTGTAGAGTACGGGTTTCCTCCCACTATGAGAAGGGGTTGGCCATAGTCCACCTGATGATTTGCACATTGCAAGGGAAGGACGGACAGAGAAGGCAGGAGGTTTTAGTCCGCAGGTCACCGAGAGCACCTCAGTGAAGTCGGGCATGTCAATTGACACCCATGAGGATTTCCTTCTGCCAAGAAAAAAATATCTACCACGCTTTGCAAGTGTGGATTGGCAGACTTCACACACCTTTGAGAACATTATGGAGAATTCTCAGACATGCAGGTTTCCTCACAATGTTTTATATCACCGTTAAAGCGAGTGATATTTAATTTCTTAACTCCAAATAGAGGTACGTTCCCGGGATCGAACCCCCGACGCGACGGTCTGACGGTTGACGGCATTCTAGGTCAACGGTATCTAATAGATTTTCTTGACAGACACGACAGACAGACAGACAAACAACGAAGTGATTATACACAAGTAAAGTTTGTTTGTAAGTTTGTATTTAGGAGGCTATGGGAATAGGGAAAATAGCCCCATTTTCGGTACTAATGATTTGCTTCTGAAAATTGTTTCACTGAGAGATAGCTACATCTAACATCTATACATTATCCCCGTGCGCTAGAAATTGTAAATTATATAGCTACCTATAAACTTGATTAACTAATAGGTACATTAGGTACTCATCAATTAACGGATAGGTACTAAATTAACCAAACTAAGGCTGCGTTCTCGGCGCCGATATGGTGACAGGAATATCGAATGAACGGACATGCTAACGCATGTAGGTATTAAGGCTCTTTTTCATTTGTAGAAAAACGCGAAAAACAACCGGGAAAACGCTTATTTCTTTTGTTTTATTTTTTGTTGTTTCTGTTACTTTAATTTTTTTTGTTGTTTCTGTTATTTTATTGTTTTTTTTTAAATATGATAAAAATGAGAAAAATAAATAAATGAGAAAAGAAAAGAAAAAGGGAAACCCCATATTTCATAGAAAAAAATCAAAATCAAAATATTTTTTATTCAATTAAACTTTTACAATTACCTACCTACCTACTTTTGGATCGTCGAATTCATATATGTTCGGAATGCCAAGACTTTGATCATGTCTTCCATGATTATTTAAACGATATAAACTGGTAATGTGCATGTTCTCTTACGGCATGCGGTTAGACCATCGCACTGTACAGGGGATTCGGTTACGGACGCGGAGCCGTAAATATACTAAATATAGCTCGAAGGTCCGCCGGGAAGTATAAGATTCAATGTTAGCTTTCGCCCGAGGCTTCGTAATGTGCTGCAATAGCTATTCATAGATCCATCGTTGCATACACACGATCACACAGATGATTTTTACGCGATTGTGAGAAAAAGAGCTGCATCTGTGATGAGCAGGGTGCGTGGGAGCTCCAACAGTATTCTGAGAGCAGGGTGCGTGGGAGCTCCAACAGTATTCTGAGAGCAGGGTGCGTGGGAGCTCCAACAGTATTCTGAGAGCAGGGTGCGTGGGAGCTCCAACAGTATTCTGAGAGCAGGGTGCGTGGGAGCTCCAACAGTATTCTGAGAGCAGGGTGCGTGGGAGCTCCAACAGTATTCTGAGAGCAGGGTGCGTGGGAGCTCCAACAGTATTCTGAGAGCAGGGTGCGTGGGAGCTCCAACAGTATTCTGAGAACAGGGTGCGTGGGAGCTCCAACAGTATTCTGAGAGCAGGGTGCGTGGGAGCTCCAACAGTATTCTGAGAGCAGGGTGCGTGGGAGCTCCAACAGTATTCTGAGAGCAGGGTGCGTGGGAGCTCCAACAGTATTCTGAGAACAGGGTGCGTGGGAGCTCCAACAGTATTCTGAGAACAGGGTGCGTGGGAGCTCCAACAGTATTCTGAGAACAGGGTGCGTGGGAGCTCCAACAGTATTCTGAGAACAGGGTGCGTGGGAGCTCCAACAGTATTCTGAGAACAGGGTGCGTGGGAGCTCCAACAGTATTCTGAGAACATTGGCTGCAAAGTGGGAAAACCCTTTTATGAAACACTGGGTGTACATACACATGAACACCAAGTGGTCAAGGGGGTATATGAATTGATTATAATTTGAATTAATTAATAATAATAATTGTAATTTTATTTAGTTACTAACATAGTTAATAAGGTCTTCTGTTTCTAACACATTATGGATGAAACATCTGAAATAAAATAAATAATAAAAATAAATAAAATAACCATAAGGATAGCACGCGACAGGTCGAGATGTCGATCGGGGTATGAGACACTCGCACGTCACCCGCCCTTCCCGCACCTGGTTAGTACGGGGGCTGTGCGGGGCGTTCCCTCCCCGATTGTAATCTCGGCCTGTCGGTACTATAGATAAGTACCTACGTGTAGTGTTTTTGAGAAGCTAGGTTTTACGAGTCATGTATTTCTACTCTACCGTAGACGTAAGGGACATTAAAGGTGTGATAGCACAGTGGTTGATACGTCGGTCGTCCGATTCGATGCCGGGCATACACCTCTATCTTTTCAGAGTTATAAATAACTAGGTGATGCCCGCGACTTCGTCCGCGTGGATTTAGGTTTTTTTAAAATCCCGTAGGAACTCTTTGATTTTGCGGGATAAAACTATCTATTTATTTATGCCTATGTCACTTTCCAGGTCTTTAACTTACCCATGCAAAAAATCACGTCAATCCGTTGCTCCGTTGCGACGTGATTTAAGGACGAACCAACAAGCAAATACACTAAAAGATTTTTCGGCACGGTTAAAAATTTGTCACTTGCTTTATACATATACTAGCTGATCCCCGCGGCTTCGCCCGCGTAGATTTAGGTTTTTAAAGATCCCGTATAGCCTATGTCACTCAGGAATAATGTAGCTTTCTACTGGTGAAAGAATTTTTAAAATCGGTTCAGTAGTTCTAAAGATTACCCCCTACAAACAAACTTAACGACATTACCTCTTTATATAATACTAGCTGATCCCCGCGGCTTCGCCCGCGTAGATTTAGGTTTTTAAAGATCCCGTATAGCCTATGTCACTCAGGAATAATGTAGCTTTCTACTGGTGAAAGAATTTTTAAAATCGGTTCAGTAGTTCTAAAGATTACCCCCTACAAACAAACTTAACGACATTACTTCTTTATATAATACTAGCTGATCCCCGCGGCTTCGCCCGCGTAGATTTAGGTTTTTAAAGATCCCGTATAGCCTATGTCACTCAGGAATAAAGTAGCTTTCTACTGGTGAAAGAATTTTTAAAATCGGTTCAGTAGTTCTAAAGATTACCCCCTACAAACAAACTTAACGACATTACCTCTTTATATAATACAACGGGCCGTGCAGCAGAAATCGTAATATTTTAATTTCGCCATAACTTCAAAACCAAACGTCCAATTTTAATCATTCAAAGACCAAATATTATCTCCATAAACTGTTCTTAGTGATGAAATCATTTATTTTGATAAGGATTAATAGCATGAGTAAAATAAACGCGTTTAAATGTAGTCCAAAAAAAATTCAAGATTTTTAAATAAAAAAATGGTTGCTGTGCCTCACTCGACATAGATGGGTATAGTGTGTCGCGGACTTTTTTGTAGATATTTATAAGATCTACAATTAATTAGAACATTTTATGGTTCTATCTTTTATAGTTTAGGCAGCGTACGCAAAATAAGTAACTTTTCTGGTTGATTTTTTACACCTTGTGTCCGAAAAACCCAAATATCTTACGGAACCCTATTTTTTTCCAAAATAAAATATAGCCTATGTTACTCGTGGATAATGTAGCTTTCGAATGGTGAAAGAATTTTTAAAATCGGTCCAGTAGTTTTTGAGCCTATTCAGTACAAACAAACAAACAAACAAACAAAGTTTTCCTCTTTATAATATTAGTGTAGAAGTGTAGACAACGGGCCGTGCAGCAGAAATCGTAATATTTTAATTTCGCCATAACTTCAAAACCAAACGTCCAATTTTAATCATTCAAAGATCAAATATTATCTCCATAAACTGTTCTTAGTGATGAAATCATTTATTTTGATAAGGATTAATAGCATGAGTAAAATAAACGCGTTTAAATGTAGTCCAAAAAAAAATTCAAGATTTTTAAATAAAAAATGGTTGCTGTGCCTCACTCGACATAGATGGGTATAGTGTGTCGCGGACTTTTTTGTAGATATTTATAAGATCTACAATTAATTAGAACATTTTATGGTTCTATCTTTTATAGTTTAGGCAGCGTACGCAAAATAAGTAACTTTTCTGGTTGATTTTTTACACCTTGTGTTCGAAAAACCCAAATATCTTACGGAACCCTATTTTTTTCCAAAATAAAATATACCCTATGTTACTCGTGGATAATGTAGCTTTCGAATGGTGAAAGAATTTTTAAAATCGGTCCAGTAGTTTTTGAGCCTATTCAGTACAAACAAACAAACAAAGTTTTCCTCTTTATAATATTAGTGTAGATTAATATAGAACTACCTTATGCCCACGACATCGAACGAGTAGGTACGACCGCGTGGACTAAGTGCACAAATTCAAACCCCTTGTATGAAGCTTTGACTCTGTTCCGTTTCTTTCCTCTGTGCCCTTATATTTTTATTTGAACTTCCAAAAATCATTTCTTAGCGGATGTCTACGTCATAATATTATATTTATCTGCCGCCCGATCCGTCCAGTAGTTTATTTAAGCTGTGCGTTGATAGATCAGTCAGTCACCTTTTTCTTTTAGGTATATACCTAGGTACTATTTATAAGTAAGGTAACGTATAAAAAACAGGAAACAGGAAATGAGCTGCCAATCTACGTATTACGAATCTCGAATTAAAAACCAAGCACGGAACTGGCTCGGATCAAAATTAAGAGACGCGCTTTACAGAATTGCAGATGACAAAAACCGGCCAAGTGCGAATCAGACTCGCGCACTGAGGGTTCCGTACTACAATCGTATTTTATCGACATTTTGTATAATAAATCAAAAACTACTTACGATCGCGTTCAAACCAACTTTCGGTGGAAGTTTGCATGGTACATACATCATACTTATATTTTTATGGAGGGGACACACACACACACACATTTTACCACTTTGGAAGTGGCTCTCGCGCAAACTATTCAGTTTAGAAAAAAATTACATTAGAATCTACTACCTCTCTATCATTTTTAAAAACCTATCCATAGATACACGTATGGGTTTGATGAAAAAAAAATTTGAGTTTCAGTTCTAAGATTGGGGAACCCCCAAAATTATTGTTTTTTTTTCTATTTTTGTGTGAAAATCTTAATGTGGTTCACAGAATACATTTACTTACCAAGTTTCAACAGTATAGCTCTTATAGTTTCGGAAAAAAGTGGCTGTGACATACGGACGGACAGACAGACATGACGAATCTATAAGGGTTCCGTTTTTTGCCATTTGGCTACGGAACCCTAAAACTATGCCTATATATAGGATACTTACTCATTTTCCTTATGACTCTATCCATTTCAAGGTAATGGCGAGAAATAGCAGACTATGGGAAAAATAGACGGATGGACGTATGGCCGTGCTTATACCTAAACGTGAAACTAGAAAAATAAATACAGATGACCCAACTCCCAAAAATAGCTGAGTGATAAGTTCCACGAGTTAAATGCATGTGAAAAAGTTGAAAAAAAATCTAAGTTGAACTTAGAAATTCAAGACTCCTTAAAAGTCTTGTACTTAATAAAAGTAACGGCAGGTAAATACAGTCATGTAATGATTTATTGTGTACTAGATGATGCCCGCGACTTCGTCCGCGTGGATTTAGGATTTAAAAGTCCCAAGGGAATACTTTGATTTTTAGCCTATGTCCTTCCCCGGGATGCAAGCTATCTCTGTACCAAATTTCGTCAAAATCGGTTGAGCGGATGGGCCGTGAAAGGCTAGCAGACAGACAGACAGACACACTTTCGCATTTATAATATTAGTATGAAAGTATGGATTGAAACAGATGGTTGGGCCATTGGCAATTTTGTAAATCACCTCATCCATCATCAGCATCATCATCAACCCATTGAAGGTCCATTACTAAGCACAGGTCTCTCTTCTCATGCTGAGAAGGATTTGGGCCACAGTTTACCACGCTGACCAAGCGCAAATTAGCAGACTTCACACATCTTTGAGAATACAATAATGAAGGACTCTCAGGCATGCAGGTTCATGATCTTTTCTTTCACCCTTAAACCAAGTGATATTTAATTACTTAAAACGCACATAACTACGAAAAGTTAGAGGTGCGTGCCCGGGATCGAACCCCCGACCTCCGATTAGGAGGCGAACGTCCTAGCCACTAGGCTATCACATGCATCAAGCTGTACCTAACCCAAATTAAGTTGCAGCCCGCAAACATTTTAGTTTGCAATGACCGTCTGCTCACATAGAGGTCGTTAGTCTGTCTTCATTTTATTGACGGGACGTTTTCTATGTTTTCCTTTAGTCTATGCATGAAAAGCAAATACCATATTATTTTAATTGTTGTTTCTATTGGTGCCAAAACATACTCGGCAAGTCGGTCACGGACTCGGAACTATCGATAAGTGTATTTATTATAGAATCCTATGAAGTTTAAAGGTCTGGACAAGCAAAACCACGTGCAGTGACGATGTGTAATATCAGTGACATATTATATATTTTTTTGTTTTCAGTATACTTAACAATAAACTAGAGCCTCAATAGTTCAACCGGTAAAGGAGTGGACTGAAAACCGAAAGGTCGGCGGTTCAAACCCCGCCCGTTGCACTATTGTCGTACCTACTCCTAGCACAAGCTTGACGCTCAGTTGGAGAGGTACAAAAGGGAATATTAGTCTTTAACGTGGGGCTAATATTCTTTTTAAAAAAAATCACCGTTTTAATTTATTTTAATTTAATTCAAACAATTAAAATCAATATCACTTGCTTTAACGGTAAAAGAAAGCACCATGAAGAAACCTGCATGATTGAGAGTTCTCCATAATGTTCTCAAAGGTGTGTAAAGTCTGCCAATCCTCATTTGACCAGCGTGGTGGACTATGGCCTAAACTCTTCTCATTCTAAGAGGAGAACCGTGCTCATGTAGAGGGCCGGCAATAAGTAGAGATGATGACGAATGTATAGTGCATTCAAAAGAAACTGGCGTGTTTCCACTTGAGACCGTCATTAGCAATAACAATAGGATTAAGTCGTGGCGGATGAATTCAATAGTATCAACACTGGTTGGTTTGCAACAAAATATATAAGGTTGAACCGGCTCTTTTAAAAATGAATGGGCTCTATGAGTGTTTGCTTTATTACCCCTTTTATTTACGTGGCATGTCGAATGTAATCTTACTGTTATTGCTTATGCCGGTCTCAAGTGGAAACACGCAAGTTTATATTGAATGCACTAAACCTACTAACCGTTCTACTAACCTAGTTAAGGTTCTTATCAAAACGTTCGACTCGACTCTGTCTGTATGCGTGGCCCTTTAGGTTTAGCCTTATCTCGTTTTGCGTCGACTCACTAAATTAGTCATTGTAAATATTTTTCAGTTACGCTTTAATTATTTTATCAGAATAATAATAATATTATGGTTAAGTACCGTTCACGGTTTAAACTAAGTTCCATTGAAACTGTTAACTCCAACTTCCAAGGTTATTCAATGGTTATACCACCATTACCACCATTACCTAATAACACTTCCTATTTAGGGAGCAATAATTATTATTAGTAGCATTTGTTTTCAAAGAGTTACAAACTAATTGTAATGTTCTACGGCTTCACAAATTGTTTCTTTCAAAAACGTTGTAAGTGAGTAAAAAGTAAAATATTCTTTATTGTACACCAAAACAATAGAAATATAATATGTCGGCAGACGTCACATAAAAACCTAAATCCACGCGAACGAAAAAGCATAAAAAAAGCATATTACACAATTGAAGATTATCTAAATGATAAAAGAGCGTGGATTTGACCTGCAGCTCGTTCCAGCAACGCACAAGACTGCAAATACTATTTTATACATGGCATAATCTTGTACCTATATCAAATATTTGAAAAGAGCAACCGCCGAGTTTCTTGCTGGTTCTTCTCGGTAGGAAAGGCATTCCGAACCTGTGGTAGATGCATCCGACTATTCGTAAGTACATACTTGTAAAAGTTTATTCGAATAAAAAAGATTTTTATTTTATTTATTTTATTTTATCAGTAAGTAGACAATTTTTATTGCAAGTTTTAGAACAAGTAGGTTGTTTTTTTTAGAAAAAGTGTTACTAACCTATTTGCCTAGTTAGCAACAGTTGTGTATCTGTTGACATATCACTACGCCGCTAAAATTGTCGACTATCGCATGAGGTCATATTCCTACTGGTCAGCAGGAAAGGTGATTTGTAAGACGTATAGAATTGCTAGCTGAGCTGAGGCCCGACTTCGTCCGCGTGTAGGGTTGCCAGGCGTCCGGATAGAGCCGGACATAGGTAGGCTTTTTGATTGCGTGTCCGGCCAAAACAAACGGTGTCCGGCTTGTCCGGCTTTTTTTAGGTTTTTTACATTTCGCAAACGAGCGTGGCCGAGCGCAGGCGAGTCGATTGTCGGTCGCTCCCGCATGCGGCAGTGCCGCCTGACAACAAGATTTATGACAATAATAAAAAAAGCTTGATTTTACATACAATTTTTTTTTTCGTACCTATTAATACTAAGACACAAAATCCTCATTAATCTAGGGTGTCCGGCCTTTATACCCAAATGTCCGGCCAAACTGGCTAGTCTGTCCGGCTATTAGATTTGGCGACCTGGATATAGATTTTCAAAAATCCCATGGAAACTCCAGGTCTTCAACTATATCTATGTAAAAAATCACGTGTATCTGTTGCTCTGTTGCGACTTGCGACGTGAATGAAGGACAAACCAACAGACCAACACACAACCACAAACACACTTGCGCATTTATGACTAGCATCCTGCCCCGGCTCCGCACGGGTACTTTATAACAATTTTCCGTCTGTAAATGAATAAATAATAAATAAATAAATTCTTTATTTTACCAAATTGTGGGTAAATAACAGTTAGTATTACAATGATTGGACCCGACACAACCTATTGCCGCAGACAGTGTGCAAAATTATAATTAGAATTTTAGAATTAGAATTAAACAAAACATGCAACCACATCTAATTAATGATCACCAAATCAAATAACATTAGAAAATTTAGTCAAAAAAAAAACATTCAATCATAGTCAAAATCAGTCTTAAAATACCTACGTTTTTGAAAATTCAATATCGTCCATTTAACAATTAATATTCATTAATAGCATAATAATTCTTTTTATTCAATATGTCAAAAATCACGAGTTTAAATTGTACTAATGGCAGATTTTATGACAATCTGGAAGTTTATTATATAATTGCGTGTGCGTTGCTAGATCAGTCAGTCGCCTTTTCCTTTGATATATTTAGATGTTGTAGTAGTAGAACATAACCAATAAAGTTATTGAATAGGAAAAAACAAGTTAAAACGAGAGCCCGTATTAAAGAGCTATTAACAATGCTCGCTCATTTTCCTCCTGTGCCTATAAACTATAAATGCCTATAAATAAATACACTAGATGTCAGCTGCAAGGCCGACCCGAAGGCTTTTCCTGCGACGAGAATTTCCGAATAGCTTCAGTAATGATTCGGGACAAAGAGTTTTATAAATAAACAAAAGTTTTTCAATGATTAAGTTTTTACAAAATCATTAGTATATAAAATCGTTTAAAGGAGCGATTTTCACACGACCACCCAAAAAGAGGAGTGTAATGTTTTCTGGGTTAATGTATTATTATTTGTATTAATGTATTATTTATGGTTGTGAGTATATTTTATTCCACCATAACATTTAAATGCCTGAACAGATTTGGATGGCGTATTGTATGGATTTGATATTGGGTACCGTTAGAATCGTTACATCATCTTGAATGACGTGTGGAAACTTTAGATAATTTTTAATTCGTTTTTTGGCAATCCTTGTAATTTTCTTACTTAATTACGACTTATATACTAAGACTTATCAAAACTCTATATCAATACGTATCCATATTTGGAGTGGAGGCGAATGATTTTTCCTAAAAACTTTATGTGCCTGCCACATAATCACATGCCACCAGGTGAGATCGCAGTTAAGGATTAACTTGCAATCGAATAAAAAAAAATCAAAAATATTTATTTCAGTAAAACAATTTCACATAGTGCGTAGAAATTGGGACCATCCGTCCTAGTAAGAGACTAGTATTGCTACGAGTACTTGTGGCAGGCGTGAGGCGACCACGCTCTCCCAAAGTTAAGCACTAAGAGCCCTCGCCCACGGCGACTTTTTGTAGCGATGCTGTCGCGCGTTTACTAAACGCACGCCAGCATCACTACTAACGCGTGTTAGTCGCATTTGCAACGTGCTACTGCATCGCGACTGTATCGATGCAAACGCGCGACTTTGTCGGATGACATCGGGGGAAGAACGGAGGGAGGGTGGCGCGTGAATAGAGAACCGAGCATCAGTGCAACATTTTTTCTCGTTTGCATCGACACAGAAGCGTGACAATATCGCGTTTGCATCGCGACTGAATCTGAGACCGTGGGCGAGGGCACACAGCTAGCGACCGCTTCGCGACTGTATCGATGCGGACGCGCGACAGCATCGCTACTGTATCGCTACAAAAAGTCGCCGTGACCTTTGGGCGAGGGCTCTAAGAGCCCTCGCCCAAAGGTCATTTTTCATCATGACAGCCTCTAAACAGTCATCAATAAAAAAGTATCAATTTAGATGTTCCCAAAACAATAGCAATGGCGATGTAGTTCGCCGTAGTCCCCCAGGGTCGGCCGCTCGCGACCACTTCACGGCTGATTGCCGTTTGCCGACGGACGACGACTAATTGAACCGTCGCGTCCGTCGTACTTCCGCGCAGCTCGCACAAACACAATAGCTAGTTGACTCCCTGTCTAAACCTACGAAACTATTGCGTGTCGTGTTAATCAGCATCATGATCAACCCTTTGCCGGCTTTCAGCTAAGAGAAGCGTTCAGGCCATAGGCCGCCACGCTGGTCAATTGCGCCGACTTCATGTTTTAATAGAGATAGCGAGCAAACGAGCAGGCGGGTCACCTGATGTTAAGTGATAACCGCCGCCCATGAACATTTGCAGTACCAGAGGAACCACTGCGCACGGGAAAGACGTATGTTCAACTGTATACCTGTGTAACTGTATAACTGTATGAATATATATATAGTATAGTATAAATATAGTATAGTATATAATAATTATAATATAATATAGTATGAATGAGGTCGATGAACTTTGTCAGCCCTAGCACAGACTACGGTCTATTTGGGCTGCAAACTGCCAACACCATTCTCGGCTTTTTATCTAGTGCTTTGGTCTAAAAGTGTGGTGTAAATTATTCACTTTTCGTTTTGTCTAAAAATAAATATAAATAAAAAATAAATAAATAAATACGTCCGCAGGCTGAAATCTTCTTCAAACCTCTGTATATCATATCCTCAGTCTGTGGCCCATCGAGTTCGCGACGTCTGGCATGCATCGGATATGCCAAATACGTGTGACTTCCTACCAGCAGCGCCTTTGTCCTGCGCACGCGCACGCCTTACTTATTAGCGCACTCGTTGAGCCATTGTTGTGATTTGGGGTTACAAGTTACAACTGGCAAGTGTAATGTACCGCGAGGTCAGCTATTTTTGGCTTCGAGTATCATTTGGAAGAACACCGCGTTTTCTTAGAGATCTAGAGATAAGTGCTTCCTTATTTACTTTTTACGGTTCCGTACCACAAAAGGAAAACGGAACCCTTATAGGATCACTTTGTTGTCTGTTCGGTCTGTTAAGAAACCTACAGGGTATGTACTTCTCGTTGACCTAGAATCATGAAATTTGGCAGGTAGCTAAGGTCTTATAGCAGACATAAGGGGAAAAAATTTGGGTTATATCACACAAACAAAATTAAATTGTGGTCATGAACTTATAATTAATAATTTTCGAAGTAAGCTAACAATATCAAGTTGGGTATCATATGAAAGGGCTTTACCTGTGCATTTTAAAACAGAATTTTATTTATTTTTAGACATAACAGTTTTTAATTTATCGTGCGTTAAAAGGTCGATAAAATACGATTGTAGTACGGAACCCTCATTGCGCGAGCCTGACTCGCACTTGGCCGGTTCTTTTTCTCTTTATTTTACAACTTTCTCGTACAAATAATAAAAAATTCGCTCGAGCGAAGTCGGGGAGGGTCAGTAGGTACCTACTCAGTAGTATTTTCATAAGTTTAATTTTGATTTAGAAAAAAAAAGATTCCGACGAGTTGAGAACCTCCTCCTTTTTTGAAGTCGGTTAAAAATAAAAAATCATACTAATGTGTTTTCACGGCTATACTTTTCTAAATGAATAGTCAATCAATCGAAGTAGTACAATAGATCAATCGCCTACATCTCGCCTGACAGTTAGCCATTGTACCGTAGCGCCTGACGCTCTCATACATTATCATTGTCTCCCGGTAGAATTTCTAGAGAAAGCAAATAATCAACTTGTTCTTACGTATGGGGGACTTCCACATACTTCTCTACATAGTACGCAAAGTCGCTTCCCGCTGTCTGTCCCTATGTACGCTTAGATCTTTTAAACCATGCAGCGGATTTTAATGCCGTTTTCATCACTAGATGTAATGATTCAAGAGGAAGGTTTATATGTATAGTTTTGGTAAAATAAATAAATAAAAATATTTTTATTCAATATTTATTGTAATAAAACGAATTTTTATGCTCAATTGTTTAGATTCGTTTTATTCAATTAAACTTTTGCAAGTATTTTTGAATCGTCAGCGATTTAATATCAGTAATTATCAGTACTGTCACCTGTCTTCGTTTTTGCCAGCGCAGCGTTATGGTTACACCCTGTACCCTGTACAGCCCGTTCACACTAGTCGTAAGTCGCATATGACTAAAATTCGAATGCTCTGGTCACCATACACTTTATATGGAGCTGTTCACATTGGATGAGACGCGATTTTTAGTCTAATACGACTCAAAAAACCATCCGACGGGCCAGCGCCCGTTGTAAGACTAAAAATCGCGTCGAATCGTGCTCGCATAGGTGCCTGCTTGTTGCTGTTCACACTAGTCGTGCATCTTATCGACTCGAGCGCGTTGTTACCTCTCTCCCCGCCCCGCTTCCTAGATCGCTACACATTGCTTGCTCACTCCATTCGTGTTTTATTCGTCGTCGTCGCTACGTACCGAATGGCGCGAAACTACGACCTATACGACTCGCGATGCAGTGTGAACAGATACATCATACTTTCGACTTTTAGTAATATGCGACTTACGACTAGTGTGAACGGGCTGGTACAGTCGTAATTCCATGATCGACGCAGGTGGTTCCGTCACTTCGTAGTTCGTAGGTAGTATTGTATGCATACACGATGCTCGCATTTGGTATTCGTCACGCTTCGTCTTGTATTCGACCACTGCTGTGTCTGGTGCATTGTGCATTGTGCAACATGTACCTACCTAACACAGTTTGTTATTCTTGAGATTATTTGAACACAAGGGCCCTACCTTAATGCCTTTTGTATACTTAGGAAGACTTCTTGTTATTTAGACGGGATTTTCACAGACAAGTAAAGGATTAACCATAGGCTAGGATAGTAACATAGGCTACTTTTTAACCGACTTTCAAAAAAGGAGGAGTTGTGTTTTTCAACCTATGCACATCGAAATCTCCGAGATTACTGCACTGATTTGCGTAGTTTCTTTTTTAATCGATAGAGAAACTTTGCGATTGTTCCGTAAAAAAATTGGATTCCGACTCCTCAATGCTGATGCTGCACGGGACCTGACCACCAAATCCGATGGGATTTCGAAACTGTCGGTTATAAATCGATATTGGAGGTACCTACCAAGTAAAGCCTTTTTGAACTCGATAACCCACCTTCTCAAACCTGATGCTGTAAGGAATTGCATTCCTATATTATCGTGGTGATCCCACAGGATTTTTAAAGGATCATGCGTTTAAATTTATTTGTATCCCGAGGACGGGCTACTACGGATAGCCTATCCGTAGTAGCCCTTTTGATTGTAAAATCAAAAGTTCCCACGGGACTTTTAAAAACCTAAATCCACGCAGGCGAAGCCGCGGGCGTCAGCTAGTGTAACATAAAACACTTTTAGCACAGAATACATAATATAATATTAGCTGTGTAGGTACATTTTGTCCAAACAACTTTATGCCCAAATGCTTCATGGCAATATAGTAACAATTGTACCTATACGACTTATTGGTTCATGTACACATGCTATTTTAGGACATAAGTTTGCGCCAACTTAGAACGTATTGTGTGTGAATATGGGTCATATTTGCATGGACTGTGTACCCATTTGGATAGATGTTTCTCAATAGGTTAATGCAGGGGATTATGTTCCTAATTTTGTAAGTAGTAAAGGTCAGATTGGTGTGCAGGCTGCAGGTTGTAATACGCAGTATGTAACTAGTAACAATCTCGTGGGTATTGCGAATCGCCATTGACGCTGCGGTGCTGCGTGCTCCACATTGTGATTAAGATTTCCTGTGTGAAACTGTAGTGTCGTCCAGGAGTTGCGTAATACAGGGTGTAACCAGAACGCTGGCAAAAACGAAAACAGGTGATTGTACTGATAATTACTGATATACCACTAAAAAACGCGAAAATTAAAAAAAAAAAAATTGACAAAGCTCACGACATATTATTGCAAATGAAACATCTGACTGGCGCTACAAGTCAACAAACGTTGCGTAAGTAGGCCTATCGGAGTCAATGCCGCGTCGTAGTTGGGGCATTAGCCCCAGTTTTGCGCGCTTTACTTTGCGGGTTTGAAAAATAGGTACTAAATGACTAAAATTACTAAATGAGGCAGATGGTTATTGGTATTGGCTTATGTTTAGGTAGTATAACAATAACGCTAAGTTTTTGCTAGCGTTCTGATTATATCCGGTAGGTACGTGTACCCACTTAGGTACATATCAAAAATAATTCCATAGGTAGATAGCTAACTACTGGAATAATTTTAAAAGGACCAAAATCTCGCATGTTTGTAATTGACTGCGATTAATATTGCAAATAATACACTAATATAAATTATTTATTATCAAATTTCAATTTAAAATTATTCTATGGAGGTCTTAACCACTATCACAGTAAATCAGTAGGTACAACCCGTCGGAAATATCTGAGAAGCTGGCAGTGACATCATGCAACGCGCTTGCATTGGCACCGCGTACTGGATAGGTGATTACAAAAAAAATAAAAACCGACTTCCATAATAATATTTTTTGGTGCCGGTGCCAATTAGCTTTAGCTGCGCGAGTCGTCTAGACTTCATATTTTTATGAGACTCCACAATGGCACCTCATTGGCACCGACCCCAAAAAATATTATTATGGAACTATATTAACTCTTGTATACATAATATATTCGGTAATAAATTAAATTATTTTTTAATTTTTAGTGTTTGTGAATCAAAGTCGGTTTTTATTTTTTTTGTAAAAAAAATTTATTTCACAATTTTTAGTGGTCCCATGGAATTATGCTATGACTGGTTAAAAATCTACTGTTTACTAAGCTATTACACTGATCGCGAGCAATTTACTCTTATCCGTTGAGGAGTTCCAGTATCTATCTTCGAAGATGTTCATCAGATCTTCCCCAAATTTTAATGGGACTAATTTTGAAGTATACCCTTTCAAACAAAAAAAAAATTTCAAAATCGGTCCCGGCGTCTTCGAGTAATCGGGGAACATACATAAAAATAAAAAAATAAAAAAAAAGATTCCGATGAATTGAGAACCTCCTCCTTTTTTTGAAGTCGGTTAAAAACAGGAAACTGCGGGGAAGCGCATTACAGCGCGGTGCGCAGATACTTCCGACGGGTTGTACAGTGTAGGTAAATTGTCCTTACGAGTAGGTAGTGTACATTAGCTAGGTTGGGTAGTGGGTACAGCATTCGTGCCGCTAATACTGATCAATGATCATCCACTTTGCGAACGGCAGCACGAAATGCTAATCGCATCATTACGATAATTACGGTTTGTCATTCCAAGGACGCACATCGAGTCTTATCTACACTCGCTGACGAAAACAATCGGTCAAGTGCGAGTCGGAGTCGCGCACGAAGGGTTCCGTCCCGTACACCTTGACGAAGTCGTTGGTATTATCTATCCCGATCTCAGCCACGGACATCTGACGGACGGAGTGATAGGTTTGTAAAGGGTGATAGAAGGATAAATTAACAAACACACTTTCAAATTTATGAGATTACTAGCTGATGCACGCGACTTCGTATACGCGTGGATTTACGTTTTTGAAAATTCCGCGGGAACTCTTTTATTTTCCGGAATAAAAGTAGCCTATGTATGTCACTCTCCAGGTCTTTATCTATACCCATGCAAAAAATCACGTCAATCTGTTGCACCGTTGCGACGTGATTGAAGGACAAACCAACAAACAAACACACTTTCGCATTTATAATAAGGGTACTAATGTAGTGGACTCTAAAACAGATTTTTATTTATTTTTATGAAGTTTTTGATTTATCGTGCAAAATGTCGAAAAAATACGAGTGTACTACGGAACCCTTGGTGCGCGAGCCTGACTCGCACTTGGCCGGTTTTTTTTTAAATCATGCATTTGAGTCACATATGCATAATGCAAACCTAATTGACAACAATTAGGTAATTGCTCTAATTAATCAGCTCGATTCAAACGAACGTAGTTTGCACTGCAGTAGGTAATGATAGCCAAAGTAGCACGGGTAGCAGTGGCGTGCAGGTCATAGAGGCATAAAAGCTCTGCTTACCCTAGTTGAAATGGCTCAATGGTCATTTTTCATCATGACAGCCTCTAAATAGGTAACCTAACTGACTAATGCCTACCCTAGCTTGGAACCCTATGCACGCCACTGACGGGTAGCTATAATGTGTATCAGTTGGTAGTTGTGCGAAATGCCAGCTCAAATATGCAATTTTATGCAGCGACACAGTTATCGCTAATTAGCAGAGTCCATACTTAGCGAGGCTTAGACCGAGACAAATATGTAAATAATTATTTAATTAAACTTTTACAAGTACTTTTGAATCGTCAAATCACTGGTTCGGAATGTCTTTTCTTTGCTGTTCAAAAGTACATAACATTATATTATATCCGTTGGTAAGGTAGTGTGGCAACTGTTTTTTTATTCAGATACAAGTTAGCCCTTGACTGCAATCTCACCTGGTGGTAAGTGATGATGCAGTCTAAGATAGAAGCGGGCCAACCTGGAAGGGGTATGGCAATTTATATGAAACCTATGCCCCTTTGGTTTCTACACGGCGTCCTACCTACCAGTACAAGATTTTACGTCTCACCAAACGAAACCAAATTCGAGAGTCGAAATACTTCCGCGTTACAGTAAAATGGACCTAAACAGCCTTGAATTGAAGTCAAATATTCAATGCCACTGATTTTAATTTCGCAATGTTTCCGCTTGGAGCGCTGGCTGTAGAAGTGTAGACAAACTTGAGCTTTAAAACAAGGCATTTAAGATCCAGTTTACTGTAACGCGGAAGTATTTCGACTCTCGAATTTGGTTTCGTTTGGTGAGACGTAAAATCTTGTACTACGGGTACAGAATGCTAAATCGCTTTGAGTTTGTATGTAGAAAGTGATCTCCGGAAGTAACGATCCGATTTTGAAAATTCTGTCACTGACAGATATTCATATTATCCTCGAGTGATATAGACGGAAATACTCGTTTTAACTATCTACCTACATATCTCGTTTTAACTAAGTAACTTATATACTAACTTATATACGTTTGGGTAGTATAAAAGGCGGTCACTGAAAATCAGCGTTGGGGCGTCTGGTACCTCAGATATTTGCTCTAGAGGTGTGTGTCTGAGGGGCCCGACGTCTCAACACAAGCTGAGTGGCCTACCTGTTCGAGGTGTTGCACTGCTGTACAGGACGATATTGCCTACACCATGTACCACCTATATACCTCGAATAAACATTATTCTATTCTATTCTACTTACTAAGCCCCTTAAACTACCGTACAAAAAATCACATCATTTTATTACTACAGGCCAAGACCCTAGTGTTAGTGTGCCGCGGTGCTCAGTGTGGACTCGGCTAATTGCGCAACCTACAAATCTAAATGAGTACCTTTTCAGGCGTATACGCGTCGCTGCATTACTGAGAACACGTGACTGTGTTCAGACTCCAGCTAATTGGCTCGAAATTAACTGCTTTGTGACGTTACGCTTCCAATTAGTTTAACGGCAAAGTCCTACGGTCGTTATAGCGCGGATCAGCCCCCCAATTGTGTAAGGATAACCATTTCATGGCTATCGCAATCGTCAAGAATTCTGCCCTTTGATTGGCTGTGAAAAAATGTAAACAGCGAATCAACCAATCAAATGGCAGAATTTCTTGACGATTGCGATAGCCATGAAATGGTTATTCTTACACAATTGGGGGGCTGAGGCTGAATGAATGAAAGGCTGGCTGAAAGGTTGAAGTGAGAGCAGAGCCCTGTTGCAACAATGCATTGAGCGAGCGTCAACCAATCAGAGGTGATTGTTACATTTCGGCTTTGTAGAGCATTGTCTCGGTCATTCATCCTATGTGACGTTTTGTCGGTCTCAACGACAGAGACAATGCTCTACAAAACTGCTACCTCGATCCAAAGATCGATGTACATTATTTTCTGGTTTTCATATACCTACGTAAATGTCACATCTGTCTGCCTGTCACACCGCAGAATGTATTATAGTACTAGTCCCACTCAGTACGTGTTTGGCATTTCAATTTGGTACCTATATTACGCGACAGGTTGAGATGGCAATCGGGGAGGGAACGCCCCGCAAACCCGAACAGCCTCGGGACGGGACGCTAACGGGGTTTTCCAGACCTAAATCCACGCGGACGAAGTCGTGGGCATCAGCTAGTTTTCTATACTTACTTCATATCAAAATCATAATAATGAAGAAGAATGTAAGAAGGTATAGATTACTTAAGTAGGTATACCTAAATACCACGGCAAGTAACACAGCTTTTATAAAGCACAAAAAGTACCTAGTCAATTAATTTTAAAGTTAATTTTTTTTCATTATAGGTTTTTGTACTTTTTAGGGTTCGGTACCTCAAAAGGAAAAACGGATCACGTTGTTGTTTGTCGGTCTGTCACGAAACCTACAGGGTACTTCCCGTTGTCATAGAATCATAAAATTTGGCAGTTAGATAGGTCTTATAGCAGACATTAGGGGAAAAATCTGAAAACCGTGAATTTGTGGTTACATCACACAAATAAAAATTGTGGCCATGAACTAAAAATTAGTATTTTCAATTTTCAAAGTAAGATAACTATATTAAGTGGGGTATCATATGAAAGGTCTTCACCTGTGCATTCTAAAACAGATTTTTATTTATTTTTATTATGCATCATAGTTTTTGAATTATAGTGCAAAATGTCGAAAAAATATGTCTGTAGTACGGAACCCTCTTGCGCGAGCCTGACTCGCACTTGGCCGGTTTTTTCTATTTTTCTTATGGTATTATTCAAATTAAGTTCGAAATGCGTTAAAAGATTGCATTTGACTTTACCGCGGTGAATAAACTCGCTTTATATACTTATAAAGGTGACGGAAAACGTGGTTTACGAGCGTGACTGTTGGTTACAGGAATAACATTCAACACGTTGATGCAATCACTGCAGTAGTCAGCGTGCGTACGATTGGCTGACTCTCTACCATATTAAGAGGAGCTTATTCGTAGCGCGCTCCATATAAATGTACAAAGCTGTCATTTGAATGCTAACCAATCAAACTCATAGATAGTTTTAAGATTTGTGTGTTGTTTCACGCAAATCTTAAAACTATCTATGAGTGCCACTTCACACTGGGCCAGCGTGGCGGATTATGGCCTAAGCCCTTGTCATTCTGAGAGGAGACTCGTGCTCAGTAGTGGACCGGTGATGGGTTGATCATGATGATGATGAATGATTAATATGTTTTTATAACAAGAAAATAGTAAAATCGTACTATAGTGTAATAGTGGGCATCAGAATAACACACATGTTTTCGTCCGCAGGTTGCTGACAGCGGATAAGCGCCGCCACATCGCTCGGATTAAATCAAAGTCGGGATCAACTAGCAAGTGACCGGTGCGCCCGCGCAGCACCCGCCCGCGCCCGCGCAGCACCCGCCCGCGCCCGCGCCGCAACGCCATCCGCCACACGGCATACCTAGTCCGCGAGCCGCGAGACACGGACGCGCGGCACTCCAAGTGTTTCCAAACAAGTGTTGTGACTTCCATACCATCATACCATACGCCATACTCTTTCCACCCAGTGATCCCAACCGAAATTGAACCCCTCGGTACAACAATTTCACTCACAAACCAACAATCAAGTGAGCGGCTGAGGCTACATTCCAAACCGGTGTCGTTCAAGTGTGTTACTACTGTGTGTGTGTTGTTACTTAGAAGTGACTGGTTTAGTGGTTTAGTGCAGCCCCGCGTTGCGAACTAGATAAATAAACAAATAAAGCTGTCCTACGCGAGACCATGATGTAAAGTCTCTCGAACTTAAAGCTCGTAAGTTTAAGTTTTTCAAAGTTAAAATGGCTCGCGGTGCGCTAAGTGAAAATGAACGCCATTGCTTCGATGCGAACGCGAAAAGCCAAGAGCGACTACAGGAAACGGAAGCTAATAAAACTAATGGACTGAGAGTTCGCTTTCTTGACGAGGAAGGAAAGACGGAAAGAACCGTCAGCACCGACGTAGTCGACTGCGCTGTTTCCAGAGTCAAAAAAATTCACATTCTAAAGAACAGAAGCTCTAGTGAAACTAGCATTCTTTTACGAAACCCGTCCCTCATTAAAAGGCGTTTGAGTTCGGAACGCCGGTACAGCGATGGACACACCGATTCCCTAAACAACAATTCCCTCAGCGAGAATCTCAATGGAAAACATAACGATTCCGGAAGTTCGAACAAGACTGAGCAAGGAACGGACCAAACCAAAGACAGCCCGAGCTTTAAAAAGAATTGTAATGTCTACAGCGTGAACCAAGCGAAGACGTTGACGCCAGAACGGAAGAGATCACACCAGTTGACGATTCCAAGATTGATTGCGCACAAAGAACACGATCAAATCAAATCTTTTCTACCGGCAGAGGTCTGTTTGGCTGATAGTGCTTCTGGGAAGGACTTCACCGCTCGTGCGATTGGGAGGCTCTCCCGGGGCTTGGGCCGCCTGCTGCGACGCACCAACAGTGTCCGGATCAGCGAACCTGATCCCATGTACAAAGTGGCGTATCTAGGCAACGTCCTCACCGGCTGGGCCAGAGGTGAGTGCTTTATTATATTAAGAAATAGAGTAAGATTATTCAGGTACATTGGTTTCGATTCTGTGGTAGATAGAGAGAGAGTAACATTATTCGACACCAGCTCAGTGGTATACTCCTCATACTTTTTCATAAGAGCCACTATTTAGCTTAGATGGAATAGGTAGATATTTTTGAATGTGAATATGTTTTTGTCAACAGACTAAAGTTTGACGAACTGGAGAAACGTACATTCTTAACGATTTTATAAACGGTCCAATTCCCATACACTTTAAAATTATCCTATGTACCTATATAGATCGAAATATTTCCTCCACTAACCATCTATGTAATAAATTGCAATTGTTAACTTTTGAAGATGTATAGCCGAAATTAGTCTGTGATCTGTCGATAAGTTGCTTAACAACGGTCTTGTCAAAAAGACCAACAAATTATTGACAAATAACAACGATGCCAATTAACTCTTCGAAAGATTACCAATAGATTAATTATTATTAATTTTGGTCATTAGAGTTCATTGCAGCATTCCAGATACAAATTATATTTAACTATCCAAACATTAAAATACAAAGAGTAGGTAATACCACAGTTCTACAAGGCTGTGGTTATACCTTTCAGTTATTTGCATTCTGAATAATTTTTGATTAAACTAAAGACCTAATAACAAGTTTGCTAAGTTATTACAAAGTTCTAATTAACTGGCATTCAAAGATTGATGATGTTGTCAAATCAAATATAAACAAGTACGGAAACCGAACTAAATTCATAATGTCGTTATTGAATTTACAAAACTTAGGTAATCATTTCTGCGGGCACTCAAATTGAATGAAAGCTCCATAATAATTTTAATAAATAATGTTCACAGCATTTATTTACTAAACACAAAAAGAATGTTTTATTGTGATTTATGACACTATGCGATATCGATGAACTGTACAGTTGAAAATCAGACAAATCTTGAAATAAGATAAGGATAAAAGGAGGAAGCGTACTAAAATAAAGAATGACCTGAGTTGAATGGAATGCAACTCATAATCATTATAATTTAGGTACAAAGATAGAATTGAAACATATTTTCGTAACATCAACTAAATAATTAATTAGTGTTACAAAAAAATGTGTCAATAATTATATTGACACATAATTATCTATTCTATAGTAGGAGTTACCTATAAAACGTTTCAAAACGAGTGACCCTAAGCAAGGTCACCTGTTAGTTGTTAACTTTTCATTACCACTTTATCATTGAATGAATTGCATTGAGAGTCACGTTTTCATAAAAACCTATCAGAATTTTATTGTATTAAATTTTTTTTAAAAGAATATTAGCCATGTTAAATGACTAATATTCCCCTTTCCTCTCCAACTAAGCGTCAGGCTTGTGCTAGGAGTAGGTACGATAATAGTGCAACAGGCGGGGTTTGAACCGTCGACCTTTCGGTTTTCAGTCCACTCCTTTACCGGTTGATGCACAAATGTTTTTATACATTCGTGTGTGACTGTAAATTGCTTTACAATACGGTATTCTAGCGGATATATTTTTAAAGGAAATGCTCAGGAACTCCTCAATTTTGTTCCTCCTTCACTACTACCACAGAACAGTGAAAAATCGCTTCACACCCGAGCACAGGCTCCTTCTCTATAAAGCGCAAGTCCGCCCACATATGGAGTACTGCACTCACCTTTGGGCCGGATCACCCCAGTACCAACTCCTTCCATTTGATCGGATCCAAAGGCGGGCTGTTTGTCTTGTGGACGATCCCAAACTAACCGGCTCGTTGGAAGGCTTGGAGAACCGCAGAGACGTAAACTCTCTTTGCGTGTTCTATTGCCTCTATAATGGGGAGTAAATGAGGACTTCTTCACTTCTATCACGTGTTTAAAATTTGCTCCTCCTTTTATAAATCGGTTAATATGGCTGAAGTCTGGCTAGCCTGACTAACCCCATTGACTCAGTGATTCAATGCTAACTGTGCCACGATTAAATAGTAGAGCATTAATATAGCCGTATTTAATGAAGACTCGTGCGGCAAATACGATAACTTCGAGAAGATGATTGCAAATAGTGAAAAAAACTTACGTAACTGATTAATTTTTTATTCAATTCTTTATGAATACTAAAGCCTAATTTACACGTATTAAGTTGTCAAGTGGTTAACTAAATTTTAACTTAATTTTAAGTAAGCGTTTTCACGTATCCAGACAAGTAATTTAGTAAAACTCTCTAGTTCATTCCGAGATTAATAGCGAAGTGCGTGAAATAATAAACTCTGTAATTCTTTACGTGCTCAGCGAAGTCACAGAAGAAATTAAAATAAAATAAAAATTTAAAATTTACCTTTAAAAGTTTTATCCTACTGTAGTCACCGGCGGGGTTGCGCGGGGTGAGGAGCGCGCGGCTACTTAACCGAAAAATAAACAAAATTCTATTCTACTTGTTTTCTATGCCCACTAAATTTTAACTTGCAACTTATTACTAAATTCACTGTTTACCTACATGCATTATGTAACTTAAAATTAAGTTAGTAATAATTTGTTGATTTTCTTGATTTACGAGAGTTACTTGCAAGACAAATGATTGAACCCAAGGTTGAAAAAAACTTTTAAGTATTACCTACAACATTCAAAAAAACCGGCCAGGTGCGCTCAGAGGGTTCCGTAATACAATCGTATTTACATAAAAATAAATAAAAATCTGGTTTAGAATGCACAGGTGAAGACCTTTCATTTCATACCCCACTTGATATAGTTATCTTACTTCGAGAATTGAAAATACTAATTATTAGTTCATGACCACAATTTAATTTTTTTTGTGTGAAGTAACCACAAATTCACGTTTTTCAGACTTGTCCCCGAATGTCTGCTACAAGACCCACCTATCTGCCAAATTTCATGATTTTAGGTCAACGGGAAGTACCCTGTAGGTTTCTTGACAGATCGGCAGACAGACAGACAACAAAGTGGTCCTATAAGGGTTCCGTTTTTCCTTTTGAGGTCTGGAACCCTAAAAAATAACCTACGACGACTTTTTAATTAAGTAGGTAAGTACTATAAAAACTTTAAGGGCAAATACCAACAGAAACTGGTTTATCGTTTTATATGTGCAATCGGATTTTAACTTTAACTTGGTAAGTATGTACTAATTAAAGTTTTTTTTCTTTTAAAAATGTAAATAAATCTATGGACACACTATACTTACGCTACGAAGTACGCAGTGGCGTGCACAGGGTTTGAAGCCAGGGTAGGCATTTGTTAGGTAGGACTGAACTTGTTTACTGGCAGGTCATAATGTGCATGTGAAAAATATGCATTGAGCTATTACAACTGGGGTAAGCAGTGTATTTATGCTTCTCTGACCTGCACGCCATGTGAATGTGTGATAGTGAAACGCCATGACAATGCCGCGCGTAATAATGTACGTATATTTTGATTTCTTATAGCTATTTTTAGGGTTCCGTACCTCAAAAGGAAAAACGGAACCCTTATTGGATCACTTTGTTGTCTGTCTGTCTGTCGGTCTGTCAAGAAACCTTCAGGATATATCCCGTTGACTTAGAATCATGAAATTTGGCAGGTAGGTACTTAGGTAGGTCTTATAGCAGACCTAAGGGGAAAAATCTGAAAACCGTGAATTTAGGGTTTCAACACACAAAAAAAATTAAATTGTGGTCACGAACTAATAATTAGTATTTTCAATTTTCGAAGTAAGATAACTATATCAAGTGGGGTATCATTATGAAAGGTCTTCACCTGTGCATTCTAAAACAGATTTTTATTTATTTTTATGCATACCTAATAGTTTTTGATTTATCGTTTAAAATGTCGAAAAAATACGACTGTATTACGGAACCCTCGCCTCGCACTCAGCTGGTGTTTTTATGCACATTTTGGGAAACACGATTTAAATTTTTTATACTTCATAAACATGTATATATATAACATAAAGTATCGAATTCTGTCTAAGCAGATTTTTTATGGTAATTAAAACTTAGTGGTGTATCACGTAGGTATAATATATAATAATAAAATAATATGTAAGAAAAGGATGTGAGCATGATTGGTTTCTCTGCGGATATTAAATAATTAGTGATTTCTTAGAAGCTCTTGAAATTGATTAACTAAAATAATCGAGTTCTAATCTTAGCCGAATAATAATTTATCGTAAATTTGGTGAAACCTTCGCGCAAAGAGAGGGCTCTCGACTCGCAGTAAAGGCCGGTGTGCGTAACTAGTTCAAGGTGTATTTGTTAAACCAACAATTTACATGATTTTAATGAAATTTGTTCAATTCTCTTTGATAGTCGAATTCTCTTCATATGCCCAACACATCGCTTGCTCACTAACCTCTCAGAATGAAAAGGGTTTGGCTAATTCTAAATTTCTGGTCTGGTCTGGTGGGCGGCTTCGGCCGTGGCTAGTTACCACCCTACCAGCAAGCCGTGCCGCTAACAGATTTAGCGTTCAGGTACGTTAGTACTATTACATATTCTGTGGTTCAGGTACGATGTCGTGTAAAATAAAAAGGGGGTATGGGTTTAAAAATTGTTGACCAGGTTAGCCCGCTCCCATCTTGGACTGCATCATCACTTACCACCAGGTGAGATTGTCGTCAAGGACTAAAGGTACGGACAGACGTGCTCATTACTAGCACGAAAGCATGCTTTTATTGAGCAAGTGCTCATTAGTAGCACGTGTGTCATGTAATGAGCATGCTTATTTCGAGCATGCTCAAAAATCAACCGACGTTTGATTTTCGAGCATGCTACCTGAGGCGCGGGTAGAAGGGGGCGTGCTCCGAGCGCGTCTGAACAGGGTTTGCTTATTAGCATGTACTCAGTACAACATACAACATATAACTCTACAGTTTATTTAAGCATGCTTATTGCTGGCAAATGTGAACAGTTGCATGAGCATGCTAACATTAAGCTAGCATAAAAGCACGCTTTTTTTGAGCACGTCTGTCCGTACCTTAACTAAACTAGATAACGATACGATAACGATCTCCTAATGATTTGCAGAATATAGAAAACTGTTCATAGAACAATATACCTAATCCAAATATGGAAATTCAAACTTGTAATAATTATTAACAGATACAGTTTTTGTTTCAGTGCTAAAAACTTTGGATAACAAATTATTCGTAGGCTAACAAAGTTGTTGTTATTAAAATTACATTATAACTTTCGCATTGGAGCGACATGTTCTACATAAATGGCATAAAGACAAAAACCGGCCAAGTGCGATTCAGGCTCGCGCAACGAGGGTTCCGTACAACAGTCGTATTTTTTCGACATTTTGCACGATAATTCAAAAACTATGTTGCATAAAAATAAATAAAAATCTGTTTTAGAATGCACATGTGAAGACCTTTCATATGGTACCCCATTAGGTATAGTTATCTAACTTTGAAAATACATAATATTTGTTCATGACCACAATTTTTTTTTATGTGATGTAACTACAAATTCATGTTTTTCAGATTTTTCCCCGAATGTCAGCTATAAGCCCCTACCTACCTGCCTTTCATGATTCTAGGTCAACGGGAAGTACCTACCCTGGAGGTTTCTTGACAGACCGACAGACAGACAGACAGACAACAAAGTGATCCTATAAGGGTTCCGTTTTTCCTTTTGAGGTACGGAACCCTAAAAAATCGATCGGCGCGGCGGTGTGTGCACTTAAACGTTAACTTTCATTTCGCCGACAGACCATGTCACGGTTGACCATTATGTACCTACCTTTAGTTTAATCTTAACTTTTATCTTCTTTACATTTATTCTTTAGATGACTGATGAGTTGTATTATGTTATAAAGTTCAGTTAAATTAGATCTTTGTTCTCTTTTATGTTCAAACATTTCAGTAACATTTATTTTCACTTCATCACCATATAATCAACCGATAGACGTCCACATCTGGACATACTCGAACTTTTAATTAAACAACACGTTTTCACATTAGCTAATGTCAAATCGTAAAATAATGATATGTACCATATTATATGTGGTTCAGTTGTGTCATGTGAATGAGTCAATGAACCAGTTCCCGCTTCACTATTTTAATTTGAGCTTACACAGGCAGAGTAAAAAGGGAGCATTATAAAACTAGTAAATAAATAACTAAACTAAAATAAGTACCTATTTAATTAGTACACCCCTTCCCCGCTTTCTTTAATTTCTATAATATCCTTTACCCTAAGGTTGCCTGGAAGAGATCGCTATTTTAGCGATAAGGCCGTATTGTACAATGCACATGCTATCCTTGTTATGTTTCTATTGTTTTGGTTTTGGTGTACAATAAAGCATATTTTACTTTACTTTTACTTTAATTTACGTAGTAAGATACGATTTTCGATTTTGATTTTGACCAATTACGTTATCTAGATCTATCAACGCACAGCTCAAACTACTGCACGCATCGAGCTGAAATTTGGTATGCAGATAGCTGTTATGACGTAGGCATCCGCTAAGAAAGGATTTTCGAAAATTCAACCCCTAAGGGCGTGAAATAGAGGTTTGAAATTTGTCTAGTCCACGCGGACGAAGTCGCGAGCATAAGCTGGTTAATTATAATATTTTATACCCATATTATTATAAATGGGAAAGTGTTTGTTTTTTGGTTTGTCCTTCAATCACGTTGCAACGGAGCAACTGATCGACGTGATTTTTTGCATGGGTATGGTTAAAGACCTATAATAGAAGAGATAGCTTCTCGGAAATCGAGTTGGTTCGTTATCGGCTGATGCAGGTCACTTGGAGAGGGTCAAGTAGGCCGAGATAGTGAAAGTCAGCTCTCAGCACAGTGTAAGGCAGCGGTCCGACCGCCGGCGAGTAAACGACTAACTATCGGCGATTTTCTCTCTCAAGAAACGCACAATAAATATACATTTCGTGTAAACGAAAGAGATGCTTAAATCAAAAGTTGCTCTCTGCCTGTTCACACTGCATGCCGGCGACGACTCGCTTTACTAGTTTTGTCGCTGAGCGACGAGCTGTCGAAAATAAACTCGCTTAGCGATATTCGTTCAGTGATGCTCGCTCGCTTGAACACGTGTAACGTGCGTGCAGGTTTGCACAGGACTGAGCGACCGCGGGCGAATGGCGCGAGTAATCGCTCGCCGCACTTGCACACTCGCTTATAGGCCGGCGACAAAACTATCGAAACTACACACTCGCTTCCCGCTGATCGCCAACTCGTTTCAATTTCTAGTTGTAATCGTTTCTCGTTCGTCGTCAGCGATCGGACCACTGCCTTATCCTGATGATTGCAAACAAACTGCGCACTCACGCTCGCGAGAGATGACGGCTACAGATAAACTCGTAAATCATCGAAAGTTAAACCAGCTTTGTTTACAATGCTAATAATTTATGGACTTGTTTGTTGGTTGAATAGAAGCAGGCGTTACTTTGCGGAATTCCATGCAACTACGGGTGAAATCTATAGAGCGTACTTTGACTTTGCTCTGACTTAAGCTTCAGTTAAAACGAGACAGATTTATGTCAGTTATACAACGCTGTCTCGCTTTAACAGTGTAACTATAGGTTTCAGCTTAGGAACTACAAGACAAGCTTCATCACTATCATCATCATCAACCGATAGAAAAAGAAATCTGGAGAAAAATCAATTGTCAAGCGAGCAACCATCAAAATAAAGATCGTGATTAATCTTCCAAGAATAGAAATGCAACAAAAGAAGAATAGAATAGAATAGAATTGTCTTACCAAATTGTATCCAAATACCTAATGTAAAGCCCTTTTGCTTAAAAACTCGTGATACAAAGTAGGCAAAGTTCACTTGATGGATCGTTGTCATCATCCTGATTAACCAATCACCGATCCACTACTGAGCACAGGTCTCCAGAAGGTCTCAGAGAAGGGTATAGGGCTATAGTCTGCCACGCTAGTCAAATGCGGATTGGCACACATTTGAGAACATTATGGGGAGGAACTCTCAGGCTTGCAGGTTCCCTCACGATGTTTTCCTTCACCGTTAAAGCAAGTTATATTTAACTTGCTATCTTGACGGCTGTGTGTGGACACAAAGCCTTAGCCCTGTTATCCGAAGATCAAGGCTGGTCTCCGAGTCCGACGTCACAGCATTATTAACGTGATAATATTCTGATAAGGATGTTTGATCAAACGATCAAAATATTTGATCGGGCACTTTGCTTTTGATTAGCGGATCTCTGCGTAGCCGTTTGTATACAAATATACTTAGCATTTAGGTGTCAGACTAGCTGGATAAGATTAGGGTTGGTTCTTGTAACAGAATTGGTAGGATATTATGAAAAAACCGGCCAAGTGCGAGTCAGACTCGCTACAGTCGTATTTTTTCGACATACTGAACGAAAAATCAAACCGATAAAAAAAATTAAAATCTGCTTTAGACGGTACAGTAAAATACTTTGAAAATTGAAAATACTTAAAAAATTATTTGTTCATGAACACATTTTAAATTTTTTTTTGTGATGTAACCACAAAATCACGGTTTTCGAATTTTTCCCCTTATGTGTGCTATAAGACGTATCTACCTGCCAAATTTCATGATTCTATGTCAACGGGAAGTTATATATATAGGTTTCTTGACAGACAGACAGACAACGAAGTGATCCTATAAGGGTTCCTTTTTTCTTTTTGAAGTACGGAACTCTAAAAAATATTCAAAAGCGTTCATCTAATTGCGCATTATTAATTATTTATTATTAATTAATTATAACACACTATTATATTGGTAAATACACTGACTGCGAACTGTTGTACTATTACCACCTATATTTAATTTCTACGTGTAGTTGCAATAAATAAGTCATTATTATGATTACGAAATCAATCACATCGTTTGATTAGTAAATAATACATTATATTTTATGAGCATTATCCTTCTTTGAACCAATAATGAGTCGTTAATCATAATTCAGTGGCTATTAACTATTAATTTCAGCTGTATGAGAACAATGTGTACGTGTGCAACCTCACTAGTGGCTTAATAAGTAGTTACAAGTTACAACTTCATCAACCAATAGACGTCCACTGCTGGACATAGGTCTCTTGTAGGGACTTCCACACGCCACGGTCTTGCGCCGCCGCCATCCAGCGGCTCCCAGCGACTCGTCTGATGTCGTCCGTCCACCTAGTGGGGGGTCTTCCAACGCTGCGTCTTCCGGTGCGAGGTCGCTATTCCAGCACCTTGGGACCCCAACGTCTATCGGTTGTTCGAACTATGTGCCCTGCCCATTGCCACTTCAGCTTCGCAGCCCGTTAGCCTATGTCGGTTACTCTAGTTCTCCTACGGATCTCCTCATGTCTGATTTGATCACGTAGAGAAACACATAGCTCTCTCCATCGCCCGCTGAGTGACTCTGAGCTTTCTTATGAGTAACAACTTACAACACATAGGTATGATAAATATTAATATAAATCTTCATATCATTATCTAAATATATAAACGACAAAGCTAACTATAACTGACTGACTGATCTATCAACGCACAGCTCAAAGTACTGGACGAATCGGGCTGAAATTTGGCATGCAGGTAGCTTATGACGTAGCGTAGGCATCTGCTAAGAAAGGATTTTCGAAAATTCAACCCCGATGGGGGTAAAATGGGGATTTGAAAGTGTAGTCCACGCGGACGAAGTCGCCATCATAAGCTAGTTAGGTTCATTTATTAAAAAGAGGCAAGTACTCTAAATTTTAGTTGCGCTCAAAATCAGTACTTACTAAAATCACAGACCTGACTATTCATAAGCACTTTTAAAAAGTTTACATGAATAAAAAAACATTCTACTCTATTCTATTCTATTCTACAGAAACGGTTTAAAGTGCAATTATGAATAAACAAAATTAATAATAGTAATTAAGCAAAGCTATATGTATTTGTAAGCGTCGGTTCATGACTAACTCGACGGTTGTCCTCAAAAACTGACTTCCTGCTGAGTCGGCAATGAAACTGTATCGAATGTCTACACGCCAATATTGGACACGACTGCCATCGGAAGTGGCAACAAGATGCTAAACTTGTTCTCTTCACGGCCACTAACACAATTAACACTAAGAAACTAAGATCTGGGATTGATTCATGATTAAATCAGATTAATAGTTTTAAAATAATGTTGAAGCGGTAATAGTCTAGTGGTTAAGACATCGGCCTCCTATTCAGGGGACCCCTATTTTACTTATTTAGGGGTTCAATTTTCAAATTGAACTCCTAAATAAGTAAAAAAGGCATTCCGAACCAGTGGTAGATGCATCCGACTATTCGTAAGTGCTTGTAAAAGTTTATACGAATAAAAAAGATTTTTATTTATTTATTTTATTTATTTAAATATCGTTTCTTAGCGGATGTCTACGTCATAATAGCTACCTCTATGCCAAATTTCAGCCCGATTTGTCCAGTAGTTTGAGCTGTGCGTTGATAGATCCTACCTAAGTTATCACATACACCTGAGTCCCCTATTTTTAAATAGCGGAAATACAAAATTATACAGTGAATTGTGCCTCTCGCTCACACAATTTTTAGGGTTCCGTAAACAACCAGATAGAAAAGGAACTCTTATAGGATCACTTCGTTGGCTGCCTGTGAGTTTGTCACGAAAATCTACATATTATTATAGGGTACTTCCCGTTGACCTACAAACATGAAATTCAACAGGTAGGAAGGTCTTATAGCAGAAGTAAAGGAATAAATTTGAAAATTGTGGATTTGTGGTTACATTACACAAAAAAAAAGTGTTAATGAACAAATAATTAGTATTTTAAATTTTTAAAGTAAGATAACTATACAAAGTGGGGTATCATATGGATGGGCTTTACCTGTATATTCTGAAACAGATTTTTATTTTATGCATAATAGTTTTTGATTTATCGTGCAAAATGTCGAAAAAAATACCCTAATACGGAACCCTCGGTGTGCGAGTCTGACTCGCGCTTGGCCAGTTTTTTCGTATCACATTCCATCATTGTTCGCAGCTCCCACCGCCACACTCCGTAGCTCATACAGTACCACCATCAAATGCAGCCAGCAACAACTCTATTGCCTCAATAATACAGTTAGTTTTTATTTGGCAAGCAAACTACAAAAACTTGTTACTAGTCTGCTTGTTTCGCGGTATTTGACAATGTTACAATACATAATAGTATACCTATTTACCATCTAATACGTGCGATAAGTATAGGTATTTACTTCTACAAGAAAAAGCTGACTGACTGACTGATCTATCAACGCACAGCTCAAACTACTGGACTGATCGGGCTGAAATGCATGCAGATAATAGCTATTATAATGTAAACTTTTTTGACGTATGGTACTATTTTGACGTAGACATCCGCTAAGAAAGGATTTTTGAAAATTCAACCCTTACGGGGGTAAAATAGGGGTTTGTTGTGTAGTCCACGTGGACGAAGTCGCGAGAACAAGCTAGTATAAGTTGATAATAATATTATGTGCTCTAATTTTGATTTACGATTTACTTATATACCTACCTACGCTATAACCAAAGACAAATAATGCAATTTGATTCTTCAAAATTTACTATAGGTACCTAGGTAGTCTAGGTTCATTTTGTTTTCCTATAGCCGAAAAACTCTAAAGTAATACATAATTAAACTAGGTAGTATGTAATTAACTGAATAATTAATGCATGATAAATATTTGTGTTCATTAACCTAAGCTAATTTAGCATTGTACCTATTAAGTAAAAATGTAGTTTTTGAAGTCTTAATACTTAATTTTTAATTATATTCAGAAATCAGAATACATCAAATACCCCAAACATTAAAACAAAAGGAAAAAAATCAACTTAAATAATTATCTGTAATAAATTAATCAAATTCATAAGTTTTTGCTGGATGTTATTTAATTATTATATTACGTACCTACTTAATAAGAAACTGAATAAAATACCTAAAGTTGCTAAAAACGTTGGCAGTCATTATTTCTAAAAAATTGGCCAAGTGCGAGTCAGGCTCGCGCACCGAGGGTTCCGTATTACATCCGTAATTTTTCGACATTCAAAAACTATTATGCATAAAAATAAATAAAATAATAGTTGAAGCATTTTTTTGTTTTTTTTTATATTCATTATAGGCAAACGCTTGACCGCAATCACACCTGACGGAAAGTGATGATGCGGCATAAGATGGGACGCGTTTACCTAGAAGATGCCTATTCACTCTTGTTTTAAAGATACCCGGGTTGTAGTTAGTAGGAAACACATATCGTGGAAGAAATGCATGAAAGCATGCTATATGATGCTATTTCAATCTAAAATTATGAGTGAGACATACCAAAAGAAAAATGCATGGCGTATTGACAACTCTAATCAATAAATAATTATTTTGGCAAGAATTTTATCAATATTTTAACCAAACATAAGACATTATTATATGTAAAGTATGACTCATGTAATGCTGTAATTTCTTATCAGGTTTATTTTTGTTCGAAGTTACCTACTTCATGTCCTGAAATAGAGATGTTTCAAGAGTCATACTCATATCTTTCAAAACAAATACATACAATAATTCTACTATATTGTTTACTTGATTATTCATCTGCGACGTCGTCCGCGTGGATTTCCAGTTTTATCAAGATCATATTTGAATATCTCTAGATCCTTCCTTAGTGCACCTCTACGTTCAAATCTCTAGGTTTACTGGTTTAGGTTGTATATTATCTGTCGGTCAGTTAGGCACAATGAGCTGTTTTTAGGGTTCCGTACCTCTAAAGGAAAAAAGGAACCCTTATCACTTCGTTGTCTGTCTGTTCATCTGTCGTGTCTGTCAAGAAAACCTATAGGGTTCCCCCGGGTTACTTCCCGTTAACCTAGAATCATGAAATATAGCAGGTAGGTAGCTATTATAACGTAGGCATCCCCTAAGGAAGGATTTTCGAAAATTCAACTCCTAAGGGGGTAAAATAGGGGCTTGACATTTGTGTAGTCCACGCGGACGAAATCGCGGGCATAAGCTACTTTTAGTAATAATAAAATACTTTAAATAATGGTGAAATCTAAGTACTAAACAGCTTCTTATAATGTTAGTTCCCATTTGTATTACAAATAGATATTGAAACAACATTGAAATGTTGAAATGCAATATTGTTGTGAATGAGACAAACCTGTACGTATACATTAGCGTAATACAAGAATGTGTTACTTATTTTGTTATATACCTCCATAACATATAATAGCATTATGTCATACTTCCTCACAATACAATGTAAAGAAAAGTTGTACTCTAGGAAGTTATGTCATATTATATCAGCGGAATTTCTCGACGAGCTCTGAAATATAGGTAGGTAAGTAGTGAGATTTTTGTTATGTCACTATAATCATCATCACGTCATACATTATATCACTTACAGTACTCGGCGGAAAGTAATGCACATGGGCCTTTAGAATGACATTTCGGCTTTGTAGAGCGAGAGAGACAGAGACCACTCTGTCACTCATTCCTATATGACGTTTTGTTGGTCTCAACGACGGAGACAATGCTCTACAAATCTGCTATCTCCTTCTAAAGGTCGATGTACATGTAACATGGTACGGAACCCTTCGTGTGCGAGTTCGACTCGCACTTGGTCGGTTTCTTAGTTTCTTTTAGATTCCAGATTTATTTTTTCCTTAAAAACATTTAAATCTCGCGCTCATTTTCAGGAAAACCAATAGCAATACTGATTTTTTAGACAAATCTTATAGACCTACAGGCTTAATTTTTGAGATTCATGTGTATGGTTGTTAAGAACTAGCTTATTCTCGCGACTCTGTCCGCGTGGACTACACAAATTTCAAATCTCTATTTTACCCCCTTAGGGGTTCAATTTTCAAAAATACTTTCTTAGCAGATGTCTACGTCATAATAGCTATCTGCATGGCAGATTTCAGTCCGTTCCGTCCAGTAGTTTGAGCTGTGCGTTGATAGATCAGTCAGTCAGTCACCTTTTTCATTTTATATACACATAGATTTGTGTAGAGGTTTAATAACTATGGCGTAATAAAGGCATTAACTATGAGTTAATCAATGTTAATTTATTCATGAAATATGACCGGTGGAGCCGGTGGTTATTAATCACAAAAATCTTAAACATATTTGAGTTTAAACAAGACTAACTAGATAATTTTTTGCGTTGCAAAACGCCTACCTATAAATTACAGTCTGTCTTAAGCACTTTTAATTTGTCTAATTATAAAGATCTAAAGCTTCGAAATAGTAATTAAAGTTCGAAAGGATAATTTTAACTGCGCGCCGCCGCGACGCGCCGCTGCCCGCACAGCCCGTTGTGCCACCTCAGCCAACCCTGACTCCCTTTGAAAAAGGAACCCGGATGAGTTCGAAACTAGTAAATCATGTCCGCCATCTTGGATTTCAGAATAAATGTCATCATCAAATTCAGCACCCTCGAAAACCCTAAAAACGACACCCATGTCAATTTTTTGTAAAAAAAATCATGTCCGCCATCTTGTATTTATAAATAAATAACATCCCGGAAAAGTGCACAATCAGTTAATACTTGATACACGCGCAATAATATGTATTTATGTAGGTGTGACACAAGGTGCCAACAAGTTCAAATTAATTCCCGTTGTGTAACAGTGTTACTCAACGGGAATGTTTTGAAATTTTAGGCACCTTGTGTCACAGTGTTACACACGGGGGTGTGACTCAACGGGAATAACCCGGACTAACGTCGACTAAACACGTGAGTATAGCCGGGTGAGAGATATTATATAATATGCTAAAATTCTTTTTAAAAAGACTTACTGGTCCCTAGTACAGTTTTTCTGTATCTGATATGGGTTTTATTTCCCCATATTGTCCCAATTAAATAAACACAATTTGTCAACAAAGAAAATTAACGATGCAATCAATAACCTACGTTGTTTCAATTAAAGGGCAATTAAAAAGTATGTTATGTACCGTACCGACTTGGTTCATTAAGTTAACGATGTAAATAAGGCGGCTGATAGCTAAACTAATTATCTGACTCTCGAACCTATCGGATATACCTAGGGTTTTTTAATAGAGATAGCGAGCACGAACGAGCAGGTGGGTCACCTGATGTTAAGTGATTACCGCCGCCCATGAACATTTGCAGCATCAGAGGAACTTCAGAGGATTCTACTTTCAATATTTATTTCGACGACCTCCCTATAGCGCAGTGCTGAGCGCTGTGTCTTATAAGTGGGTGGTTCCGGATTCGATTTCTGACGGGCAATTTTGGAATTTTTCATTTCCTAAACCGTCTCTGGTCTGGCTGATGGTGGCTGGCTTCGGCCGTGGCTGGTTACTAAATACCACCCTACCGGCAAAGCCATGGCGTCAAGCGTTTTAGGATACTGGTTACTGGTACGATGCCGCGTAGAAGCCGATTAAGGGTGTGGGTTCAAGGAAACTGTCGTACCCCTTCCACGTTAGACCGCATCATCACTTACTCTCTACCGACCCGCCAAATTTCATGATTCTAGGTTAATGGGAAGTACCCTGTAGGTTTCTTGTCAGACCGACAGACAGACAACAAAGTGATCCTATAAGGGTCCCGTTTTTAGGGTTCCGTACCTCAAAAGGAAAAACGGAACCCTTATAGGATCACTTTGTTGTCTGTCTGTCTGTCTGTCTGTCTGTCAAGAAACCTACAGGGTACTTCCCGTTGACCTAGAATCATGAAATTTGGCAGGTAGGTAGATCTTATAGCTGACATTTGGGGAAAAATCTGAAAACCGTGAATTTAGGGTTAGATCACACAAAAAAAATTAAATTGTGGTCATGAACTAATAATTAGTATTTTCAACTTTCGAAGTGAGTGACTATATCAAGTGGGGTATCATATGAAAGGTCTTCACCTGTACATTCTAAAACAGATTTTTATTTATTTTTATGCATCATTTGATCATTGAGGTACGGACCCCTAAAAAATAAAACGTGTTGCGTCACGTGAGCTTTATAAGTACAAAGTACGAAGTGCCAACGATTAGTGATAAAAAAGTTTGGACAAATTGATGGACTTTTTATGGTACTTCATCGAGCATACGAGAAGTATTGTACAAAAACCATAAGAACATGTCATATTTTTTACCGAATAAATAGATATACGATTTACGTGGAAATACCAAATGGTGGTTGAACTCTGATTTTAAATACTAACTGTAGCTTGCGAATTTGCTTGCGTGGATTTGGGTTTTTGTTATAATATTATAAATTTATAAATTACTAGATGATGGCCGCGACTTTATCCGTATGTATTTAAGTTTTCTAAAAATCCCGTGGGAACTCTTTAATTTTCCGGGATAAAAAGTAGCCTTCCCCGGGATGTACCTAAGCTAAGAATCAAAATAGTAGCCTAATAAGAAGTAAAATAGTAGACAATATGTGTAGTAGTGTAACTCTTCAGTAGGTAGTTAGCTTTGCGTGTGACCTTTTGGTATTGTTTGAGGCCATATCCAGATAAAGACCTAGTTATAATATAATAGCTCGCGCTTTATAAAAGACTAGCTTATTGCCGCGACTTCATCCGCGTGGACTACGAAAATTTCAAACCCCTGTTTTACCCCTTTAGGGATTGAATTTTGAAAAATCTTTTCGTAGCGGATGTCTACGTCATAATAGCTGTCTACATTTTAAATTTCAGCCCGATCCGTCCAGTAGTTAGAGATGTGCGTAGATAGATCAGTCAGTCACCTTTTCCTTTTATATATTTAGACTAATTAGATTAATCCGAGTATCCGCTAGTAATAGATAGAATAGGATTCAAACTTCATACCTATATAGATTTTTTCCTAGGTATAACTGAGATGTGCCTACCTATATAGTATTTATAAAACTAGTTTACTTATTGAATGGGCGAACAATACGTGAGAACAGTCGATACAAGTAGATCAATGGCCGAGTTATCAATGCTCTATAAATAGCGCTTCTTTTGTTGTCTTGGAAACTAGCTGCGGCTTGCATCTAATGGGGATGTTGCCTAGATGTCAAATAATTATTTGTTATGCAAGGGTGCAAAGATGTTATTTTGTCCCGAGAAAACTAGCTTATGCTATAGAATAGAATAGAATACAATGTTTTTTTTATTCATGTAAACTTTTTACAAGTATTTATGAATAGTCAGGTAGTTATAATTTACCACTGGTTCGGAATGCCGTTCCTACCGAGAAGAACCAGCAAGAAACTCGGCGGTTGCTCTTTTTAATTTTTCAATTTACAATATTATTATACCGTACTATACAAGCCATTGCAGCCCCGTGCATTGCTGGAGCGAGTCAAATCCAAGCTTTTTTATCGTTTACATAGTCTGCGACTGTATAATATGCTTTTTTTAGGAGCATACTTTTAACACATTCTTTAAACTTGTGTAAAGGCAAGTCTAAAATTGCTTGTGGAATTTTATTATAAAATATTACACTCATTCCCACAAATGACTTTCCCACCTTCCAGAGGCGGAGCGCAGGAGTAGCTAGCTTATTTCGGTTTCTAGTTTGCCTATCGTGAAAATCACCGATTTTTTTGTAACTGTGAATGTTTTGTCGTACAAAAATTATATTATGTCGCTCGCGACTTCGTTAGCTTCGGCCGAAGCCTCCCAGCAGACCAGTCATGATTAATATGACTAGTATTCTTTTTAAAATCAATGGCAAGTTAACAAACAGAAAAACGAGCAGACAGACACTTTTGCATTTAAAATATTAGTACGTTAGTAGGTACTATTATTTATTCTGTGATATTAGTGTGGATTATATTTAATATTATATTATGTATCTACGCTCACCCAACATAATATTAAGTTTGCTTGTAAATACATAATAACAATTTTATTATTTAATTTTTTCCCCTATAATATCAATCATTAATAACAGCCTAGAAAAAGGCATACTTGAAGATCGTAAGCAGCCAAAATTTCGATAAAAAACGACAATTAGTGTAGATTTCCATAGAAGTGAACTTTTAACCCTACTGAGTACTGACGTCTTTGTCGGCAAGAGCCAAACTTTTTGTATATCGTTTTTGTTTACTTTATGGTCTACGCGCATCTCCGTCACATTTCCGCGTCATCTAAATATATAAAACCAGCCAAGTGCGAGTCAGGCTCGCGCAATGAAGGTTCCGTACTACAGTCGTATTTTTTTGACATTTTGCAGGATAATTCCAAAACTATGATACATAAAAATAAATAAAAATCTGTTTTAGAATGTACAGGTGAAGACCTTTCATATGATACCCCACTTGATATAGTCACTCACTTCGAAAGTTGAAAATACTAATTATTAGTTCATGACCACAATTTAATTTTTTTTGTGCGATGTAACCAGAAATTAACGGTTTTCAGATTTATCCCCAAATGTCAGCTCTAAGATCTACCTACCTGCCAAATTTCATGATTCTATTCTAAATGATTCTAGGTTAACGGGAAGTACCCTGTAGGTTTCTTGACAGACAGACAGACAGACAACAAAGTGATCCTATAAGGGTTCCGTTTTTCCTTTTGAGGTACGGAACCCTAAAAAGGAAAAGGTGACTGGCTGACTGACTGACTCTATCAACGCACAGCTCAAACTACTGGACAAATCGAGCTGAAATTTGGCATGCAGATAGCTATTATGACCTAGGCATCCGCTAATAAAGGATTTTTGCAAACTCAACCCCTAAGGGAGTGAAATAGGCGTTTGAAAATTGTGTAGTCCACGCGGACGAAGTCGCTAGCATAAGCTAGTAATAAATAAGTAACCAGATATCTAGGTAGACTAGGTATGTAGTTACTTAGGAAAAATGATCCGAAATCGTTGATTGATTTAAGTTTAAAGGTTTGGACACTGAAAACCGCAGATACAGATCAAAGGCTTCGGAAGGGGTCATTGAAACCATAAAAGCTTTACCTGCAAGAATCCGGTTCATATTTTGAATGTTTTTTTTTATAAAAATACTGGGAGCTAATGAGTTTTATTTTTGGAACATTATAATTATGTCACCTCTAAAAGAAAATCATCATTCAACCGATAGGTCCACTGCTGGACATGAGTCTCTTGTAGGGACTTCCACACGCCACGGTCTTGCGCCGTCTGAATCCAGCGGCTCCCTGCGACTCGTCGGATGTCGTCCGTCCACCTAGTGGGGGCTCTTCCAACGCTGCGACTTCCTATTACGGTTCGCGAGATAAAGCTCGCTGACAGACAGACGGACGGACGGAAAGCAGAGGTTTAGTAACAGGGTCCCGTTGGCACTTTAGTAGGGAACCCTGAAAATGCAATACTTGTGCAGCTTATATGGTTTTTAAGGCGGTCGACCTCGTGAAGCTTGAATTTTTAATGTTTCGCCCAAAAATGGGTCGTCAATGATGTCTGTTGATCTGTTAACGATCTACGGATTCTGGTTTGTACCGGTTTGGGATCGAGGCGGCCTTGTGGAAGGGCAGAGTTCACATTGGTTAAGTCTCAGAATAAATACCTTTAGAAGTAGCCATATTGTGACACTAACTGTTAGAGCGAGATAGCTAAATGTATTTCAGCTCTTATTAGAACGTGACTAAATGATTATGTTTTGTCCTTATCACCGTGGCCACTTTTGCCAAAATGTATTTGTACGTGAGATTTTGGCAAACAACGTGAAGTGAGGTTATGTTGACTCAAGTGATGTAAATAAATAATTGATTCGTTTTGTTGTTTTTTGTGTTTGAATTTATTGTGCAATGGTGGGTTGCAAGCCGAAGCGAACGTAAAATCGATAGTAGATATAGATAGTAACATTTCACAAGTCATTTCACCTCTGCTTGAGCGAGAGGGACTGAGGGGTCTAGTTGCATATCTGGGACATCTGTGGGTTGAGTGAGAGTCATAACTTTTTTAAGAATATTTTTTTTATCCGTAACCGAAGGGTGTCTACTGTCTAGTACTAAGCCTATTACTAAGCTTCCGCTTTCCGTCCGTCTGTCTGTCAGCGGGCTACAGGAGACCTATGTCCAGCAGTGGACGTCTATCGCTTGGTGATGATGATGATGTATTTCTATTGCCGCTTCAACAAACCACTAACCTTACCTAATATAAACAAATCCGATACAATCTGGCATCACAATATGTTTTTAGGGTTCCGTACCTCAAAAGGAAAAACGGAACCCTTATAGGATCACTTTGTTGTCTGTCTGTCTGTCTGTCCGTCTGTCTGTCAATAAACCTACACGGTACTTCCCGTTGACCTAGAATCATGAAATTTGGCAGGTAGGTAGATCTTATAGCTGACATTTGGGGGAAAATCTGAAAACCGTGAATTTAGGGTTAGATCACACAAAAAAAATTAAATTGTGGTCATGAACTAATAATTAGTATTTTCAACTTTCGAAGTGAGTGACTATATCAAGTGGGATATCATATGAAAGGTCTTCACCTGTACATTCTAAAACAGATTTTTATTTATTTTTATGTATCATAGTTTTGGAATTATCCTGCAAAATGTCAAAAAAATACGACTGTAGTACGGAACCCTCATTGCGCGAGCCTGACTCGCACTTGGCCGGTGTTTTTAAATAATAGGCGAAAATCACCAAATTCAAGTTGAACGAGGCCATCTGCCTTAAAAGTGGTAATAAGCCATAATAATATTTCAATTTAAATGACCAATTTTACTCTTTCGGCCCAAGTTCGTACATTCGTGGCAGGATCGTGACATTGACACAAAAAAATCTTCAACTTTTATATTTGTACAAAGTGCTGATGCAAAATGTTTCATGTAATCCAAAATGTGTGTTTTAGAAATTAAAATTACTCGCTTTAACGGTGAAGGAAAACATCATGAGGAAACTTACATGCCTGAGAGTTCTCTATAATATTCTCTAAGGTGTGTGAAGTCTGTCAATCCGCGTATGGCCAGGCGTGGTGGACTAAGCCCCTAGGGCCAAACCCTTCTCATATTGAGAGGAGACCCGTGCTCCTCGTAAAAGAGTGTAAACCCTTTAAAGATTGAATCTTCTAGAAATCCTTTCTAAGCAAATGTCTACGTCGTAATAGCTTTCTGCATGCCAAATTTAAGTCTGATCTGTCCGTCAGTCAGCTTTTCCTTCTCTACATAGCATGAAATAAAGCCGCTTCCCGCTGTCTGTATCTTTTAAAGTAAGCAACGGATTTTAATGCGGTTTTCACCAATAGCTAGAGGAAGGTTTATAGTTTTTTTTTAATGAAAATGGCGAGCAAACGAGCTGGTGGGTCACCTGATGTTAAGTGATTACCGCTGCCCATGAACATTTGCAGTACCAGAGGAACCACCAATGCGTTGCCGGCCTTTCAGGAGTTTAATATTATTTTGTGTTGATTTGTTCTAAATCTAAACACCCGTGCGAAGCCGGGGCGAGCCGCTAGTTTGTATGATTACGCGTTAGCAACAGAGTCGTTCTCAGTTTAGTTGAGAGAGGCGGTAATGCGACTAGATATTTGATCTGCAGCGGAGCGTGGCGCGAGATGCGAGCTGCAAGTGAAAGTAGATGCGGCTGCATTCCGATCCGCTGCGCAAGTCGAATGTACCAGCTTCTACGCAGCATAGCACATCGATACAGTGAGACGACGCCGTTCGTGTTTGCGGACGAGCCCGCTTTATGGCTGCTCTACGTCAGCTCTGAATGTACCGGCCTCTACGCAGCATAGCACATCGATACAGTGAGACGACGCCGTTCGTGTTTGCGGACGAGTCGGCTTTATGGTCGCTCTGCGTCCGCTCTGAATGTACCGGTCTCTGCGCTTGATAGCACTTGGATCATCAACACAGTGAGACGACGCCGTTCGTGTTTGCTGACGAGCCGGCTTTATGGTTGTAGCACCCACATACGGCACACCCGAAAGACAGATCCATTATTATAGGTCAGAACCAAGCGAAAAATGCGATACTGCCCAAAAAATGTGATACTGCCCAAAAATGCGATACTGCCCAAAAAATGTGATACTGCCCAAAAATGTGATACTGCACAAAAATGTGATACTGCCCAAAAATGTGATACTGCACAAAAATGTGATACTGCCCAAAAAAAGAGTAGGTTATGTTTTCAGGGTTCATGTATGTGATAATTATGTGAGTTTCTTTATTCCATTAAAAGTTAAAGAGATTAACATTTATGGGGTATCGTTAGAATCCTCACACCATCCCGATATTGTTTTTGTTTTTTTTAACATGGTGGCTTTATGGTACCTTTTTGATGTAAAAAAATACTAAACTTTTTAGTTCGTTTTTTTAATTACGACTAGTATAGTGTGCTATACTGCTAAGGGCCTCAATAACCGAAGTAAATCGTCGAAGCGTGACGGGAATGTGTGTCGATGGCCGTAGCTGGCAGCAAGGCCGCGCTACGGCTGATAGCGCTAGGTATTTGCATTCAATTACTCAAAACCAATCAACGTGCTCGCATTAGGCTCAACGTACACTGAGGCAAGCCGCAATATGCGCACGCGTCCAATGCGACAGTTCTTAGTAGTAATACAATAAATTATATTATATTTAATATACAAGAAACGTATAGTTTCGTCCACTCCCTTTGCCCGTCTGTCTGTCACAGCCGTTTTAAAAAGAAAAACCCTTACCTAAGGCTGTGGCCACGCTGTTGTGGCAAAAAACTTTGGCGGTCATTATTTCTTAAACGGTAGTTTTTATAAAAAAAAACTGTTTTAGACACCTCATAATTGGTAAAACAGTTTTTTTCGGCTTGCGCTTTTCATATTCAAAAGTTTAAAATAATATAATATATTTGTGGCTACTATAACTGTAATTAATTTCAAAGGTACTGTTCTTTTACATTACAGACAGACAGACTAAGTTAAGGAAACTATAAGGGTTTCTTGTTTTCTATGCAACAAGATTGTCTTGAAACGTCGAAATTTTTCCTATTGTTATTTGAAATGAGTCATTAATATTATTTCAGTTGCACGATACCAACTTAGTAAAATAACAACAATACATTTAAATGGCCTCATATTATGTTATTTTATTATGTTTAGTAATTTTTAAAATATTTTCTTTGTTTCAGGTAAGCTTCCGTTCCTTTCCAAGACAAAGCAGAATCTGTTATCATTTTATCAATTGGTAAGCACGGTTTATTGGCTCTACATATTATATCATCTTCTCTATGTGACTAATTCCATTGTACCTACACATCTGGCTAATTCTGCTGTACACTTGGCTGTACACAACATCTAAATTGATAGGTCTAAATCACTAATGCCCGGTTTCTGAGGTACTTTTAACGACGGTTTATCTATTCAATAGCGCTTTTGGTCCGATAACTCGAGACAGTGCGTTTCTGAACAACGCAATGCAAGATAAACTCCGTTTACACTTAACTGGCCAATGTGCGTCGTTTATCGATGCCATAAAGCCAGATAATGAGAACATAACTGACGAGTTCAGAAACCGGGCATTAAACTACAAAACGAGGCAAATGGTTATTGGCATTGGATTGTGTTTAGGTAGATAACAATAACGCTAAGCGTTTTGAGTTTTTGCTAGCGTTGTGGTTATACCCTGTATAAATACGTATGCGAACAATTTGCTCAAGAGTTGCGTTTGGTATGAAACACGGGAAGGCACGATTTCTATATTTACCAACTGCCTCCAATTTGCTAAATTAATTATTATGAGTTCGTGGCGCGTGCTTAATTAGGTCCAGTTGCATGACAAGCGGTTAAAATTACGTCAAATTACCGGTTACTTTGACCATCAATAAAAGTAAAAGGGGTTGTCACAAGTCTTGATAAGTTTGAGGTAAAATAGCTTTAAGGCGAATATGTGTTTGTTTATTGGGTTGTCCTTCAATCACGTCGCAACGGTGCAACGGATTGACGTGATTTTTTGCATGGGCAGATAAAGACCTGGAGAGTGACATAGGCTACTTTTTATCCCGGAAAATCAAAGAGTTCCCACGGGATTTTTAAAACCTAAATCCACGATAACAAAATCGCGGGCTTCAGATAGTATTAAAAATAAAATTTACAGGACGAAGTTGTCGAAACTTAGACTACTTACAGCCGCACTCAGAGTCGCTGATCGTTACTTAAGATTGTGTTAAAGCGAGAGAGATTTGTGTGAGAGATATCGCTCTGTCTCGTTTTAACTAAACTTAAGTAACGATTAAGCAACTCTGAGTACGGCAGTTAGTGTTGTTCCAAATAAGTTAAGCGTTTTCGCCTTGACACTTAAATGTAGGTAAAACAATGTTTATCTCTACATAGTATAAAATAAAGTCGCTTCCCGCTGTCTGTATGAACGCGTAGATCTTTTAAACTACGCAACGGATTTTAATGCGGTTTTCACCAATAGATAGAGTAATTCAAGAGGAAGGTTTGTAGGTATATTTTAGTTCTCAAAAAAAATAAAGATCCCTAGGGAAATTAAAATAATGTTAATTAGGTCGGAAAAAATCCTCTCATTTGAAAGTTTCCGAGTCGTGCGCTGCCTAAATGGTAAAAGTTACACGAAAACAATGTATGGTGAAATTGTTTCTCTTAAAAAGTTTTACAAAAAAAATCGCGATAGCAATTATGTATCTTTTAAGGTTGGCTCACAATAATCGATTTTATTATTTTGTGGTCGCATTTATAAAATTAGTATGGAAGTAGGGATTATTATTAATCACTCCTCACTCACTGACACCACATTAGTATCTACATGGCACCCATGCGAAGCCGGGGCGGGTCGCTAGTGTAGATATATAACAAGTTACTCTGTTAAGATTATGTAATACTAAAGGATGCCCGCGATTTCGTCCGCGTGGATTTAGGTTTTTAAAAATCCCGTGGGAACTCTTTGATTATGCGGGATAAAAAGTAGCCTATGTCCTTCCGCGGGATGCAAACTATCTCGGTACCAAATTTCATTAAAATCGGTTGAACGGATGGGCCGTGAAAAGCTAGCAGATAGACAGACAGACAGACACACTTTTGCATTTATAATATTAGTATGGATTGATCCTTGTGTTACGTTTTAATTTACTTAATATTATGTTTCCTTTTAATTTTCATATGTCAAGATTAATCGTGTAACTTTAACAACATACCTAATAATATAATGAACAAGTTTTTGTTCGAATATTTGAATTAACCTCTACATTCTACAAGGTTATACCTACGCAGTATGTATTTTTTTATTGAATCAAAATGAAAATAAAAAAACCGGCCAAGTGCGAGTCAGGCTCGCGCAACGAGAGTTCCGTACTACAGTCGTATTTTTTTCGTTATTTTGCACGATAGGTAATTCAAAATCTATGATTCATAAAAATAAATAAAAATCTGTTTTAGAATACACAGGTGAATACCTTTCATATGATACCCCACTTGATATAGTTATCTTACTTCGAAAATTGAAAATACTAATTATTATTAGTTTATGACCACAATTTAATTTTTTTTGTGTAATGTACCCACAAATTCACGGTTTTCAGATTTTCCCCGAATGTCTGCTATAAGACCTACCTACCTGCCGAATTTCATGATTCTAGGTCAACGGGAAGTACCCTGTAGGTTTCTTAACAGACCGACAGACAGACAACAAAGTGATCCTATAAGGGTTCCTCCGTTTTTCCTTTTAAGGTACGGAACCCTAAAAACGTACAAGTAATGCTTTTTAATTGAAAAGAGGAAGTTCCAACTAAAGAGATTTAGTTTACCTAGAAAGTAGTTTGAAAGACGAGTAAAAATTTTACCCTTTAAGGGCAAAAGGAGCTCTCGTGTTAGTTTGTGTGACCCCTATTTAACTTTCACCTGAACTTAAGACAATGTACAACTTTCACTGACGTGTGCTTACGTCTCCGCTCATCATCATCATCACCATCACCGGCTCACTACAGAGCACAGGTCTCCTCTCAGAGTGAGAAGGGTTTTGGCCATAGTCTACCACAGCTGGCCAAGTGCGGATTGGCAGACTTCAAACACCTTTGAGAACATTATGGAGAACTCTCGCCTGAGAGTTCTCCATAATGTTCACATGCATGCCTATGCAGGTTTCCTCACGATCTTTTCCTTCACCGTTAAAGCAAGTGATATTTTAATTACTTAAAAACGCACATAACTCCGAAAAGTTAGAGGTGCGTGCCCGGGATCGAACCCCCGACCTCCGATTGGAAGGCGGACGTCCTAACCACAAGGCTATCACAGCTTTAACTTTATTGAATTTTGTTATTAAGTACATCAATCCGCGACTGGATTTTTCATCGGCATTTATATTTATGAACTCAAAATTTTCTACAAAGCTTTAAACGAAATAGCCCTTAATCCGATAGTAATTCCTAAAACAAGCAGTTTAATAAGTTGGAATAGCAAATGGTATAACATGAGTCGTTCCCCACGTCGTTCGACGGCACCACAGCCAACACCGCCACCGACGGCACCACAGCCACCACCGCCACCGACGGCACCACAGCCACCACCGCCACCGACGGCACCACAGCCAACACCGCCACCGACGGCAGGCATCCGATCCCGTTGCCCTAACGGAAACCAGAACACGATGTATTATAACCACTTAATCGGTTTAGCTTGGTTAGGTTCGCTTTGTACCTAGCCTGCAGTTCTAGAGCGAAGGCACACTAGCGACTTTTCGATTCATACCTATTTAAAACTAGCTTATGACTACACTTTCAAATCCCATTCACCTCCTTAGGGGTTGAATTTTCAAAAACCCTTTCTTAGCGGATGCCTACGTCGTAATTTTTTTTTTTTTTATTGATCACGTAAATTTCAATAATACATTTTAAAATACAACAGTTCGCCATCCTCTAGAAACTGTTAAAGTTTATGTGAGGATGGCGAGTTCGCGTTATACAAATTTAATAAAATCTAGGTAAAAAACTGTTATAAAAATTAATAGCTATCTGCATGCCAAATTTCAGCCCGATCCGTCCAGTAGTTTGAACTGTACGTTGATAGATCAGTCAGTCAGTCAGTCAGTCAGTCATTCAGTCACCTTTTCCTTTTATATATATAAGATTAATGTAATGTGAAAAATGACTTTAATAGAAACTTTCATCCTCTATTTAACGCTCTTGGGGGTGAAATTCTAAAAATCCTGAAACATCTTCTTCAGTTTTACTCAAAATTACCAAATAAATAACCAGATTGGTTAAAATGTCCACCAAGGTGACACGACAAAAAGTTGCAAGACACAAATGTCGCCTGTGCGTCTATCCACTAATAGGACGCATTGGTTAGTCGAAGCGCGCACTTTACATAGAATGGCCGACACATAAACATTTATGTGCAAATAGTTAAACTCTAACCTCCGTACATTCCTTGCGAGACATTCAACTCGGTGAGCGTAATAAATTCCCATTAATTGTTAACCGCTATAGTAAGTGCAGTAAATAGAGCATTTAACCTCGCATTAAATTTCCGATCCAATTTTTTTTTTTTTTAGCTTAAGGGTCACTTACTGACCATACAAATCACAAAATTCTGATAGATCCAGGTGGAGCTTCGATCGCAATCTTGAGGGAAAGTTTTTGGCCGATATCTCGGAAACTATCCACTTTAGGGCAAAAATTATATAAACTATTATTGTAGAAAATAAAATTTCACATCTTTTGTTTCCTGTAAACTTTTTTGTAAAACTTACCGTTTACGATTTATGGCCGATTTAATGAACCGGTTTTTCTATTTCGGCCGATAACTTTTAAAATATTGACTTTTTAAATAGAGCAGAACTTTTATGTGGTTCTTAATTTTTATGGGATTTTATTCCGACACGAACACCCAGCCATGGGGGCTGAACTAAATTACAATCTAAATTACTTACCTATTAGGTACCTACCTACCCATATTACGCATACATATTATAAATGCGAAAGTGAGTTTGTTTGTTGGTTTATAGGTTGGTCCTTCAATCACGTCGCAACGGAGCAACGGATCGTTGTGATTTCTTGCATGCGTCTAGTATAGTTGAAGACCTGACATAAGCTGCTTTTTATCCCGGAAAATCAAAGAGCTCCCACGGGATTTTTGAAAACCTAAATCCACGCGTACGAAGGTGCGGGCATCAGCGAGTCAGTCTTAAGTCATACCATGTGTACAGTGGCGTGCACAGAGTTTGAAGCCAGGGTAAGCATTAATAAGATAGGCCTTAGATACACCTTATAGAGACCTGCTGAATGGCAGGTCATAAAGAAAAATGAGCACTGGTCATTTCAACTAGGGTAAGCAGTACTTTTATGCCTGTATGAATTGCACGCCACTGCATGTGTACATATTGGTGTTAGCATTGCAAAGCTGTTTCACTCGATTCGCCATATCGCGAACAAGTTACTTTGAACCTGTTTTACACGTTCATTTGGAGTCACATAAATGATATACCTACTTAAAGTACTTATAAGAACCTTACTTACTCTTCCGAACCTTCTTTTTGTAATATCTGTAGTACTGTTTACCTACTCGGTGTGTTTACCCATATTCGCAAGAAATAAATTGGAATTAAATAAAAAAATGTTGAAAATTACGTGGACTTTATTTTTTTAAAGCCTTGGTATTTGACTACATCAAAAATAAATTATTTCTCAGTGATTATTAAATAGAGAATTTTCTAAAATACGTAAAATTACATAAAAATTAAGATTAATATTTCTAGTTCTGCTCTATTCTACATTGCAATCATCATCATGATCAACCCATCGCCGGCTCACTACAGAGCAAAGGTCTGCTCTCAGAGTGAGAAGGGTTTTTGGTCATAGTCTACCACGCTGGCCATGTGCGGATTGGCAGACTTCACACACTTTTGAGAATATTATGGATAACTATCATGCATTATAAATACTATCTGTCCCGGCTTACTCACGTGTGCGGCGCGGCGCGTGCGCGGACGGACTCCCTTGAAAAAGGACCCCGGATGGGTTCGAAACTAGTCGGGCTAACGTCGACTACACACGTGAGTAAGCCGGGACAGATAGTATTTATAATGGAAGTCACTCACGGTAGTTTAAACGCTAAAATTACTATCATGCATGCAGGTTCCTTCACCGTTAAAGCAAGTGACAAATATATTCTGTGGTGACAGGTATTTAATTGCTTAAAAGGCACGTGTTGGTTCACAATGATCATTATTATCCTCAATTTAACATCCATTCAGTTTCCTCATTTAGTCTGTTTCCTCATTCGCTAAGAAGTAAGACCCCAATCATTTCGATCGAGATGATAGACCATCCAATCGGTTGCAGAGAACAAAAACATGATTTATGTATGGTTTAGTCGATTTATAGTCATTACAACAAGGAATTAATTTCGCAAATGTTGCAATGGCTTATTTATATATCTATATATCATTAGTTATCTACTGTTATGATCACTATTGTCGACGCATTTTAAACTGAGTCGTCGAGTTATCTGTCTGTTTCGCTCGCACTTACAGGCCGTAGATACAGGACAGATAACTCGACGACACAGTTTAAAATGCGTCGACTATAGCTGATATTATGATACTATGCTATACTAGCTCATGCTCGCGACTTCGTCCGCGTGGACTACACAAATTTCAAACCCCTATTTCACCCTCTTAGAGGTTTAATTTTCAAAAATCCTTTCTTAGCAGATGCCTACGTCATAATAGCTATCTGCATGCCAAATTTCAGTCCAGTAGTTTGAGCTGTGCGTTGATAGATCAGTCAGTCAGTCAGTCACTTTTTCCTTTTATATATTTAGACTAGCTGATGCCCGCGACTTCGTCCGCGTGGTTTTTGAAAATACCGTGGGAACTCTATGATTTTCCGGGATAAAAAGCCTATGTCCTTCCCCGGGATGCAAGCTATCGCTGCACCAAATTTCGTCAAAATCGGTTGAACGGATGGGCCGTGAAAGGCTAGCAGACAGACACACTTTCACATTTATAATAATACTAGCTTATGCTCGCGACTTCGTCCGCGTGGACTGCAAAATTTCAAATCCCTATTTCACCCCCTTAGGAGTTGAATTTTCAAGTCACTTTTTCCTTTTATATATTTAGATCAGTCACTTTTTCCTTTTATATATTTAGATTTAGAAGCTACTGCCGGCTGACTGCCATCTCGACTTGACGCGTATATGTACATTTCATGTATTTGAAGCTACTTGACTTACAATACGCTCTCATGGCCACAAGTGTACAATTAGACATGGCTAAAATGATAATTAAACTATAGGTAAGTACCTACATACTACATAATCTATCTTGCTAAGGTTCCGTACCTCAAAATAAAAGGAACCCTTATAGGATCACTTTGTTGTCTGTCAGTCGTGTCTGTCAAGAAAAACCTATATAGGGTACTTCCCGTTGACCCAGCATTATGAAATTTTAGCAAGTAGGCAATTAGGCATGTCTTATAGCATAAGTAAAGGAAAAATCCGAAAACTGTGATTTTGCGGTAACTTTAAACTCACCAGTAACTAACCAACATTTCAGACTTGTTTACGCAATCTTAAAGTTAATTAATCTTACCAAAGCACCAATATTATAAAAGCAATATAAAAAGCTAATAAATCTTTACAGTAAAATGATAGTTGCGAATTGACCGGAGACAGTTTATAGACTAGTTTGAGACGACTTTTAAATTACCTTGTCATTTGATTCAGAGGTAGCTAGAGGCAGAGATAGCTAGGGTTGTCAACCGTACTATAATAAAAATAATACCCAGCTAAGTTTGTTGTGGGTCTCCTCAGACCTGGGTGCGTTTGGAACCTTTAGTTTTAAGTTTACGTAAATCAAATTCAACAATTTAACGTTAAAACTCATTGAAATAAAATGCTCAAGAAATGAAATAAATGCTTCAAATGCGGCCTGAAAAATATCAGCCAAAATGGTTATTTCAAATTACTCAAATTTTGAGACTTATTGCTTAGCTGCTAAGTTTTGTTTTAGAAGAAATATTAAATTTGTCATGCGAAAAATTCGAATATTTTAAATTTATTGTCGATAACAAGGGGTCTTAAATATAAATATTTTGCAGTCGTTATTAAACTTTATGTTTAAGTGTTAAGGTTTCCAATAAACTGAAGTTGTTGATGTTATAAACATTTCATAATGAGAAACATACATACATATGTGTATATGTGTGCAAACCAGGCCACTTGAGCGATGTGAATTCGTTTGTGAGCACTCGTCTATACCTAATATTATAAGTCAATGTTAAAACTACTATAATAAAAAAAAAAATATATAAATTGGTATAAAGACTTATTCTGAACAAGTCGTAATTTAAGAAAAAAAATTTAGTGCCCAGCCAAAAAACGAAATCCGTTCAAATCTGTTCAGGCATGAAGAGATGGAACAAAGAAACTCACATACCTACATACATGCTCGTAGATCCACGAACTCTGAAAACATTACACTGCTTTTTTAGCAGTCGTGCAAAAATACTATAAGCAGTCGAAGAAAGTCAAAAGTCAAATGGTTTATTCAAAACAGGTAATAAATTACACTTTTTGATGGTCCGTTGTTGCATTTGTAACATGATGATATTGTGGTGATAATTTTTACGCGAACTTGAAACTAAAGCTACGAGGGTTCCAAACGCGCCCAGGTCTGTGAAGAGCCCACAACAAACTCAAAATGTTGACAACCCTAGTGATGGCGCTTGGATTAACATAACCAGATTAAAACAAGCTTTCGAGTATTTTTATACTATAGTACAGTCTACTAGTTCTATGAAATAGTTTTCTAGCTGTAAACTATTTTTAGCATCGTTAGAACGCGTTTTGTGTTATTGCAAAATAATTGGGAAATTATTAAACTGATGTAACTAAAAAGGATGCTATGTAGGATCAAACTAAAAATCTTGGTGTAGCACACTTTTGTAGCAAAATGAGTTTTTCAAAATTCCCACGTTTTGCCGAAAACTCAAAAACCACTTTTTGGAGTTAGCAGTTTTTTTGGCAAAAGGACGGCAAAGTATAATAATATTATTATGATGCCAAGTCACAAGTTTCTTATCTTGTTTATATCAGAAAAATACGTAAAATGTTCGCTAAGAAGAATTTAACTTCAAAGGTCCTATTTATATAAAGTTATGAGCTTTTAACATACTTTCAAAAAGTTACATAATGGAAAATCCCTTTTAAGCTCATTCCCTCAACTGAATTAAAACTTTCTGTAAAAAATAAGTAGGTAGGTACCTATAACTAGTACAGTCAGCAACAAGGCTAGGTTTTCACAAGCGACTATGGACGGGTGCAAACCTTCGTTAGTATTTACCTTTTAATTATTTTAGTTAAGTTTTCTTTAATATCTTTGAAAAGACAATGGACCAACCGTTAATAAAAATAATTTAGTCACAAATTATTAGATAACTAGCTGATGCCCGCGACTTCGTACGCGTGGATTTAGGTTTTTAAAAATCCCGTGGGAACTCTTTAATTTCCCAGGATTCGACGACCTCCCTGGCGCAGTGGTGAGCGCTGTGGTCTTAATAGTGGGAGGTCCCGGGTTCGATTCCTGGCAGGGGTTTGGAATTTTATAATTTCTAAATATCTGGTCTGGTCTGGTGGGAGGCTTCGGCCGTGACTAGTTACCACCCTACCGGCAAAGCCGTGCCGCCAAGCGATTTAGCGTTCCGGTACGATGCCGTGTAGAAACCAAAGGGGTATGGGTTTAATAAAAACTGCCATACCCCCTTCCAGGTTAGCCCGCTATCATCTTAGACTGCATCATCACTTACCACCAGGTGAGATTGCAGTCAAGGGCTAACTTGTATCTGAATAAAAAATAAATAAAAAAAGGGCTAAAAGTAGCAGATGTCACTCTTCAGGTCTTTAGCTATACCCATACAAAAAATCACGTCGATTCGTTGCTCCGTTGCGACGTGATTGAAGGACAAACCAATAAACCAACAAACAAACACACTTTCGCTTTTATAATGTGGGCAGTGATTTTTAGTGCGTTTTTGGCAGGGCAATCGTGTTTTTTTTTTAAATTATGACTTTTATAGGTGACAAAAGAATAATAAAGGGTAATTGTCAGGAAAGGTCGCAGTGAGTAGTCGGCCGTGACCGCGTCGATTGCTCGTCCTTTGCCGGCCCCGTATGGCGACCTGTTCCTACTCGAACACCTTGCAAAGCAATGTAAAGCCAATAAATACCTAAAATCGTACAGCGTCGTATCGTCTAGCTAGGCAAAGTGCTGTACCCGTAGTACAAGATTTTACGTCTCACCAAACCAAACCAAATTCGAGAGTCGAAATACTTCCGCGTTACAGTAAAATGGACCTAAATAGCCTTGAATTGAAGTCAAATATTCAATGCCACTGATTCTAATTTCGCAATGTTTCCGCTTGGAGCGCTGGCTGTAGAAGTGTAGACAAACTTGAGCTTTAAAACAAGCCATTTAAGATCCAGTTTACTGTAACGCGGAAGTATTTCGACTCTCGAATTTGGTTTGGTTTGGTGAGACGTAAAATCTTGTACTACGGGTACAAAAATCCTTTGTGAGGTCGAGTGGGTATAGTATAAGTCCCGCAAATTGCTAATGCGCAGCCTGGTTCCTTGCCAACAGTCGACCACCTGGCGCGGTAGTTCCAATCTTTCCATTCATAAACTGAGAGAACGAGCAACGCTCCGCCTGCGCCGCTCAAATAACAAACAGACCGACAGATTTAAGATGTAACATACAAGCCCTAGTTCGTGGGGAATTGATGCTATTAGTTCTCAGAAGATCATATTTTGTTTGAGACAGGTTTAAGACGGCTTCTGAGATGTTACTACATAAATAAATATATATTATAGAGTAGATTTATGGTAAACAGTCCATTGCCAGAAAAAAGGTAGACAATACGGTATTTGACAACTAGTCAAATCAGTAACTTTTTATCAAACGTCAAAACGCGCACTTAGTATGCTATATTCTATGAAATACTGGAATGTAACGTCACGTCATAATGTCCTACTTTTTAGTTCGATCGATAATTTAAAATGGTTATTAATTACCTGGATTTTACGTATTTTCGAAGACCCTATATTTAATTATCACTGAGAAATAATTTATTTTTGATGTAGTCTACCCAATTATGAACTACTAGATGATGCCCGCGACTTCGTCCGCGTAAATATTTATGTTTAAAAATCCCGCGGCAATCATGAATTATTACCGGATGAAAAGCAGCCTATGTGTTAATCCAAAACAATCTATCTCCATTCAAAATTTCAGCCAAATCTGTACAGTAGTTTTTGCGTGAAAGACTAACAAACATACACACACACATACAAACTTTCACCTTTAATATTACTATAGCCACCGGCCCCGGCTTCGTACGGGTAGCTTATTAGAATGTTATTATGGATCTCTAATATTTTTTTAAAATATAGCGTATGTCACTCGGGAATAATGTATGCTCGACTTGGCGGGGGCACTGCCGTGCCCCCAGAGCTTTCTAATGGTGAAAGAATTTTTGAAATCGGTCCAGTAGTTTATGAGTTTATTCTTTACAAACATACAAAAACACAAATCTTTCCTCTTTATAAAATTGTGTAGATTTCCTAAGTGCGATAAACTAACTGACGCGGCCCGGTTTTGCACGGGGAAAATCCTTTCTCAGTAGGTAAGACTTTACGTTCTAGGAAAACCCTATATTATGCAAATGTTCAAGTTTCTAGAACAAGCGGTATCTACGTTGATAATAAAAATTTATCCTTTTGAAATTTGAATGTTTAGGATAAATAAATAAATATAAATAAATGTTTTATTTGCAAAATTGTGGGCATAACAAGTTAACAATAACAAGACAGTCCCTTACACAATTGACTGTCACCGACAGTGTGCAAATATTTAGCTTGAAATTAATATTAACATACTAGTATTAACATTTATAATAAAAATCGAAAACTTTTTATACTCGTATATAGTCAAACAGTACAATTTCAAATTACTCAGTCAAGTCAGGATTTGTGTGAATGATAAAGAATGACATACTGAATACTGATATACCGGCTAATGAGTTTTTCATCAGTCAGTTAAGGTCAGATGCATCAATTATTTATTGTCTTACATTCGAGCTATGCTTGGAGTTTCTCTAGTCTCTACGTTGTCAAATCAGAAATGAGCAGATCCGTATAGGAGAACTAGAGTAACCGACAAATCTCGGCCTAAGTGATTCCTTGACTACTAGTCTTGAGATCTACTCATGTGCTTGATGATCGATTTGCAAGACGAGAGATGTACAAGTCCCGCAAATTGCTAATGCGCGTGGCCGCCATTTTAGTGATATCAGCACTAGACTGAAGTTTCGAGCTGATGGTATATTTTATTTCGGCCTACGTCAAAATGACGCCATTTCGATGGTAATGAGACATGGTTCCAGCGTAATAGCAATTTGCGGGATTATACGACGAGAGATGTAACACCGGGCATTGACCCAAGGCACTTATGCGGGTATCCGTCTTCCGGATAAATGCGCATTACGAATACTAACTAAAGTATTGTACAATCCACAATCCACGGGTGAAAACCTGCATGTGAGAACTCGCGACCTTTGGCAAGGCTCCATACGATGTTAACACGTGTCACTACGTTTTTTAGGGTTCCATACATCAAAAGGAAAAAGGAACCCTTATAGGATCACTTTGTTGTCTGTCTGTCTGTTAAGAAAACTATGAGGTAAACTTCCCGTTGACTTAAAGTTATGTTTGGCAGGTAGGTATCTTATAGCTGACATTAGGGGAAAAAATCTGAAAACCGTGATTTTGTGGTTACATCACAAATAAAAAATGAAAATGAACAAATATTGCTATTTTTGACTTTCAAAGTAAGATTGCTATACCAAGTGGGGTATCATATGTATGAAAGGGCTTTACCTGTATATTCTAAAACAGATTTTAATTTATTTTTAGGCATAATAGTTTTTGATTTATCGTGCAAAATGTCGAAAAAATACGCTTGTAGTACAGAACTCTCGTTGCGCGAGCTTGAGTCGCACTTGTCCGGTTTTTTGGGGTGTATAGTCACAAAACATCTCGACATTATGTTAACTTTTTAAATAAATATTCTAAATGAATAAATACAAAAAGAAGATACAGGATATACATGCAATTAAATGTGTTATTTGCATTCCAACAAACTAAACAATGTACAAAAACACGGTTCAAACCGAACACCGGTCAAGTGTGAGTCAGACTCGCACACGAAGGGTTCCGTACCATCATACATGGCGGTACCACCCGGCTTCGCTCGGGTGGAATATACATAGAAAATCGGCGTGGGGTTGAATTTTCAAAAATCTTGAAATAGGTACCGGCCTACCTATCTACGTATTTTTGTCTTTTATAACCGAAAACCCAAATATCAATTTTCATGGAAATAACTTGAAAAATGACGTACTTTCGAACGAACTTTCATCCCCTATTCAACCCCTTTGGCAGTAGAATTTTCAAAAATCGTGAAAAATGTGTTTTTTTATTCTTAACCGAAAGCCTGAATACCAATTTTCATCGATGTAACTTTAAAAAATGATAGACTTTCATACAAACTTCCATCCCAAGAATTTCGAAAAATCCTTTCTTATTGGATAGGTACCTACTTACAAGGAATACACCCTCCAAATTTCATGTCTCTAGGACCAGCAGTTTAGGCTGTGCGTTGATATATAACATATAGAAGATATCAAAGATTGACTTTGGTATCTTCGAAAGCGATCTCAAATTGCCTTTACGAATTATAATTAATGCTAATTATATTCGGCGCAAATACGAGTAGGTACGTTTCTATTATTACTGTAGGATAAATACACGCGCGTAATTGCTTAAACGAGGAGAAATCTAACCATTTATTTGTTCAAGATTTTACTAAGATTACCTACTTACCTATTACGTGCAGATGAAATATTATGTTCACTTCGACTATTATATAATCAGCAATGTAATCATTTTATCAATGTAGTTTAGAAACAAGGACCTTTATAAAGGTACGGACAGACGTGCTCAAAAAAAGCGTGCTTTTATGCTTGCTTAATGTTAGCATGCTCATGCAACTGTTCACATTTGCCAGCAATAAGCATGCTTAAATAAACTGTAGAGTTATATGTTGTATGTTGTACTGAGTACATGCTAATAAGCAAACCCTGTTCAGACGCGCTCGGAGCACGCCCCCTTCTACCCGCGCCTCAGGTAGCATGCTCGAAAATCAAACGTCGGTTGATTTTTGAGCACGCTCTAAATAAGCATGCTCATTACATTACACACGTGCTACTAATGAGCACTTGCTCAATAAAAGCATGCTTTCGTGCTAGTAATGAGCACGTCTGTCCGTAGCTTAAGTTTTTCAAGGTTCGTGCAAAATTACGATAAAATTCAACTGTGGTACGGAAGCCTCGGTGCGCGAGTCTGACTCACACTTAGCCATTTTCGACATTTTGCACTATAATGAAAACCCTTTCATATTATGATACCCCAATTGGTATAGGTATGGTTATCTAACTTTGAAAATTGAAAATACTAATTTAACCACAAATTCACGGTTTTCGGATTTATTCCTTGTGCTATAAGATAAGACGTACCTACTTACCAAATTTCATGATTCTTGGTCAACGGGAAGTACTCTATAGATTTTCTAGACAGACACGACATACGGATAGACAGACAGACACAACAAAGTGATCCTATAAGGGTACCTTTTTTCCTTTTGAGGTGCGGAACTCTAAACAGGTAGGTATATAACACAAAAATCTTGTCATCAAACCACAAATTCCACTAGGTAACTTAATTTGCCGTAAAACTTTATTATTTTGTGATCTTGACGAATTTAGCTGCAATAAAAACCAGCTGTTTTTATTTACAACACACTTACGTCTTATAAAGTTTAAATTAATGACTTTAAAATAAAATACAACAGTGAAACTAAACACGTTTTCGATTCTAGAAGGAGTAAGAAAACCTACTTAGGTACCCATTTTTAGAATTCCGTAGCCAAATGGCAAAAAACGGAACCCTTATAGATTCGTCATAATATTATGTCTGTAAGATGTCTGTCTGTCCGTCCGTATGACACAGCTACTTTTTTCCGAAACTATAAGAACTATTCTGGTGGGAGGCTTCGGCCGTGGCTAGTTACCACCCTACCGGCAAAGCCGTGCCGCCAAGCGATTTAGCGTTCCTGTACGATGCCGTGTAGAAACCAAAGGGGTATGGGTTTAATAAAAACTGCCATACCCCTTCCAGGTTAGCCCGCTATCATCTTAGACTGCATCATCACTTACCACCAGGTGAGATTGCAGTCAAGGGCTAACTTGTATCTGAATAAAAAAAAAAAAACTATACTGTTGAAACTTGGTAAGTAGATGTATTGTGTGAACCGCATTAAGATTTTCGTACAAAAATAGATAAAATACAATAAATTTTGGGGGTCCCCATACTTGGAACTGGAACTCAATTTTTTTTTTCATCAAACCCATACTTGTGGGGTATCTATGGATAGGTCTTTAAAAATGATATTGAGGTTTCTTACATCATTTTTTTCTAAACTGAATAGTTTGCGCGAGAGACACTTCCAAAGTGGTAAAATGTGTCCCCCCCCCCCCCCCCTGTAACTTCTAAAATAACAGAATGATAAAACTAAAAAAATATAATATGATGTTTACATATGTTTACAGCTTGTGCTGCCTAGTTATAGTGCAAGCTGTGATAGCCTAGTGGTTAGGACGTCTGCCTTATAATCGGAGGTCGGGGATTCGATCCCGGGCACGCACCTCTAACTTTTCGGAGTTATGTGCGTTTTAATTAATTAAATATCACTTGCTTTAACGGTGAAGGAAAACATCGTGAGGAAACCTGCATGCCTGAGAGTTCTCCATAATGTTCTCAAAGGTGTGTGAAGTCTACCGTGGTAGACTATGGCCAAAACCCTTCTCACTCTGAGAGGAGACCCGTGCTTTGTAGTGAGCCGGCTATGGGTTGATCATGATGATGATGAAGGGGTTAAAATAGGGGTTGAAATTTGTTTAGTCCACGCGGACTAAGTCGCGGGTATAAGCTAGTGATGGATATGAGAAATGCAGAGGGACTCAAAGAACTGTTTCATCAACTGTTTCATATTGCACCAAGTAAGACTAAACACGCTGATAAGTGATAACACATTCATACGACGAAGTTGCAACCAAGCTAATCATCTATTCGCGAAAAGTGATATTTTTCATCTCTCTCTCCATAGGTATAAATTAGCAATTAAGGATGTTATATCAAATTCTGCCTAGTTATAGTTTATACTTTAGTCGATTTTAGTTCTGTGTTCCATAAGTTTACCTACCTAGTTAGTTTTAAATACTCTGTGCCTAGTTTTTCATACGCATACTATGCCCGTGTGTTGTGGACATAATTCTTTATTATAAGTGTTAATTTCTCATTGGAGACTGCTTTGGTTTAAGTGTTTCTATATATATACTATCTAGTTAACTAATTGTAACTGTTTGTCTCTACAAAAAAAAAAAAAAAAAGAAAGCAAAGGATATGTCAATTGGAGTTGATTACAGCGACGCGTATCACATGAGTCACAAGAGCTGTATTGTAGTGGGTCTAATTAGTGATTGCTCGTAATCTGCGCTCAGGGTCGCGGGGCCATGGGGTCGCGGGATCATTGGGAATTAGACCAGAAAAACCACTGCTATTATCTCGTAGCTTGATAATGATACCGCGAAATTGTAAATTACAATTTCACTAGCGAAATTGTAATTTTTTTTTTTTTTTTTTTTTTTTATTCATTAGAGGTGTACGCTTGACCACAATCACACCTGATGGGAAGTGATGGTGTGGCCTAAGATGGGACGCGTTTACCTAGAAGATGCCTATTCACTCTTGTTTTAAAGATACCCGGGTTGTAATTGGTAGGAAACCCATATCGCGGAAGAGTATTCCAAACCTTAGCCATACGTATGAGGAATGATGACGCAAAACGTTTCGTGCGTGTTTACAACTCAATCACAATCTCAATTACAATTTCACTAGCGAAATTGTAATAATGGTATTGTAATAGTGTAATAATAAAATACTGCAATCTCAGGTAAGTGTTGATGCAGTCTAAGATAGATGCGGGCCATCCTGGAAGGAGTTCATTTAATTGAGATTCTAAGAAATACTGAAATGTGACGTCACAATCATTTGACGTGCTTTGTTTAATCGATAATTAAAAATAGTTATTACACTCAAAACTAGCAAAGGGCGTGGATTTAACATATTTTGGCAGACCTATTCAATAATCACTGAGAAATAATTTGTTTTTGACACAGGCACGACATCCCTGGCGCAGTGGTGAGCGCTGTGGTCTTATTAGTGGGAGGTCCCGGGTTCGATTCCTGGCAGGGGTTTGGAATTTTATAATTTCTAAATTTCTGGTCTGGTCTGGTGGGAGGCTTCGGCCGTGGCTAGTTACCACCCTACCGGCAAAGCCGTGCCGCCAAGCGATTGGGGTATGGGTTTAATAAAAACTGCCATACGCCTTGCAGGTTAGCCCGCTATCATCTTAGACTGCATCATCACTTACCATCAGGTGAGATTGCAGTCAAGGGCTAACTTGTATCTGAATTTAAAAAAAAAAAAGGCAAATACGCAATTGACCTACATGAAACAAATAAGCAGAATGTGGATTTTGTAACAATAAACGAACAAAGCGAACAAATTCCGGCAAGCGCTTAGTTTAGCATTGCAGTCACGCAGCCGGGATCTTGCGACCATCTGCAAACCAAATTGAGTTTCACGCGAAAACGAAAATGGCGGACGAAAGTTCCCTAAGCAGCTACGTGTGCCGGAACTCGGATGATGACATTAGCCGGCTGATGGGGTGTTGAAGGGAAATCGAAATCTGACGAACAAACTTGCCAAAACTGGTCAAGTGCGTGTCGGACTACGGGCAGTGCAGGCTTCCGTAGTGGCCCGTCACAATATACTGTACGGGAGCGGTGTGCAGGCTCGACCGTACCATAGGGGAGATCTCCCACCGAGCAGTTGGTTGTGCTCGGTAGCGCCAGCTGGGCCGACGGTTATGTCTTGAAACAGTCCATATATAGTCCAGATTACAGAAAACTCCGTTAGTGCGAGTACTGTCGGCGGTACTTTTGTTCGGGACTATGTCATCGATTGAACAGCGCCATCTAGTTTCTATTGTGGCAACCGCCACAATACTACTCCCATTTAATAGTCAAGAGCGCCCTAGGCGCCCTAACACCCATATTAAAAATTCTTACTAATTAACTTCGAAAGAACGAGGAATCGTCTCATTGCATAGCTGGTAGTTGGTGATTATATTTATTTATGTGAAGGAGTGAAGAACATCACTTGACACTTTCCTATATTAAGGAGGAGGCAGTTTCGATCATTGCAAGATAATATTACTTTGTAGGGATAATCAGGTAGGCCAGGTAATGGCCTCTCTCTAGCCCTTGTGGCGCCCGTGTGCAACCAGTACCCTGGCGCCCTCTAGTCTAGTAGGAACAGGGTCAAAATGGAATACTAACAGTTATATTTTCAAACGGAAATTCGGATGCAAATGGTGCAATTTTAAATGATGACGGCGTCGGCCATAACACGAGCGCAGGGTCTTTGAGAGCGCCGGTATCGACGCATCTTTCAGAGCCTCAATAGCTCAACGGGTAAAGGAGTGGACTGAAAACCGAAAGTTCAAACCTCGCCCGTTGCACTATTGTCGTACCTACTCCTAGCACAAGCTTGACGCTTAGTTGGAGAGGAAAACGGAATATTAGTCATTTAACATAGCTACTATTCTTTAAAAAAATCTTTGGAGGTGTCGCATTAGAGGGCCTCGGCGCCCCCTTAGACCCGCCGCACACCCTGCACCATAGGTAAAGACGCCTCTGGGTAATGGAACTCTATAATGTAAGTACCTAACACAAACTTGGACGACACAATACCCTTGTCTTTATGCAAAGTTTCAAGACTTCCCGGAAGCTATTGCTCTAGTTCGCAATGTCTACAGTCTAGACTTGATACAGTGAATTATTCATGATACTTTATTTTAAAACAGGCGCAGTGGTTGCGTTGCGCTGTGGACTTAACACGGGGTTCTAGGTTCGACTTCTGCGGATAACTCTCAGAGATTACTTAGGTATAGGCAGTGGCGTGCAGGTCATAGAGGCATAAATGCACTGCTTACCCCAGTTGTAATAGTTTAATGCATATTTTTCATTATGACCTGTCAGTAAACAGGTTTCTACCTAACTAATGCCTACCCTAGCTTCAAATCCTGTGCACGCCACTGGGGATAGGTATTATGGGAGATTCAGGCCGCGGTTAGTAATTATCCTATTTTGGTATAAGTTCGTTGTTGTTAGGTACTACGAGGGGCCCATCCAGTAGAAACTTTATTTATTTATTTTTATTTTTCATGTACCAAAATTGTAGTTACAAAGTAATAATAAATAAAGTTACATTGGAAATGCTTATCTCTAAACAGAGATTTCTTTATTATATTCATATATCATTTATATCACTGCCGGAAAATTAAAAAGCTCCCACGGGGTTTTTAAAAATTCAAATCCACGCGGACGAAGTCGCGGACATCATCTAGTTCATAACAGTACCTACTACTTACTAGATATCTGCAATAATAAAGGTACCTACGTATTCATGCGAGACGTACCTACTGTAGCTATAGTACGCGACAGGTTGAGATGGCTATCGACGTGGGGACGCCCCGCACGCTGGCACAGCTCCCGCGCTAACCTGGTGCGGGTGATGTGCGGTTGTGCGGGGCGTCCCCCGCCTCTTAAAGCTTGGATTTGACTCGCTCCAGCAATGCACGGGGCTGCAATGGCTTGTATAGTACGGTATAATAACATTGTAAATTGAAAAATTAAGAATTAAAAAGAGCAACTGCCGAGTTTCTTGCTGGTTCTTCTCGGTAGGAATGGCATTCCGAACCAGTGGTAAATTAAAACTACCTGACTATTCATAAGCACTTTTAAAAAGTTTACATGAATAAAAAAAACATTCTATTCTATTCTATTCCTCATACCCCGATCGCCATCTCGACCCGTCGCGTACTATAGATGGGTACTAGGTAACCACGTATGTTTTGCAAACGGACGTGGCCCGCAGCGCCGGGCGTTGGGAAACTGACAGTTTCCCAACGCCCTCGTGGAAATACGAGCATGTTGCAGGCCGCTAAATTATTACTAGACCAACTGAACCTAGAACGGAATTTGTGATTCAGTAAATTTTTTTTATTTTTTTTTATTTGCGTGCTTGTTGACATAAGCATATACAATATTAAAAATGGTACAAGATCAAGAACTGGCTATCCTAGCTAGATTTTTAGATCTGTGTTAAGAATAGCCTCGGTTAACTAAAAAGTAAATAAGAACATGAGTGCACAAGCACAAATCAGTTATTACAGAAGATTGCTGTTCTTTAACGTTTTTACACTTAAATAAATTTACATACAAGTTATGTAGTACATTATTACAGCTCCCCATACAGCCCTAACTCTGATTTATTATTTTTTATTTTTATTTTATAGACCATTTTACACCACACTTTTGGTGCACTACACACCACACCAAAGCTGAGACTGGTGTTCGCAATTTGCAGCCCAAATAGTCTGTGCTAGGGCTAACAGTGATCATCGACCTTACACGATTTATATAGATTTTTAATAGTTAAGTAGTAGGTACTTATTAGGTGTTAGTTAACCTTTCATACAAAACATTTATGTACAAAACATCCATACGTACAAACCTTTATATTTTTACTTTGTTTTAAATTATTATTTGGTGTACTTTCTTCTTTAAATAAGGGAATTTAGTAAAGTAATTAAAATAAATAAAGTCTTCTTCATATTAAGAGTAGTATGATTGGCGTGAGTCATGCATGACTCATGAGTCAGGCGACTCAGGCAGGTATAAGGAACCAGCTGATTACATCTGCGACACTGCGACATTGCGGGGCAAAGGTCGCGTGTCTCATCCGACTCATTCAAACAATTGGCTAAATTAACACAAGGAAAGGAAATTTCATTTTTTTCCGCAGTACATGTTAATATTACAGTTAATGTACCTACTTATTTATCCTCAAATTCAAAGTAACGTACTTATAAAGGTACGCGACAGGGCGAGATGGCAAAAACATAGTCTTTGTTATATTCGAATCTGTACTTAAGTACTAAAACCCAACATATTACATATTGTTATATCTTATTATGGTTCCGTATCTCAAAAAGAAAAAGATAAGAAAAACTGGTCAAGTGCGAGTCAGGCTCGCGCAACGAGGATTCCGTACTACAGTCGTATTTTTTCGTCATTTTGCATGATAATTCAAAAACTATGATGCATAAAAATAAATAAAAATCTGTTTTAGAATACACAGGTGAAGCCCTTTCATACGATACCCCACTTGATATAGTTATCTTACTTCGAAAATTGACCACAATTTTTTTTTGTGAGATGTAAACCACAAATTCACGGTTTTCAGATTTTTCCCCGAATGTCTGCTATAAGACCTACCTACCTGCCAAATTTCGTGATTCTAGGTCAACGGGAAGTACCCTGTAGGTTTCTTGACAGACCGACTGACAGACAACAAAGTGATCCTATAAGGATTCCGTTTTTCCTTTAGAGGTACGGAACCCTAAAAACGCACATAACTACGAAAAGTTAGCGGTGCGTGCCCGTGATCGAACCTCTGACCTCCCGAATAAGAGGCAGACGTCCTAACCACTAGGCTATCACGATAAAATCTCAAACTTGTGTGTCGCGTGTACATCGTTATTCAATCTGCCACCGGTTGCGCAACTGTGAGGCAACCACTCGCCGGCAATAAGGCCAGCGCGCACTCCACTGACACGGTTCGCTTTCCACACCAATCAATACGCCTTTTTTGGAACATACTTTGTATAAATTCGCCGAAAATTTATTTATGGCCTTCAAAACAATTATAGTTTAGTAATCCTTTTACAAAACATTGGTCCAACCTGCATCGGTGCGACAATAACACCTTTACTTAGATTAGTTTTTTAAATTGTTAGCTCCATTTTTTTTTTTTTTACGTTTATATTATATTCTATTCAATTCTAATATTAATTTAATCCGCTTCATACTGTGTATATTGTTATGGGTTGTATTTTCATTGCCTGAAATAAAAATTTATTATTATTATTTATATATTAAAAATTCTAACAACATTGATGACGTAGGCTGTAGATGAATAGGTTTACATCACAAAATATTTTTTCTTTTCAATATACTTTAACTACGCGTAGATAATGCCCGCGACTTCGTCCGCGTGGATTTAGGTTTTTTTGATATCCCGTGGGAACTCTTTGATTTTTTAAGACAAAAAGTAGCATATGCCTGTCTACAGGATGCAAGGTATCTGGATATCTTGGATATATCTATCAAGGTGTGCCTGTCTACAGGATGTAAGGACCTTTCATGAAAAACGGTTAAACAGATAGGCCGTGAAAAGAGACAGACAGACACACTTTCGCATTTATGATATTAGTATGAAAACTATGGAAGAATAGATAGCGGTAATGTAGTTTTTTTTTAATTTATAGACTAGCGCTTGGCTGCAATCAGACCTGGTGGCAAGTGATGATGCAGCTTAAGATGGAGCTAAGATACCTAGTTATTTAAGTATTAGTGAAATAAAAAATGGGATCATTACCCGCTAACTTGCTAAGCCTCAATAGCTCAACCGGTAAAGGAGTGGACTGAAAACCGAAAGGTCGACGGTTCAAGCCCCGCCCGTTGCACTATTGTCGTACCTACTCCTAGCACAAGCCTGACGCTTAATTGGAGAGGAAAGGGGAATATTAGTCATTTAATATGGCTAATATTCTTATTAATTAAAAAAAAAAAAACTTGCTAACTTTATGATACCGATAGTGTATTATTGAGCTAACACAATCGAGCAAGTATTTACATAATAGCTGCGATTGCCGTCTGCGTGGAATTGCTAAACGACGTATCGCTTACGTGTTGAAAGGCAAGCGGCGAGTCACTCGCGCAAGTAGGGGTCAACGACCCCCGGGGGCAGAACAACCTACCTACCTACGTATTCAAAAATACTTGTAAAAGTTTAATTGAATAAAAATTTTTTTTTTTTTTTTTTTTTTTTTTTTTTTTTTTTTTTTTTTTTTTTTTTTTTTTTTTTATTCAGATACAAGTTAGCCCTTGACTGCAATCTCACCTGGTGGTAAGTGATGATGCAGTCTAAGATGATAGCGGGCTAACCTGGAAGGGGTATGGCAGTTTTTATTAAACCCATAACCCCTTTGGTTGCTACACGACATCGTACCGGAACGCTAAATCGCTTGGCGGCACGGCTTTGCCGGTAGGGTGGTAACTAGCCACGGCCGAAGCCTCCCACCAGACCAGACCAGAAATTTGGTCTTGATGGTTTCCGTTAATTAACTTTTTAAATTAATTAACTTTTCAAACTTATTTTGTCACTATAGAGTTCATGATTTTCAGAGCTGTCCGTGAGTCTAAAGCCAAAACAGGGTTAAAAAATTTGAGCCTTTACGGTTGAGGAGCTGACTGAATTCCGTAAGGTCAAAAATATTTAATAAATAGATTTTGAGGCTACAACAACTTAGTGGGAGGTAGGTATCTGACGAGCCGGGCAGCAACGAACTCGGCAGTTTCATTTTTCAAAACGCAACACAATCGTTATAATTACCTGCTCAATGTAACAAACCATTTTTCTTTACCCGGGCAGGTAAATGCAAAGCTGATTGCTTATTAAGCTACGGCCATACCTGCGCGTCAAGGTCGCGGGATGCGGGAGCGTCCACGACGCGAATCTATACGTGCTCTCGTGCGACTATGATGCCATTCGCAATCCTCATTTGTTAGTGCATTGTTGCTAATCTTTAGATTACCAGACTAGTGCGTTCCACTCTGCAGACGCAGTCAAATCGCATTGTAGTCGCGTAGTGGTGCCTGACGCACCATTGAATATCGTGGCAGGCGACCAACGTGCGACTGACGTTCCCGCTTCACAGTCGCTTTGGTCGCGCTGGTTTGGACGATGCTTTATGCTACTTAGTCAATAAGAAAAACAATTTATTAAAGTACCTATTGAAATATGCATGAAGTAGTCATTTAGGAGCGGAAACTTTTCTAAGCGAAATTACAAATCTGCATTATTTATAGCGTGATTACTTAAAGTCAGGTCAGGTCAGTCAGTACCCTTAGTATAAGATTTTACGTCTCACCAAACGTTGCTATAACTCGAGAGTCGAAACACAATGCCGTCAAAGTAAAATGGACGAAATGGGAATTAAAGTCAAAAATTCAATGCCACTGACTTTAACATCGCAACGTTTCCGCTAGGATCGCTGGCTGTAGATGTGTAGACAAACTTGAGCTTTAAAACAAAGCAGTTTAGATCCAGTTTAACCTTCGCCCAGTCGAATACTGTCAACGTTGGTGAGACAACATCTCGTACTAAGCGTACTGTAACTCAGTGTTGTGTCGAGTCCGTCTCAGAGGAAAGACCTTGGAGTGAAGTTTGCAACGATTGGGAAACTGGCGAAATGTTTTGAACACGTCGGTCGTTGCCAACTTCGAGATGGTCACGTTCTTGTTGAAGTTTGTTTTGGGATATTTCTTAATGCCCCTTGGTCAGGTGTTATGACCTAAAGATGCCAGTTCACCGATCATCATCATCATCATCATCAACCGATAGACGTCCACAGCTGGACATAGGTCTCTTGTAAGGACTTCCACACGCCACGTCTTGCGCCGCCTGAATCTAGTGGCTCCCTGCGACTCGTCTGATGTCCTCCGTCCACCTAGTGGGGGGTCTTCCAACACTGCGTCTTCCGGTGCGAGGTCGCCATTCCAGCACCTTGAGACCCCAACGTCTATCGGTTGTACGAACTATGTGCCCTGCCCATTGCCACTGCAGCTTCGCAACCCGTTGAGCTATGTCGGTTACTCTAATTTTCCTACGGATCTCCTCATTTCTGATTTGATCACGTAGAGAAACTCCAAGCATAGCTCTCTCCATTGCCCATGTCCATAGTTAGCGACCATGTCTCGGATCCATATGTCATCACTGGCAACACGCACTGTTCAAAGACTTTGGTCTGCAAGCACTGCACTGAGGAATTTTAAACAAGAAGACATCTCGAAGCTTTCTGAACGCTGCTCAACCGAGTTGGATTCGGTGGCTGCCTGGCGACGGCAAAAATACGATAGCCCGTTATTAAAGAAAAGCAGGAAATCATTTCTATTGCCTTATTTAAGATTCATTGGTCGCGACATTTATACGGTTGTTTAGCGTTATTCGCCGTAAATACTGGCATCTTCGTTAAACCAATCCGTGCGTCAAACGTTATTGGATTGTAAACCTTTTATTGTGCCGATAAAAACGTATGTCTTACAGTCGTACCTATATGTTACTGCCATTCCATGAGGACTTAGCTTTTATGGCAATGGGTGTGTGCTAGATTCTGTTCCCTAGGTTGATAACTTAATCTTCTACCTACCTGAACAGAATAGAATCTTCTAAATATTTAAAAGGTGACTGTCTGATCTATCAACGCACTGTTCAAACTACTGGACGGATCGGGCTGTTTGGCATGCAGATAGCTATTATGACGTAGGCATCCGCTAAGAAAGGATTGTTGAAACTTCAACCCCTAAGGAGGTGAAATAGGGGTTTGAAATTTGTGAAGTCCACGCGGTCATTGCTAGCGTAAGCTAGTAGAAAATATTTTTATTCAAGTAAACTTTTACAAGTACTTTTAACTCTTGATCGTGGAACTCGAGAACCCAACTCCTTAGCCCTGAAGCTGTAAGAAATCCTAAATCCTAAATCGTGCATCCTTAATCATGCAATCCATTGTGCAGTGCTCAGACAAGCCGCCAAGCGCTTACGAGCATGAAGAAACCAATATTGTAAGCGTTTTTTTCTTTTTGTGTGGAAAAAAAATAAAAAAAAAAATCGTTGCATTCCTAAATTGTGGTGATCCTACGAGATTTTTTAAGAATCATCCGTTTAAATGTTTTACGAAATTTGGTACAGAGATCCCTTGCATCCCGGGGTCCGGCTACCTACTACGGATACCACTTTTTGTCCTATAAGATCAAAAGTTCCCACGGGATTTTTAAAACCCTAATTCCAATTTCATAAAATATTTATTAAACTCTTTGCGTGTTATTAATTAATGTATTTTTGTTCACAGGTAAATATCTACTAGTTATTGCTGTTTGTAAGTATGAAACAGACTCCAAAGGTAAAAGATGTTAAAAAATTATACCACAAAAAAAAAACGCGAAAAAAAGTAAATTATTATTGCAAATAAAATATATGACTGATACTAAAAGTCAACGAAAGTTGCGTAAGTAGGCCACTAGGGTCAATGGCGCGTTATAAGTGGGACATTGACCCCAGTTTTGCATGCTATACATTGCTGTTTAAAAAATACTGAATCACTAAAACTACAAAATGAGGAAAATAGTTCTTGGTATTGGATTGTGTGTAGGTAGTATAACATAGTGGCTAATTCCATTGTACACAATCTCTAAACTAAACTAAAATGGCACGTCTAAATCTATTGCTATCCCTTTCATAATGTTGCTTGCGGAAAAGGATAGCATTAGATTTAGACCTGTTAATTTAGTTTAGTTTAGAGATTGTGTACTAGAGAATCGGCCCCAATAACGCTAAGTTTTTGCTAGCGTTCTGGTTACACCCTGTATAGCCGAACAATCCGGAACGCGTCAAGGACGAACTAGTAGGTAACATTATCGCATAGCGTAGGTGTGGGCGAGGCTTTACCGTGCTACGGTATTGGGCGCCGCGTCGGTATGCGGCGTATTTGGATAGATGGCGCGGGTGACGCGGCGAAAAAGTACAAAAGAAATTCATCATCATCATCAGGATCAATCCATCGCTGGCTCACTACAGAGCACGGGTCTCCTCTCAGAGTGAGAATAGTTTGGCCATAGTCTACCATGCTGGCCATGTGCGGATTGGTAGACTTCACACACCTTTGAGAACATTATGGAGAATTCTCAGGCATGCAGGTTTCTTCACGATGTTTTCCTTCAGGTGGGAGGTCCCGGGTTCGATTCCTGGCAGGGATTTGGAATTTTAAAATTTCTAAATTTCTGGTCTGGTCTGGTGGGAGGCCTCGGCCGTGGCTAGTTACCACCCTACCGGCAAAGCCGTGCCGCCAAGCGATTTAGCGTTCCGGTACGATGCCGTGTAGAAACCAAAGGTGTATGGGTTTAGTAAAAACTGCCATACTCCTTCCAGGTTAGCCCGCTCCCACCTTAGACTGCATCGTCACTTACCATCAGGTGAGATTGCAGTCAAGGGCTAACTTTTACCTGAATAAAATAAAATAAAATAAAAACCGTTAAAGCAAGTGATATTTAATTACTTAAAACGCACATAACTCCGAAAAGTTAGAGGTGCGTGCCCAGGATCGAACCTCCGTCCTTCGGGATAAGAAGGCGGACGTCCTAACCACTAGGCTATCACCTGTGTAGTAGTGGTAGACTATAGCCAAAACCCTTCTCACTCTGAGAGGAGACCCGTGCTCTGTAGTGAGGCGGCGATGGGTTGATCATGATGAGTGTTAAAGTACCGCAATTAAGATAAAGGCTGCAACACACGTCACTCATGCGTTGAATTACGCATAACGTGTCGCTGACACCTCCACCCTCTCCACCCTCTCCACCCTCTCGACCCATTAACGTATCTATAGTTCATGTAATTACTAACGTCGCTTGTTTACTTCGACACCTGATATCCGCACGGTTGTTTATTTCCTTGGTAGGTGTCAACGAACCACCCACTCCTCCGATCCGAGTCTGTGAAAATCAGTACTCTTATTATAAATAGTGATGTTCCGGATATCCGTATCCGTATCCGCGGATATCCGCGAGAGAAAAAAGATCCGTATCCGTATCCGTTTCTTTTTGGCGGATCTTTTACGGATCTTTTACCCTATTAACTTTTAAAAGGTACATAGATTTAATTCTATTTTTAAGGGGACTCAGTTCGCTGCTTTCTTCATACAAACGTAGGAGGGAAATTACAACAATATTCGATATTGTACGCACAAAACTAAGAATTATATCGATTTATCTCGTCATTATCTAGGTTTATTGATATATAAAACATTGAAAAAAATATTGAAAAAAAGTTTATTTATTCATTAGTTGAAATAACTTTACTTTGCAAACATAAATTCAGCAGTTTTTTCTCAAAAATACTTTTCCTAAACCCTTTTCGCGCGCTTGATTTCGGTGAAAATCATCGTGCCTCTCAACTTTCTCATACAATGTCAAGTGAAAAGTTATGTTAACCACGTGCGCTGTCAATTTCGGTCGAGCTTCCTGCGTCACCTTAAGTGCTCAGGTAGCAATAAAATACTATTAAATAATTCCACAACAAACAACAAACAAACACAAAATTTATTGCTACTTAATGTCACACTAAATTATAAACAAAACAAAAGAAAGGCCCCCGCAATGCAAGTCGAACCGCGCATCGACACCGATTGAGTAAGAAAGTTAAGATCCGTATCCGTATCCGCGGATCTTGACGCCAATTATCCGTATCCGGATCCGTATCCGCGGATCTTGGCGCCAATTATCCGTATCCGGATCCGTATCCGCGGATCTTGGCGCCAATTATCCGTATCCGGATCCGTATCCGCGGATCTTGGCGCCAATTATCCGTATCCGGATCCGTATCCGCGGATCTACATTTTTAATGATCCGGCACATCACTAATTATAAATGCGAAAGTGTGTTTGTTTGTTGGCTTGTTGGTTTGTTGATTTGTTGGTTTGTGGGTTTGTCCTTCAATCACGTCGCAACGGTGCAACGGATTGACGTATTTCTTAATTCTTTGCATGGGTATAGATAAAGACCTGGAGAGTGACATAGGCTACTTTTTATCCCGGAAAATCAAAGAGTTCCAAAGGGATTTTTGAAAATTTCACGCGGATGAAGTCACGGGCGTCAGATAGTACGGATATAAAAAACTCGGACCGAACTCGGATATTGCTTACGCACTATAATCCGTCAAAGAGAATATAATCACTACAATCCAGCAGGTTTCCTCATCATGTTTTCCTTCACCATTAAAGCAAGTGATATTTAATTACTTAAAACGCACATACGAGTAACTTAGAAAAGTGTGTGCCCGGGATCGAACCACCGACCTCCGATTAGGAGGCGGACGTCCTAATTATTAGGCTATCAGTTATCACAGCGTCGAGCTAATTGACCAAAATCTAAATAACTTTTCGGTATAATTATCCCAAAAACAAAAACATCTAACCTTCTAAAACTGACGGGTAATTATAACGTGCGAATAATTATTACACAATTATTAATTTGATAAATTATTGTACGCTTGTTAGGTCTTATTGTTGTAACAAAACCTAATTCAAACACAACCAATTTTAATTCTATTAAAACATGTTTTTGTAATTTCTAGAAGCCTAGGCACGGAAAGTTTTATAACGGTAAACAACCTTAAATTACTTACATATTTTATAATATTTTATACTAAAGGTAAACAACCTTATATTACATAATATACCTACATATTATAATATGTTACATAAGGTTAAAAGCTGAAGTACCTACGCTTATATAGTCAGCTATACTACTGGTAGGAGTTAGTTAAACTTAGGTGAATACTATTTTATTCATAGCTAAGACTACTTAGGCGTATACATATAGTCCGTTTTTCTTTATCTATACTTCCATAGAGGTTTTTTTTTTTTTTTAAATAGATATAGCGAGCAAGCGAGCAGGCGGGTCACCTGATGTTAAGTGATTACCGCCGCCCATGAACATTTGCAGCACCAGAGGAGCCGCCGATGCGTTGCCGGCCTTTTAGGAATTAGTTGGTCCGCCCCTTGAATAGCCCCATGTTATAATCTAGTGGGAACACCGCCGATGGGAGTTGGTTCCACAGTAAAAAAAAAGGTAGAAATTGTAAGTTTGTTTTTAGGGGGTAATCTCTGAAACTACTGTAAATATTACTCAGGAATACCTGAGTAATATTTTGACATGGTTCCAGCGCAACAGCAATTTGCGGGACTTATAAGTGGGCTAAGGAAATTTAAGGTATAGAGGAACTGACCCCAATTTTAACGAGCGAAGCTGAAGGCAAGTCATATATTTGTCTCAGAAGTCAGAACCGACGGACGAAGATGCGGGAATCGGTTAGTGATCATTGAAACCATAAAATACCACCATAAGTTCTCTATTCTAGTCACACCCACCTACATACCTAACATAGGTACATATCTTACTTAATTCGACCATAGTTACATAAACAAAATGCCATAACCACACACTCCTTGTTGGTCAAATCACCACAATATTATGTCATTTAGGGTGCTTAGGAATGTGTGATATCGAATAATGGGGCCCATGACCTCATGTCACCTACCTACACACACAACCATAACAATGCACCGATTTGACTCTATTAAGTTAAAGTTACATAAGGCCGCGATTACACCTGTTAGTTTTGCTAACGTAGGCATTACATTTACGGTACAGTTACACGGGGCAGCCATTTTGTGAGTGTTCGTAATTTGTTTGTTTTACTTTTTATGAGCGAGAGTACCGAGAGTACATAAAGAGTGTTTGCATTAGTAAAGTTGTAAGTTAATCATGTAAGCTATTTACATACTTGAGAGTAAAACTTACAAGTGTATCCTAGGCCTAAGAGGTATTTAGGACGTTATAAACCTTACATGAATGATATGGGCCGCGTATAGTGCGCCTCTTACTTTGCAGCGAAAAGTTTCAGTGAAATGCTGCTTGTTTACCTTTTCACTGCCGCACTCAGAGTCGCTTAAACGTTACTTAAATTTAGTTAAAACAAGACAGAGCTATATCTCTCACATAAATCTCTTAGCGACTCTGAGTGCGGCTGTAAATCGGTCAAGGAAAATTAGATTATAGTGGAATCGATTTTAAACAAAGTTGGAGCAGCTGTTCTTTATGTGATGTTCAGACAAACAAAGCGAAAAGATATTAACGTTTTATATAAGCAGAGATAATATCCAACTGGAACAACACTAGCTTTGATATTTAAAGAAATTTTGGAATCGGTCCAATTCTTCCCAAGTTTACTTAAAACATAGCAATGCCACATGTATAAGTACGCGACAGGTTGAGATGGCAATCGGGGTAGGTATGCCCCGCACACCCGCACAGCCCCCGCGCTTGCCCTGTGCGGGATAGCGCGGATGACGTCGGGCCTCCCCCCGCCTCATACCACGATTGCCATCTCGACCTGTCGCATACTAAGTATACCTACATGATAGGTATGGGTATGCAATGCATTATGCATAAGTTAAATTATAATACGCATATTATTGTAATTCATTGTAATATATTCATCATGACCCATACCGCGCTACTGAGCACGGGTTTCCTCTTAAAATGAGAAGGGTTTAGGCCATAGTCCGCCACGCTGGCCCAGTGCGGATTGGTAGACTTCACGCACCTTTGACAACATTATGCAGAACTCTTAGGCATGCAGGTTTCCTCACGACGTTTTCCTTCACCGTTAAAGAAAGTGATATTTGTTGCTTAAAACGCACATAGTTAACTCCGAAAAATTAGGGGTGCGTGCCCGGGATCGAACCCCCGACCTCCCGAATATAAGGCTGATGTATTAATATAGGCTGTCACTGCGCATTGTAATATAATATTATAATGTGTAGGTACATAAATAATAGGTAAGTATAGAAAAGTCTAACGACCTCATACACAATATGTTTTCTTCATAATATTTTTTATTGCGACACTATATCACTTTGTACGAACATAATGTAATATTATGTACATTAGTTGTAAGGGCCATAACACACGATAGTATCGGTCGGCAACTAAACAGCTTTTCGAAAGCTACAGCACAAGACTAGAATAAACCGTTTTGGCTTACATACGAACCCGATTGCACTGCATGGTTTGCATGATTGGTGATTGATAAATAACTCATTAAAGTTAATATTAACATGAACTTGTAATGTATAACTGACACTATTGTAAAATTGCGCGCCATTGATGGCAGATTGTAATTGGACTTTTATATTTTTAAGACTCTATGTACATACAATTTTGCAACTATAAATAATCTAATCTGCGCGGCGCTGCACGGCGTGGCACAAAGCATCAAAATAGTATTTCATTCATTTTGTATAGTGTAAGTTGCAACAGAGTGACGCCACACGAGTAGATATTATAGACCAGAGGGGAAGCTTCACACTAGCTCACGCACACCACGACGTGCCACGGACGCTCCGTGCGCCCAGTTTGGCGGCAAACGGACCGTCCGTGACACGTCGTGGTGTGCGTGAGCTGCGCTAGAGTGAGTGAACCTACAGCCAGCCGCTAGTATGAAGGTTCCCCTCTGGTCTATATATCTACTCGTATGGTGGCGCGGCGCAGTGCGTCACAGCGCGTCGCGGGTTAGTTGCCTCCGAGAGAATATTTTGACGTGCAGCGCAGCGATGCTGTGCGACACAGCAAGCGGTGCGCGTAGGTATGCGAACTGCGCACGAGAGATATTATTATAATGTGGTTCCAGTGCAATATAGTATTTTGTCAGTTGTTGTTGGTCAGTTAAGGAATACTATGTGCTCTAGCCCTATCATACGAATCCGTTCCATCACCGGCGTGTCAATCTCTATAATGTCTAATGTATTGGCACACGAGTAGATATCCCGTATTGGCGCGTGAAGGTAGGTAAACAACACGCGCTATTGTTTACGTGCAGGTTGTTTACACTCATACACTTCATTCTGCCGTAAACAATTACTTACTATGTTCCAATTTGTTCATGTAAATCTAATGTGAATCATCATCATCATTGTAATGAACCCATCGCCGCGCCGCCTGTAAGCACGGGTTTCCTTTCAGAATGAGAAAGCGTTTAATTAGGCCATAGTTCGCCATTGGCCCAGTGCGGATTGCCAGACTTCACACACAAAGGTGTGCAAAACCTGCATGTTTGAGAGTTCTCCATAATGTTCTCAAAGGAGAACGTTATGGAGAACTCTCAAACATGCAGGTTTCCTCGCGAATCACTGCAAATGTTTGGCACTTTGATACTAGCTATGAATAACCTGGACTTATCTAGCTCGATTGTGATGAACTTTTTCACCTACATTATTATCTTTCCCGATCTTTTTGAGCTAATTTAGTGCTAATTAGAAAGTCTATGTTATCACCTCCATCTAGAACTGAAGACTGCCGCATTTCTTGCTCGGACGTTGACACTACAAACAACTTTGCAAAAAATTTTCTCTATTCTGATTTTAGATAAATTTGTATAATGTATTCTCAAAGTTCAAAATGTCGATATTAACTTTGTAAGTAGGTACAGTACGCGGCAGAAAGTAATGTACATTGGCCTTTAGAATGACATTTTGGCTTTGTAGTGTTGTCTCTGTCACTCATACCTATATAAAGATTTGTCGGTCTCAACGACAGAGTCAACGCTCTGCAAATCTGTATTCTCCTAAAGGTCGATGGGTATTTTATAAACCAGTAGTTTCTAAGTAAATTCTTATTGATAGTTTTAATGTATGAAACGAGTGTGTGAAACAGTCTTTATATTATAAAATCTGAAACAAAATCTGAAATCCTTTATTCAGATTAGGTATAATTGTACCTACTTATACACTTTCTGATCGTCACTTGCTTAGTTTGCAATACAATGATGTAGTGGTGATAATTTCAAAAAAATTCAATATTCATATAATTTATACAAAAGAGGTAAAAAATTACTCTTTTTGATAGTCGGTTGTTGTATTTGTAAGATATAGTGGTGATAATTATTTCGAGGGTTCCAAGCACGCACACTGCACAGGTCTGAGTTAAGAGCCCACAGCAAGCTCAGCCTGGTATTCTTTTTTACTATCACCACTTTACAAGATCATGTACTTATTAGAACTATCAAAGCTGTTTGGCAACTCATTCCCAAGCTTTCTTATCATTTAAATAATGCTTTATGATTAATTAGATATAAAAGTTAGACCGCCTATCTTTAAACTATGTATAATTATTTATGTAGTGCGACTACTTAAAATTTTGTACGTATTGTATATAAGCTTGCCTTAATAATACTTAGAACTTTCTCAGACCATTATACAAAATGGCTAAAAATTATAACAAAGCATATTATGGTTGCGCAACAACAATAGGTGGAAGCTGCAATATAAGTTGCGCAACAACAATAGGTGGAAGCTGCAATATAAGTTGCGCAACAACAATAGGTGGAAGCTGCAATATAAGTTGCGCAACAACAATAGGTGGAAGCTGCAATATAAGTTGCGCAACAACAATAGGTGGAAGCTGCAATATAAGTTGCGCAACAACAATAGGTGGAAGCTGCAATATAAGTTGCGCAACAACAATAGGTGGAAGCTACAATATAAGTTACGCAACAAAAATAGGTGGAAACTGCAATATAAGTTGCGCAACAACAATAGATGGAAGCTGCAATATCAGTTGCGCAACAACAATAGATGGAAGCTGCAATATAAGTTGCGCAACAACAATAGGTGGAAGCTGCAATATAAGTTGCGCAACAACAAATGTCCGCTCCGATCCGTACCTTAAAATATTATGTTGATGTTTGTTCTCTGTGACATTTTGCACATTGCACAAAGACTGAGAGAGTCTGACTCGCATTTGACTGATTATTTAAAGATGGAACAAAATAATTAGTGTTCCACGCCTCAGTTCGCCCGATGCCGCCGACTCCCGTTACGTGGGCATTGTTCGGCGTTCGCACGACCTTAACATCGACGTCGTCACCGAGTGCAGGTGGAAGTTAAACTCCGCCACACTACTGAGACCCGTTACTTTGATAAGTGTTACGAGCTTTCTTTAGGAGACCAGGCGGGGAAATTCGCTGGGGCTATTACACCTTCCTAAAACTAATTTTAGGCTACTAATTAATTACTAAATTTTTGACTAATTTAATTGTATAGATGCAGGCGTTACTTTGCGGAAGTCCATGATTAAAATTAAGCTTTAAATTGGAAATTAAGCTTTTGGTTCATTGACTAATTTAATGACTAAATGATTTTGTTACTGACTTCAGAGCCGTGTAACACACACATTGCACTGCTCTGAAGTTAGGAACATGGGTTAAAAATAAATGTCAAATGAGCTATCATTCTGTGTTAGACCACAGAATATATAATAGTACTAACGTTAGACATTGAGTTAGCGAATCGCCCCCGCGCCGCGCTGGGCGCGTTCAGAACCCACGAAGCTTTAGTTTTAAGTTTACGTAATTAATTACCACCATTAATTATATGGCAGTTCTTATAAAACCCATAGGTTTCCCTTTGGTTTCTGCATCGCATCGTAAAACAAGCTACATACTAAAGTCAATATTGAAAAAAAAACTAATTCCTTCATCAAGCCTTGAACTCGGAGTTTTTACGTGTCTCCGTCATACGTACGTACTACGTGCAAATTGTGTTCTACCACAATATTACCAATGTGCTAAGTACGCAGGGCGCGTACATAGGTGTCAAAGAACGCGGAAAATGTGCGAAAAGTTCCTACTTATGAAACTACTTAGTGTTTTTAAGGGTTCGTACCCAAAAATGAAAAAAGGAACCCTTTTTAGGGTTCCGTACCTCAAAAGGAAAAACGGAACCCTTATAGGATCACTTAGTTGTCTGTCTGTCTGTCTGTCTGTCCGTCTGTCTGTCAAGAAACCTACAGGGTACTTCCCGTTGACCTAGAATCATAAAATTTGGCAGGTAGGTAGATCTTATAGCTGACATTTGGGGAAAAATCTAAAAACCGTGAATTTAGGGTTATCACACAAAAAAAATTAAATTGTGGTCATTAACTAATAATTAGTATTTTCAACTTTCGAAGTGAGATAACTATATCAAGTGGGGTATCATATGAAAGGTCTTCACCTGTACATTCTAAAACAGATTTTATTTATTTTTATTCATCATAGTATCATTAATTATCGTGCAAAATGTCGAAAAAATACGACTGTAGTACGGAACCCTCATTGTGCGAGCCTGACTAGCACTTGGCCGTTTTTTTATTTAATTTATAGACTAGCGCTTGGCTGCAATCAGACCTTGATGCAACCTAAAGATGGAGCGCGCTTGCGTAGAAGATGCCTATTCACTCTTGACTTAAATTATAGGATACTCTTAGGTTAGGGATGATTTATGCTAGACCGTGCCGGGCCCGAGCCATGCCACGTCCGAGGCACGGCCGACAAGCGATCTACGGATTGCAATTTTGTATGTAGAAACGTAACACAGACGAGGCTCGGATGACTCGAACACGGCAGGTCAGTACCCGTAGTACAAGATTTTACGTCTCACTAAACGATACCAAATTCGAGAGTCGAAATACTTCCGCGTTACAGTAAACTGGATCTGAAATGCCTTGTTTTAAAGCTCAAGTTTGTCTACACTTCTACAGCCAGCGCTCCAAGCGGAAACATTGCGAAATTAAAATCAGTGGCATTGAATATTTGACTTCAATTCAAGACTGTTTAGGTCCATTTTACTGTAACGCGGAAATATTTCGACTCTCGAATTTGGTATCGTTTGGTGAGACGTAAAATCTTGTACTACGGGTACTGATGTGACCTCATTCGAATTCCCAATTTGGTGTCTCGGATGCGGCACGGCTCGGGCCCGGCACGGTCTAGCATAAACATCCCTTAGGATGACTTCATTGTGAGTTGTCTATCTGTCATGTCTGTCAATACCCGTTAAGGGTATTAAAAACTACAGGATTGACCTAGAATCATGAAATTTGACAGGTAGGTACCTAGTGTCTTATAGCAGCACAAGTAAAAGAAAAAATCCGAAAACCGTGAATTTAACATCACAAAAAAATTAAATTGACATCTTGTACGATGGTGCGGAACCCTTCGTGCGTGAGTCCGACTCGCGCTTGACCGGTTTTTATTGTTTGGCCCGAGTACTTACTCTACGAGTTATATCGTACAATAAATTATTATTATAATATTATGCTTCCTTATAATAACTTTCACATTATTTAAGTTCCTTCAAGTGTTTTCTTATGTAATGCGGTGTCGGTACTGTTAATATTTAGCAGAATGTTATTATTGCACAACTACCTGATGCCCGCGACTTTGTACGCGTGGATTTAGATTTTTAAAAATCCCGTGGGATCTCTTTGATTTTCCGGGATAAAAAGTCTATGTCACTCTCCTGGTCCCATGCAAAAAATCACGTTGATCCGTTGCTTTGTTGCGACGTGATTGAAGGACAAACCAACAAATAAATACAATTTCACATTTATAATATGGGTCCTGTTTATCGAAATTAAAATATTGTAATGTATTTCATAAATTATTGTAATGTATTTCATAAAAGTTCATTAGAGCCTCAATAGCTCAACCGGTATAGGAGTGGACTGAAAACCGAAAGGACGACGGTTCAAACCCCGCCCGTTGCACTATTGTCGTACCTACTCCTAGCACAAGCCTGACGCTTAATTGGAGAGGAAAGGGGAATATTAGTCATTTAACATGGCTAATATTCTTTAAAAAAAAAAAAAAGCTTATGTCGTCTAGACGTCGGTATATAAAAGGAAATAAATTAGACGAAAAAAAAAAACTTCCTGTAGTGCAGAATAATATTGCCTTTGCTATTTAGGAGTGGAGCAATATTACTTTTCTAAATATTTGTAAGACGTGCGCAATGAGAATGACAGACGTGTGTATTGATTGTAGTGTAAATAGTGATTATTTATCATCTATTTAGAGCTTACATCAACCAAGTTTTCCTACATTATTATTTTCTTGCGACTTCGTCCGCGTAGACTTCGACAATCGACATCATTACCATTATTAACAAAGTGTGTTTGTTTGTTGGTTTGTCCTTCAATCACGTCGCAACGGTGCAACAGGTTGGCGCCAAATTTCAATGGGAAGTACCTACCCTATAGGTTTGGACCTTAACGGGTCTTGACAGACAGACAGACAACGAAGATATGAGTTCCTTTTTCTCAGGAGATACGAAATCCTGAAAATCCCAGAAATATGTGTTTACTACCAGTTTCTCACTGGTAAACGCAAAAATGTTTTTCTTTGTACCTACTGATAATAATTATTATTACTGTACGCGGCAGAAAGTGATGTACATCGACCTTTAGAAGCAGATAGCAGATTTGTAGAGCATTGTCTCTGTCGCTGAGACCGACAAAACGTTATATATGTATGAGTGACAGAGACAATGCTATACAAAACCGAAATGTCACTCTAATGGCCGATGTAGGTACATTACTTTCTGCCGCGTACTGTACAGAAACATTATCACCCCCTTTGGAGTTGATTTCCGAGAAACGAGTGATTATCCATGTCTGTCACGGTTTATTTAGTATATTAGGGTTCCGTACCTCAAAAGGAAAAACGGAACCCTTATAGGTTCACTTTGTTGTCTGTCTGTCTGTCTATCTGTCGGTCTGTCAAGAAACCTACAGGGTTCTACTTCCCGTTGATCTAGAATCATGAAATTTTGTCTTATAGCAGACATTCGGGGAAAAATCTGAAAACGGTTTATTTAGGGGTTCATACAAAAAAATTAAATTGTGGTCATGAACTAATAATTAGTATTTTCAATTTTCGAAGTAAGATAACTATACCAAGTGGGGTATCATATGAAAGGGCTTTACTTTTGCATTCTAAAACAGATTTTTATTTATTTTTATATATCATAGTTTTTGAATTATCGTGCAAAATGTCGAAAAATTACGACTGTAGTACGAAAGCGGAACCCTCAGTGCGCGAGTCTGACTCGCACTTGGCCGGATTTTTTTATACCTATGTGTCTAATTTCACGGAAAAATATCATTTAACATACATTACGTTACGTAGGAAAGCGTGCTGTGTACATTTACAAATTGGTCTAATTTGTATGACATCTTTTTCTAAATAAATGTTTATTTTTAAAATTCTCGTCGATTAGAATGATCTAATAACGCTTATATACGTATGGTAGGTATGTACGTGTTAACAACAACATAAGCTACAACAACCATGATCAACCCATCGTCGGCTCACTACAGAGCACGGGCACACGAGTCTACTCTGTGGCACAGGTCTCCTCTCAGAATGAGAAGGGGTTTTGGGCGTAGTCTGACACGCTGGCCAATGTTGCCTTTGGCATTAAACAGACTGCCGCAATTTTTTTGACAACCTCTCTTTTTGACGCCGTGCAGGTGACTGTGGTCATATAAGTGGGGGTTGAATCCCGGCAGGGTAATTAGGAAATTTATATTTTCTAAATTGTCTCTGCTCGGGTGTGGGCTAATATGCCATATTGCGCACAAAAAAACCAAGTATACCCTTCCGTTATGCCCATATTATGTAGAGCCCTTACATTATGATACCCCACTTGTTATTTTATTTTTTTATTTTATTTTATTTTTTACATCTTATTAGAACGGCAGTGCCACTTACACTAACTAGATAATTAATAATAAATTTAAATACAAATAAAGGTACAAGAAAAAAGACATAAAATACAAAACGATAAAAAATCAAAGGATTTTGAATATGTACGCTGAGAACATTGAATGACATATTCATGCAATGCTCTCAGCGTACTTCAGTAACTCCCGAACCAGTATTATAGACCCATCATTAAATGGGTCCCATTGAGCATTATTGTCCAAAAGCGCGTTGAATGATGCTAATGAACGGGGTATAGGTGACATAGATCGGATCTGCCAAATTTCATGATTCTGGGTTAATGGGAAGTACCCTAAAGGTTTCTTGACAGAAACGACAGACGAACAGACGGACAACAAACTGATCCTATAAGGGTTCCTTTTGTCTTTTGAAGTACGGAATCGTAAAAATACACAAAAACCAAGCCTTGGCAACGCTAGCACACATTAGGTAATTTCTTCTGAGTACAACATACCTACAACAATTGGCTAGTCTGACGGACTTTCACTTTCATTCCTCAGTGTATCGCGTCGATTCAATGACCTCTGAGATTACTCCTACCTATCACTGGACAACCCCCCACCTCTGGCCCCAGCAACCTCGCGGTTATATGGGCCGAAGCGCGGGAGGGCGCCCGTTCGGTACTTGCTCGGTGGCTCTTTCCCGGGGCGCCTTCTTGGCTCCATACAAATTATTTATATCTAGTCCTTGTCCCTGTGTGTCTTTCTCCCTTTTCTGGGGCAGACGTTCACTACTCGCAGATCCCCATGTGGCCAGAGGTCCGAATCCTTCCTCAAACACTTGCTGGTCCACGGTCACGGAGCCAAGCGGTTCCGCCTCTTGTGCCACTGGTGCGCGAACTCCCGTAGCTTCCCGAAGCTTTCTGCCGATGCGACGAGAGCCTGGTAGAAGATCGGGCCCTCTTCCTCACGAACGACCCCGCCTACCACTGGACAGTGTGAAATGTTGAGGTTTTACCAGACCACACCAGAAAGTGAAGCGATGATAGCCTAGTATAGATAGATTGTTAGTAGACTATAGTAGATAGTAGTAGTAGTTACCTAGATAGTTGATAGATCAGTCAGTCAGTCAGTCACCTTTTCGTTAATATAGGTACATACTAGCTGATGCCCGCGACTTCGTACGCGTGGATTTAGGTTTTTTAAAATCCTGTGGGAACTAAATTTTCCGGGATAAAAAGTAGCCTTGTCCTACCCCGGGTTACAAGCTACCTCTGTACCAAATTTCGTCAAAATCGGTTGAACGGTTGAGCCGTGAAAAGCTAGCAGACAGACAGACAGACACACTTTCGCATTTGTAATATTAGTATGGATGGATTTAGATTTTGTTTGTTACGAATCAATCGTAAAAACCCACATTTCTTTTTATGATAAATCAAAAAGTGCTGCATAAAGCAATGAATGGTCCGAAACCATTACGAAAGCGGTCACCGACTGACGTAGTGACGTCACATCGCTTGCTTCACGAGCACCTATATAAACATGCTAGGGTGACCAGCTTTCCGGCTACCTAGGGATTACTATGATACCTATAGTCCGCCATATTCCGTCCGTCCGTCCGTCCGTTGAAATGGAAATCGGGGTATGAGGCGGGGGCGCCCCGCACACCCGCTATAGAGTGCACTAAAATTTAGTCTTTAAAGAAAAACGAGAAAAAGTAAAAGATTATTTTAATAATGAAATTTAATTTAGAGAAAATATCAGAATGACGTCATTATTACCATAACTTTGTTCACATTCTTTAAAAAGAGCAACCGCCGAGTTTCTTGCTAGTTCTTCGTGGTAGGAAAGGCATAACGAACCAGTGGTTCAGAACATTTGACGATTCAAAAGTACTTGTATAAGTTTAAATAAATAAAAATATATTTATTTATTTATTTATACATAAATTTCGGAACAAGTTTAATGACCTCCTAGGAATGTGGAATATACTAGGTATGAGTGGGAGGTCCCGGGATCGATTCCCCGTAGTAGCAATTTGGACAACGTCTGAATTAGCTCTGATATGGTTAGAGACATCTGCATCAGCCGTAGCTACCATTCTACCAATTTAGCGTTATGGTATGTTGCCGAAGATGAATATGCCATACAACTTTTGGTTAGCTCGCTTCAATGTTAGACTAACATCATTAATTAGTAATTGTTAAGAGCTAACTGGTCAGTGAATTAAAAAAAGTGTTCGATATATTTTAGTGTGTGACGTTGTAAATTTTGAATGTTGATTGGATACCTGGCTCTCACCCAGGAGGCTCGGGTTCGATTCCCGGTATCGGAACCAATTTGTAAGGGTGGTAAATTCCCTTGTAATGTATATGAGGTGTTATAAATGAAATTTGCTAGATGTTAGGCAAAATTGTTTTTAATGTAACTTTTACCGGGGTCGCTTAATACATAGTGATGGCTAATAATGCTTAGTTATTCTAGCTTAATGCCAAGACTTAATTTAGATACATTAGAATGCCTTAGGTAGATAGTACATAAAATCTATGTTTTAAATTTAAGATGCCATTGGCATGGAATAGACAATGACACAGTAAAATTCATAAAATTGTTTCAAAATAAAAGCTCAGTAGTAAAGACAGGGTTCTTACTGTACACATACACTAAGAAGGTTCACTAAACTGTTCCAGGATACAAACATTTGCTTACTTGTAGGTGCGAAGACTGCAATGTAGCTGGACGGCATCGGCCAAGATCCAAAACTCAATTTAACTTGATTCTTCACAACCGAAATGTTTCCTTACAAAGATTTTCACCAAGTCTTATCCATAGAAATTAAGTTGCCAACGTGAATGTGCAAAAGAAATAAATACGAAAACCGAAAACTAAAAACGGAAACGCAAACGGAAACGCAAACGGAAACCCTGCAACAAAGAAAAACAAGATTATAATTTGTGCTGTGTGAAAATTTCGACACGTGGAATTTTCCCGATCAAACACAACTCACCTATTGAACTCCTGGCCACCAATGGTTTTCAGGAGTCCACCCACAACCCATTATCCTCATTTATTTGGGAAGGTAAAAATAACTGGAACTGAAAGGGAAATCATGAAATTAGGATTTTCTCCAACCAAACCGCCATTTTGTCGAATCCACATTACTTGATTTTTCACTCACCATAATTGATGAAACATTGAAATACGTTAGGATGACTAAATTTATAACAATTGTATTTTCCCAGGCGAAGCCATGGGCGAAAAGGAGTGAGATTTTCCTGGAACGAAAAAATTCGTCTTCACATGTTGACTCCAGAAAAATTCTAAATCTCACCAATCGGTGTTGCCAGACGCAACCCGAGTGTGGCCGCTCTCATTTAGTTTGATCATGAAGCCAATTCATTTTTGAATATTTGCGGAACCTAAGGATATATTATAAGAACCGTTTTGTTAATGACTTAACAATAAACAAATGATATTATGGTTTTATTTAATTATTTTGTTTTATTTTTACGACAATTGACAACGAAGCAAACGCCATCTATTGTGGCTCGAATGAACTCTGAACATCGACCCACGCGTAGTTCTGCACCTTGATGCTAGGTGGCACCAACATACTTTGAACAAAATTGATTTTTATTAAAAGCGAAACGCTAGTTAGTAGTTCAAAATTTACAACGTCACAATACTTAAACGCAAACGGAAACGCAAACGGAAACCCTGCAACAAAGAAAAACAAGATTATAATTTGTGCTGTGTGAAAATTTCGACACGTGGAATTTTCCCGATCAAACACAACTCACCTATTGAACTCCTGGCCACCAATGGTTTTCAGGAGTCCACCCACAACCCATTATCCTCATTTATTTGGGAAGGTAAAAATAACTGGAACTGAAAGGGAAATCATGAAATTAGGATTTTCTCCAACCAAACCGCCATTTTGTCGAATCCACATTACTTGATTTTTCACTCACCATAATTGATGAAACATTGAAATACGTTAGGATGACTAAATTTATAACAATTGTATTTTCCCAGGCGAAGCCATGGGCGAAAAGGAGTGAGATTTTCCTGGAACGAAAAAATTCGTCTTCACATGTTGACTCCAGAAAAATTCTAAATCTCACCAATCGGTGTTGCCAGACGCAACCCGAGTGTGGCCGCTCTCATTTAGTTTGATCATGAAGCCAATTCATTTTTGAATATTTGCGGAACCTAAGGATATATTATAAGAACCGTTTTGTTAATGACTTAACAATAAACAAATGATATTATGGTTTTATTTAATTATTTTGTTTTATTTTTACGACAATTGACAACGAAGCAAACGCCATCTATTGTGGCTCGAATGAACTCTGAACATCGACCCACGCGTAGTTCTGCACCTTGATGCTAGGTGGCACCAACATACTTTGAACAAAATTGATTTTTATTAAAAGCGAAACGCTAGTTAGTAGTTCAAAATTTACAACGTCACAAGTGTACTGATATTTTGACTGTCTTAATCCTAGTATTATGTATTTGACTGTCTTAGGCCTAGTATTATGTGTGATGCGCGAGTAAAAACGTTAACAAAAAAACTGTTAGGTAGGTACATAAATTAATCTTAGTACAAATGATAAAATATCAATTTATTATACACGAGTCTAACAAAAACCGTTGCTTTTTCGTAACTCGACAAAAGCATAATAAAACTTTACCACTGAAGAGATTCTCCAATAAATATTTATGAGTTTATCTTTGCATAGGTCAACCAAAGCTGTCTCTATGCAAAATACATCCATCTAATATTATAAATGAAAAAGTGTGTCTGTCTGTCCGTTAGCTTTTCACGTCCCATCAGTTTAACCGAATGTTGACGAAATTTGGTAGATACAAACATAGCTTGAATCTCGGAGAAGGACATAGACTGGAGTCAGAGTTTAGTTTCCACGGGATTAAAAAAACCGAAACCAAACCAAAGTTCTAGATCATCTAGATTTTAGTACCTAAGTAATAAAAAATGTCATTAAAAATATGAGGATAAAATCTTATAATTCTATTAATAATTTATTACACAATAAATACTACTCGTAAAATATCAATGTAAAAATATTGTAAACGTGATAAAAAAAGGTTGTAAAAGCAACATAATTAGTAAATGTGACCCTTAGACATGCTAGACTAGACTAAATATAACTCATCATTTGTTAGTTTCGATAGTTGAACTTAAAAAACTTAACATGATTTTATTATTACTAATCAAATAATTTTCACGACTATTCAATATTTTATTATATATACATATATATTATTTATATTCAATATTTCAATACTAATTAACCATTTTGTACTAGACTCTATTTAGAAAACAAGGTCAATACCAATTATTATTGTTAGCAAAAAGGTGTCTAGAGAATATCAATTTAACAAGCGGTCAAGGATGGTTAGTATAATTCAGATTTCAGATGCCATTTGTTAACTACTTACAGACAAAAGTACTTGATTTTTATCCGATTACGACAAAGCCAAAGTGGTAGGGTTATGATTGTTAATAATTATATTAATATTATTACCTCTTGCTAATTCCACAACTAAAAAAATAAGTATAATAAGAAAAATTAATTTAAGGTTAGATCAATAGTTTCTTAAAATTGCAGAAAAATAGTTAACATATAATGTTAATATTAAATGTAAATATTAACTTATCATAATAATAAATCATAATAAAAGTTTATTAACCCAAGATACAGCTAGATTCTGATATTAGGCGGGCAAAATTGCGGGTTTTTGTTAGATATAATACCCATATTGTTTTTATCAAAACAAAAGTAATATTTTCTGCTATAGGCCAAGGTTAACTAAATATTAAACAAAAGTTTTATTTAATAAAATATATCAGCAGATTTTAGTAAAACAAATAGGTGCTTATTATTTTGTTTTAATTAGGTTTCTCGATTTATCTACTATAATGTGGTTTTCAAGCTTATATAAGACTAAAACATTGGGAATAATAACATTATGTCATATTTTGTGATATTCTCTATCCTATAGGACATCAGTTATACAACTGGTCATTGCGTATGATACTTGCCTATGAAATAATATGCCAATCATTGCGCATACTATGACAAAATAGATATAAGATAGTAAAGGTAATCCGATGACTTCATAGTAACTTATTAGCATATTGTCAATTGTCTTAATGCAGGCTGCTTTTTGGAGTATAATCTCATTTATGATCTTATTTTATATCAAACTATATTATTATACCCGCGACTTCGTACTCGTGAGTAACACCAAATTTTAACCCTCTATTTTATCTCCCTTAGGGGTTGTAAAATAACTTTCGACAATCCTTTCTTCGCAGATATCTACGTCATATAAAACATCATAAGCTATCTGCATGCCAAACAGCCTGATTCGTCCAGTAGATTGAGCTGTGCTTTGATAGATCAGTCAGTTAGTTACCGTTTCCTTTTATATATTTAGACTAGACTAGCAATTTCGTCATTGGATTTAGCTTGGTAAGTACCCCGTGGGAATACTTTAATTTTCCGGAAGCAGTTTATATCCTTCTCGGGAATGAAATATATCTGAACCTATCACATTTTCTCAAAATCGTTGTGATTGTTATATTTGCGCATTAGGTACTACACTCATTTTGATATAGGTAATTATATTTCAAAACTATAAAAATAAAACATTTTTTGTTTAGTTAATTAGAATCAGGAAGTAAATAATTATAAACAAAAATGAACAAAACGCAGCTGCCTGTGATAAAATAAATAAATTGCTTATTGTGCAAAATTATGTATGGTATAAAAACAAAGAAGATTATTACAGTCCTGTGAAAATTAAAAAAAATCTTCCTTTGTACTACTATTACAAAATTTGAACATTTTCACACTTTTGTTACCTACGTAATACCATCGCATTTTACCTACAAATTGCATTAAAATTGAATCACAATTGAAAATGGTGCCATACAGTTACTATATTATTATTATTTTTCAAAAAAATTATAGCTAGTGTCACTTGAAAATATGATGTAAGGATTCCAACGATACCCCGTACATCCTAATCTGTTCACGTTTTTTTTAATTTTTAAAGACTTTTAGCCATGTTAAATGACTAATATTACCCTTTTCTCTCCAACTAAGCGTCAGGCTTGTGCTAGGAGTAGGTACGACAATAGTCCAACGGGCGGGGTTTGAACCGTCGACCTTTCGGTTTTCAGTCCACTCCTTTACCGGTTGAGCTATTGAGGTTTATATTTAAAAGTCATGGTGGAATATAAAAACTAATATACTCATGAATACATGAAAACGTTACATTTCTTTTTTGGATAGTCGTGTTAATATTTAAATGAAAATAATTTTGATGTAGTAGGTAAATATATATCTTATTAAAGACCTCTATCAAAAGTTAATATTAATCATCTGTAACCTCTGGCACGAAACTTTGACACTAATCAATGCTATCATTCATTTGGTTGTATGAAATTATTCCACTATTGATTAAAATAATTTTTATCTTTATTTTATTGGTTTGCCAAAAGATAATACACATATAAGAAACAAAATACAGTGCACTCAGTAAAAAAAATTGCGTGTACACCCAATTACTTTATTATTTAGAGCCTCAATAGCTCAACGGGTAAAGGAGCGGACTGAAAACCGAAAGGTCGACGGTTCAAACCCCGCCCGTTGCACTATTGTCGTACCTACTCATAGCACAAGCCTGACGCTTAGTTGGAGAGGAAAGGGGAATATTAGTCATTTAACATGGCTAATATTTAAAAAACAACAAAAAATTACTGCCCAACCGGCATGCATTTTTACAAGAGTGCAAGTGCGGGATTACCAGTTAACTTAAATCTAAAAATACAAATATGACAAAACACTATAGGTATAATTAAAAAAAAATTTACTATATAACAAGAAAAATTGAAAATTAAGAGGAAGCATACGACAATTTTAACAAACACTCTCAACATTATTGCAATTACAGTGCGACAAGGCTCTCTTGGCACTTGAATGACAATGACAGGGGGGCGCTGTTAGAGAACAAAGGCTTAGAATATTCAAACAAGAACAAATACTTGACGGCAACGTTAGTTTCGATTTTCGCCACGCGCCAAGATAGCCTTGTCGCACTGTATGTCTAATGTAGTAAAGGATTAGTATTATGAATTTAATAGAATACAGGCTTTATAGTAAATGTTGCCATTATCTTAATTAAAAGGAAAAATTTATACGTGTCAAGTAAACGTTGAAACATGAAATTACGACACTAATAATAAATTCACTACCTAACCCATGGGCACCCTAATACATGTATGATTGCAATTTCTTTATGCAATAGCAAAAATAAGGACACATGTTTACAGTGACTGAGTGAGTGATGATAAATATATATATGCGACTAGATGCCGCGACTTCGTCCGCGTGGATGGAAGTTTCCTTTGAATTTCCGGGATTAAAATTAGCCTATGTTCTTCCCCGGGATGCAAGTTATCAGCTCTGTACCAAATTTCATCAAAATCAGATCAACGGATGGGCCGTGAAAAGCTAGAAGACATACAGACGCACTGTCGCATTTATAATATTAGTATGAAGGATATGGATTAAAATTAAAGTTTTATAGCGACCTTATTCTAAACCAGAATTATGTTAATCACAGCTTATTCTAGGTTTGCCGAATATATCTACTAAACATATAAAAACATATGTAAATGCCAAATCAAAACGGGCAAAGTCACCGCACCATAACCTGATAACAATCGATTATAGTCGCCACTTGTTTGCCTCGACTACTACTTTTAGTTTACGTTTACTAACACAATCGCATACAACACTCAAGATCACTCTGATGGGGATCGATAATATCCCACGCGTGGGCGTGGCCGCACCCCACGCCGATATTCGGCCTAAATGCTTCACAAATTAATTCAAACTTTGCGCCATATTACAAAACGATTTGCCCATAACAGATTCTATAGATATGCCTTTTCTTGATTTCAGGTGAGAGCTGCATAGAGAAACCGCTCGCGACCCTGTGGAGGAACTACCAGCAGTCCACGAAACCCGACGTGGTGATGAAGCTGTCCGTCACCAACTCCGGTCTCAAGGGTTTCACCAAAGAACACGGTCTCACCGAGTACTGGTCACATCGCATCACGTACTGCGCGTCCCCACCCCACTACCCCAAGCTGTTCTGCTGGGTGTACCGCCACGAGGGCAAGAAGCTCAAACACGAACTGCGCTGCCACGCCGTTCTCTGCACCAAAGAATCCATATCAAAGAAAATCACCGAGGAACTACAGGTCAAGCTCAAACAGGCCCTAGTTGAATTCAAAAAGGATAGAATCTCCAAGCAAAACGCAAGGCTCAGCCTCGCAAATAGCGTCTACGACAACCCCAGCATGCCGCGCAGGAAAATACTTCTAAGCGTCGGAGCGACGAACTACCGACCGCCGCTAGAGAGATCAAAGTCAGCTCCTAAACTCGGTGCCATCGAAGAACTCTGCTCAGAAGAAGACGAAGAGGAAGCGGAAATGAATGCGAAAAAGGAGCGATGCCAGTTCACGACGGAACTTTCCACGTCACAGACTCTAGACAGGCGGCGATCCGAAATGATGTCACCCCGCAAGCTATCCTGCCCCGAAGGAGTAATGGATAGGATGCTGCTAGAGTCCGAGAAAAACAAGGTAGAAGCGGCCGAGAAGCTAATCAACCTGCTCGTCCAGGAGAGCAAACTGAAGGCGGAAATCGAACGCCAAAATGAAACTAGTCAAGAACGTATCGAAAAACTGGAATCGAGATTGAAAACGCTCGAGTCGATCGAGGAGACCGTCGAATTGAACGACAGTTTGAGCGCGATCTGCGATAGGAAAAATTTGTTATCTCAAAGTAACTACCTCGTCACGGACAGTGATGATGGGTCTGTTTCTTCAGGGTGCGAGACGGCGAGCACGGTCACCTCGAGCGACGCCGAGCCGTCGTCGCTTCCTTCGCAGTTCTCTCATGAGGAGCATAAGGAGTTGGACAGTGATGAAGAGCGGGTGCCAATGTTCGGGAGGATGCGTAACTTCGAGAGCGCGTCACTGAGGAACGGCAGTAGATGTTATACGAACTCCATTCACACCCTGAGCAGGGACTCAAATAGCACGGTAGCTTCAGATGAAGTCATCCATGTACCGATCGGGGAGAAGAATACATTCCGTCGGCGCTCCACGTATCCTCCCCTAAGAACTGACTCCAGAATACTGGAATCGAAGTTCGAGAATCTCATTGACAATTTGACAGATGTGGACAGTTTAAACTCTAGCACGGAGACTGAAGTTTTCAAAAACTCTGGCGATAACGACAGCGCATGCAGCGATGAATCTGGTTATTCTGAACTTCTGGATGGCAAAGAGAGTATTATTGGCAACACTATTATGGTCTAATCTAATGATTAAGAGGGGTTTATACGTATAGTATGCGACAGATCGAGATGGTAATCGGGGAGGGAACGCCCCGCACACCCGCACTAACCCGGTGCGGGCGAGCGTGGGTGACGTGCGGGTGTGCGAGGCGTCCCTCCCCCTCAATTGCCATCTTGACCTGTCGCGGACTATAGTACGCTTTAAACAAATGTAGTTAGGCTCTCATTTGAACTAACCAATCAAACGCAATGAAATTTTCTAGATACGTTCTAGAAACTAATATCTGCTTGTGGTGCTGCGTGTGGAGTTCTGTTAAAATATTCAGTTTCAAAGATAAACCGTCTCAAGAATTTACACACAAATCTTTGATACCTTAAATAACTTCTTATTTTTAAAGTTACACAACTTTAAAACTAAGTAGTTATTTCTAAGGAATTTATATTATATTCTAAATTCATAGGTATCAAAAATTGCGGACTTCTCTAGTGTAAAAACACTATAAAAATTATAAAAATGCTTTCTAAGGAAATCTGGCAAACCACAGACATATTATGTAGATATTGGTTTCTAGGACGTGTCTCCAAAATGACATGGGTTTGATTCTTTAATGAGGACCAAACTACGTGTGTATGGAGCGAGCGACAGAGAGACTTCCGTTAATTGAGAAAGAATATGTCTGAAAAAGCCACAGCAATGCACGGTACCGCTAACTTTTAGGGTGAGTTCAGACGTTCAATAAAAATCACGATCTTATATTGATGGGATCACGAATGGGCTATAATAGTTCTTGCATTTTACGAGGGCGCGTGGCTCATGCCATGTATAAGTCGTATCGATATAAGTAAAGTAAAATACTGTAGCCGGCAAGAAATATTGTACATCGACATAAAGAATGAGATTTCGGCTATGCCACCTGTGTGACGTTTTGTCGGTCTCAACGACAGAGACAACGCTCTACGAAACCTTTATCTATCTCTAAAGGTCGATGTACAATATTTTCTGCCGCGTACTGTAAATGGGTTGCGACCGCTTGCTAGCGACTGATTGGTCCGGCAGGCACGCACACATACGCAATGTGCTTGTATACGACGTAACCACAAATACAGTACGTAACAGAAAATAATGTACATCGACCTTTAGAAGGAGAATAGCGGATTTGTAGAGCACTCTCTCTGTCGTTGAGACCGACAAAACGTCATAATATAGGTACGAGTGACAGAGACAAAGCCGAAATTTTCATTCTAAAGGTCGATGTACATTGCTTTCTACCGCGCACTGCGCTCGCGAATTGCAAGAACTAGGTACCTACCTATAACGTATTTTTATTGGACGTCTGAGCATTGCCTTATATTAGGATTTAGCTTATACCTACTTGTTTATTATTAGATGTAAATAACAGGGTACATAATGTACTTTATCCAGTTGATATACTGTTGTTTTAGATACCTCTATGTATATATTGTAATTTAGTTTGTAAAATTTGATTTTACGAATAGTAGAAAAAGATTTTAGATATTTTTATTATTATTTTTATTCTTTATCTCGAATTACTGTTTTGTTTGTTAATATAATAAATAAATAATTAATTATTTATCGCTCGTGTAATATTAGTTAATTGATGTAAAGTTTAGATTGAATTCTCAATGTAATTTAATGAATCTGTTTTATGTATAATTGTATAATTAGGTATACAGGAGGACTATAGGTACTTACACATTCCACTTATGTATACATTAAACACCGTTTATTATTTCGGGTCAACCATGTGACATGTCTGTAGTGAGGATTTGAAACATAATAAAATATAAGAAAAATATTCTAAATCTGTATTTTATTTTCCCTTTTAATAATATCATAATATCCATTGAGAATAATTATAATACTTACCACAAAGCTTATCAAAGGAAAGATAAGATCTGATCATGCTTTCAATTGATACACATTATGGTATCATTTCAGAATATAAGTAGGTATCTGTATTTTTTTGTAAAATTACGAATTACGATATTTGTATATTTGAGCTATATCGGTTATTCTGGTTTTCCTACGTTCCATTTCTGATTCGATCACATAAAATCAGTACCATTATTTATAAATGCGAAAGTGTGTTTGTTTGTTGGTTTGTTGGTTTGTCCATCAATCACGTCGCAACGGTGCAACGGATTTACGTCATTTTTTGCATGGGATAAAGACCTGGAGAGTGACATAGGCTACTTTTTATCCCGGATAATCAAAGAGTTCCCACGGGATTTTTAAAAACCTAATTCTACGCGGAGGAAGTCGCGGGCATCATCAGTCAATAAGTACTTACCTTCTCGTCTTATCTGAAAAATATAAGTCCGTTACTAATAACTAAACGTATCTGCAACCGAAACACCATCTGTTGCCTCTTGCTATAAGTAGTAGGTACGGTTGGTATAACCCTTGTAAACCAACCACTAATTGTCACGCAAACACCTGCTACATGCAGTAGGTATACTATACGTATAATGTTTTACTTTATAAAATAATAAAAAAATAAAATAAAAATCTTTTTTATTCGAATAAACTTTTACAAGTACTTACGAATAGTCGGATGCATCTACCACTGGTTCGGAATGCCTTTCCTATCATAATAATATATATATATATATATATATATATATATATATATTATTATGATAGGAAAGGCACTAGATGATAGATTTTGGTTGTTTAAATCCCGGGTGAAAACTTTAATTTTCCCGCTAAAAATCACTACCCAATCCCGTATTACAAAATTTGTTGTGTAATGTGTTGTGTCGTCGCACCGGAGCAACGAATCGACGTGATTTTTTGAATGGGTAGGTATAATTTAAAACCTGGAGAGCTACTTTTTATCCCGGAAAATCAAATAGTTCCCACAGGATTTTTATAAACCCAAATACACACGTCCGAAGTCGCGAGCATCAGAGAGTTATTTTATAAATCCGTCTCCTATCCCGGAGGCGGACAACAATTTTCTGGGATAAAATGTACCTACTACCTTTCCGAGGTGCAAGCTCTCACTCTCATTATTAGTTACTACCAAGTAAACCTGCATGCCTGAGAGTTGTCCATAATGTTCTCAAAGGTGTGTGAAGTCTACCAATTCGCACATGGCCGGCGTGGTAGACTATGGCCAAAACCCTTCTCACTCTGAGAGGAGACCCGCGCTCTGTAGTGAGCCGGTGATGGGTTGATTATGATGATGATGATGAAGTTTCCCATGCCGGGAACCGAACCTCGGGCCCTCCCACTAATAAAACCACAGAGCTCACTTCTGCGCGAAGGAGGTCGTGACGTCATACTTCATGAGAACCTGCTCGTCGAACTTGTATCAGCATCACTCGAGATGTTATCTTAAAACTGAACGCGGACGAAGCTGTCGAATTAATGAATTCTTGCAAAAGGTATATTTAGTAGGTGTCAAGTGTTCCAAACTGCTAAAAATAACGTGACAAAAGGTTATTTTACAATCCTGCTGTTCTGTGGGTAAAAAGTGGCTAACCCCAAAAAAGCTGTTTTTGAGTTATCGCCAAAAAGCATGGGAATTGAATAAAAACGGCCAATCCGGCGCGAGTCTGTCTCGCAGACTCGCGCACCGAGGTTTCCGTACTACAGTCGTATTTTTTTGACATTTTGAACGATAAATCAAAAACTATCATCATCATCATGATCAACCCAAAGCCGGCTCACTACAGAGCACGAGACCCGTGCTCTGTAGTGAGTATTCTCTAAAGGTGAGATCTATAGAGCGCACTCTGACTTAGCTTAGACTTAAGACAGCGATAAAACGAGACAGAGCTACATCTCTCACATTAATCTGTCTCGTTTTAACTCAATCTTAAGACTGAGCAAAGTCAAAGTGCGCTCTATAGATCTCAGCCTCAGAGTGAGAAGGGTTTTGGCAATAGGCTGCGGATCTATGCACTAACTATGTATTTGGTATGGTATGGATTTATCAAACACGCTCATTGTAGGTATATAGGCTAGCGTTAGACTGCAATTACAACAAGTAATGATGCAGCCAAAGGTGCAGCGCGCCTGCCTTATTCACTCTTCTTTTGAAGGTATATTTGTACCAATATTTAGTATAGCTAGCGGGGAAAATGGAAGCGGGAAGGGTATTCCATATTCTAGCAGCACGTATTAATTATTTTTGGGGTTAATCCGCTTTTCAGCAAAAGTAAGGATGGCTACAATAAGCCTTAACTTTTAAACAATCGATCAGGTTTGAAATTTATTGTTGGACATAATAATTCTACCCTTTACAGTTTTTCCTTCTACCTGGTAGGTATATATGACCTTTTTCGTGCGGGGTTCACGGAAAGACCCCCAGGTCATCGACCGACAAGGACACGTCGGTCAGTCGGATTGTTACCTGCCATTCGTGAGGATAAATACAAATGATTGCTGGACTTTTCGAGAAAACGACTATCAATCATTACTGCCGACTTTGTTTATCCTGTCTATGACTGTGATAGCCCAGTGGTTAGGACATCGGCCTCCTCATCGGAGGTCGGGGGTTCGATCCTCGCACATCTCCACCTCAAATAAAAAAAACATACAGTCGAATTGAGAACCTCCTCCTTTTTTTGAAGTCGATTAAAAAGAATACCCGGCTGAGTTTGTTGTTGGCTCCTCTCTTCTCAGACTTGAACGCGTTTGGAATCCTCGTAGCTTTAGTTTGAAGTGTGCATAAACATAATAAATTAGTACTTATTTTCAACTTTCAAAGTAAGATTAATATACCAAGAGGGGTATCATATGAAAGGGGCTTTACATGTACATTCTAAAACAGATTTTTATTTATTTTTATGTATCACAGAACATACCTCGTACATCCAAATCTGTTCGACATTTAGAAGTTAACACAAACATGAACCCTGAAAACAGTAGGTAAGTAGGGTAGGTACACGCCTGTTTTGGGCAGTCATGTAAAAAAAATATATAGAAGTAAGTCAAGGAGGTATTATGGAGAGACATGTTATATTAATTCAGCAAATCATTGGAAAGTCAATACCCTGCATGATTCAGTGTTGTGGCGCTCGTCTCCATGGAGATGACCTGGTTCGACTCCCGGTCAAGGAAATCCTGAATATTTTGACTGTTACAGCAACTTTCCCAAAATGTACTTAGTCAAAGCTAAAACAAAAATACCTATTCATTAGGCAAGCGGATTTACGCTTTGGTTGCATTGTATTATTTAAAATAACATGAATTATTGTTTTATCTCATGGATCTTTATTTCAAACTAAAGATCCACGAGATTAATAGGATTTTTTATAATACTAATTACAAATAGAGTGCCTAGGCTTAACGAATTAACGTTGCATGTCGTTATTATGTAGGTAGGTAGCATCGATATAAATGACAAGATATGGTCAAGCGAACAAAATTTTTCACGGTTTTGGAACCAAATAAATCAGCGCTACCTCTTAGATACTAATGAACGACCTGTTTGAAATCCAGACGTCACTGAGGTTGCATTGGTGCTAAATAAACATTTTAGGACCAATGACTTGAGTCGGTAGGTACATGCGTGGTACGTGCCGTCAGAGGAAGTACAGTACACAGCCGCAATTGATGAACATCGGCCTTTACAATGATATTTCAGCTTCGTAGAGCGTTGTCTCTGTCACTCATACCGATATGACGTTTTGTCGGTCTCAACGACCGAGACAGTGCTCTACGCTATCTCCTTCTAAAGATCGATGTTCATCACTTTTGGTCGCGTAGGTACTGTAATTACCTACTATTATAACTAGTCTGTCTCTGTGTTTTTAAGGTTCTGTACCTCAAATGAAAAAAAGGAACCCTAGTAGGATCACTATGTTGTCTGTCTGTTTTCATTCCGTATGTCCGTCGTGTCTGTCAAGAAAACCTATAAGGTACTTCCTGCTGACCTAGAGAATCATTTTTGGTAGGTAGGTAGGTCTAGTGAAACAATAAATCCGAAAACCGTGAATTTGTTACAACAAAATATTTAAAATGTGTTCATGAACAAATAACTACCTACCTAATTAGTTTTTTCAATTTTCAAAGTAAGATTTTACCAATACTTACCAAGTGGGGTATCATCCTATGCATTATCCTATTGCTAGATGATGCCCGCGACTTCATCCGCGAGGATTTTGGTTTTTAAAAATCCCGTGGGAACTCTTTGATTTTACGGGATAAAAAGTAGCCTATGTCCTTTCCCGGTATGCAAGCTATCGCTGTACCAAATTTCGTCAAAATTGGTTGTGCGTATGGGACGTGAAAGGCCAGTAGACAGACAGACAGACACCCTTTCGCATTTATAATATTAGTATGGATTCAATGTACTCTGTGTCTACTACCTACCTATTTAATAAGTTAAATAATTATTCGAGGTGGTCTGTGGTAAACCAAAAAAAAATATTCGACTCTCGCTTTTAATGTTCCGGAGATAGGTATCCTGAAAATGTGTTTTTTCATATTTTTGAATCTGTATCCATAAAGTGCCATCTGATGTAAATTTGTTGAACTAGCTTAAACAGCGCTGTCCTGTGAAAAAAGTTCGAACTTCTACAAGGATGGATTCACCGCTGCCACTGTCAACATTCACGTCACATCGTAATACATAAAATGTGCAACAGATGTCGTTAATAGTTCACGTTTTTGGAAAAGATATTTTGTAAAAAGTATAATCTTCTTCGCATCTATATGCGAAAGTGAAAATATAGGTTCAGTAAGTACTTACTTAAATAAAAATCAATCATTAGATCCTAATTTCATATTTTCATACGATTTACGAATCAATGCGAACTGTTCAAAGTTTTGTGGAAATTATACCGAACTTTCATGCCACATCGTAGTATATACAATGTCTGACAGATGTCGCTAATAGGTACTATTTCAATTCTAGTTTTTTTTTTAGTTTTTGACATAGATAACTAATTTACTAATTTCTATCTTTATTATTCGTTTATTTTTAAACTAAATTGATCGTTTTAAGTTTGCAAGGATCACCATCATCATCATTATGATCAACCCTGGCCGGCCTGATCACGGGTCTCCTCTCAGAATGAGACGGGTCCATAGTGTACCTTGAGTCTACCACGCTAGCCAAGTGCGGATCGGCAGACTTCACAAACATTATGTAGAACTCTCAGGCATGCAGGATTCCTCACGATGTTTTCTTCACCGTTAAAGCAAGTGATATTTTATAAGTAATTGTTCAAAACGCACACAGGTCCTAAAGTGCGTGCAGGAAGGTAAAGGTAAATAAATCTTTAAATCTAACAAGTGCAAGGATGACAGGTATGACAATAGCGTGACAATAAGACAAAAGATTTCGGAAAAATAAGACGGTAGCATTTACGGAGGTAAATATTTTGGTTTGTTCATTGTTTGGACCCCGGCAGGTGCTTTTGGATCTACTGCTATTATATTGGGCGACGAATTCTTGTGCAATTCAATAGCATAGGTAATTGTTTGGTAGTCAAAATAACGAACAAAATGGCGATTAAAGTGTGACAAGAAGAAATAACTCAGTAGGCAGGCACTGGTCCTATATCAATCAGGTAGAGTAGACGTGAAAAAAAGATTACTAATGCTATGAAGCAAAGTGTGTTATGTAAAGGTTGAAATTATAGGTTAAAACTTATTTTATAATTAGTATTAATAATGAAAGTAATAGGTAGTAGGTACATACTTTTTTATAATTAATAATGAATATTTTTTATAAAGAAACTGACTGTTTCTATTTTCTTTTACCCAAGATTTAAGATGCGCCATTCTAGCAATTCTTCTAGAGTTTAGAGTTCAAAGAGAGATCGCGTAGAGAAACTTCAAGCATAGCTCTCTTCGTCGCCCGCTGAGTGACTTGAGATTTCTTATGAGGCCCATAGTTAGCGACTAAGATAGCGACCATGTCTCGGATCCATATGACATAATATATCATCACGCACACGCAATGTTCGAAGACTTTGGTCTATAAGCACTGAGGGATTTCGGACGAGAAGACATCTCGAAGCTTCCCGAATGCTGCCCAGCCGAGTTGGATCTCTTTTACATCATTTTACATCAAGTAGTATCACGTTCACGTATACGAACGGCATCTCTTATTGGAACTTAGAGCCTCGATAGTTCAACGGTTAAAGGAGTGGACTGATAAACCGAAAGGTTGCCGGTTCAAATCTCACCCGTTGCACTATTGTTGTACCTGCTCCTAGCACAAGCTTTACGCTTAATTGGAGGGGAAAGGGGAATATTCGTCAGCAAAAAAAAAATTGTCCCCTTTTCGTCACTGTCTTGTTTGCGACTCCTGACTGTCCCTCTGGTGTGACAAATGCCCGCCCACGTCTACATTGTCGCTGGCTAAGGTAGCTTTTTTTATTATAAAGGTAGGTAAATATTGCACAAAGATGTAGGTCGATTGTTCCACTTAATGCTTAAAATTGTTAGAAGCACATTTTCTTTGTCAACTTGTGCTACCGAATCCTAATCAAGAACAAAAAGTGTTTTTTCGATACATTCCAATACAATCGATAGATGTCGGGTATTATTTACAATCGTCCAAATTTTTAACTGAATTCAAGAAAGGAGACCTCTGTTTATTAAAGTCGATCATAATTCGATTAGGTAGGTATAAGTGCCGCAAATTGCTAATACGTGTGGCCGCCATTTTAGTGACGGCAGCACTAGACTGAAGTTTCGAGCTGTCGGTATGTTTTTACTTAAATATACGTCGATCAAAAAGACGTCATTTCGATGTTAATGAGACATGGTTTCAGCGCAATAGCAATTTGCTGGACTTATTTACCTATTTTATTTTTAGCCGTTGCAACCTGCAAAATTCCATGACTCTATGCCAACGGTAAGTAGCCTATAGGTTTTGATTTCCTTGACAGGTCTTGGCAGACAGACAGCAAAGTAATCCTGGAGATACGACTCTAAAAAGCCATTAAAAAGCGCCAAGCTTCAAAATGCTGAACAGGTTTTGATTGGCCGTGTGAATACATAGTATTAAACCATGTAGGTAACTTTTTGAGCTTTTTCTATATAATATCTGTACGCGACACGTCGAGATGGCAATCGGGGAGCGAACACCCCGCACAGCCCCCGCGTTATCCAGTACCCGCCTCATACCCCGATTGCCATCTCGACGTGTCGCGGAGTAGGTATATTCGCAGTACACAAGATCGAGGTCAGTGTGCCACCGCACACATCACTGAGGCCAGGGTTGCCCCTCGCCATTAATCCGGGTTTCCCTGACTTTGTCCCTAGTTTCCACACCCACAAGGTTGTGTAATGTATTGTGTACTAGCTTATGCCCGCGACTTCATCCATGTGGACTACAAAAATTTTAAACCGCTATTTTACCCATTTAGGGGTTGTATTTTCAAAAATCCTTTCTTAGCGGATGCCTACGTCATAATAGCTATCTGCATGCCAGCTTGATACTCCAGTAGTTTGAACTATGCGTTTATAGATCAGTCTATCAGTCAGCCAGTCACCTTTTCCTTTCATATTATATTAGCTTATTCCCGCGACTTCATCCATGTAGATTACAAAAATTTCAAACCGCTATTTTACCCATTTAGGGGTTGAATTTTCAAAAATCCTTTCTTAGCGGATGTCTACGTTATAATAGCTATCTGCAAGCCAAATTTCAGCTTGATCCGTCCGCTTGATGCGTTGATAAATCAATCAGTCAGTCACCTTTTATATAGTTAGATTTAGAAGATTTAGATAAATAATAATAATTTGTGATTATTTTATTTATTAACTAGCTGAAGCCCGCGACTTCGTTCGCGTGGATTTAGGGTTTCAAAATCCCGGGGGAACTCTTTGATTTTCCGGGATAAAAAGTAGCCTATGTCCCTCTCCAGGTCTTTAACTACATATACCTACCCATGCAAAAATCCATTGCTCCGTTGCGACGTGATTGAAGGACAAACCAACAAACAAACATCTCTTCTTCGATCCGAAATCTGGGGTGTTCGAGCTCCTTGGCCTACTTCGGAGATTTTACACAAATGACAACCCTAGCTTTTCCCAACTGTTACTTCGAAGTTTACTTTTTAGTTTTACTCGAAAATTAATGCACGCGACAGTTTGTGATATTCATGAGACCGTGATATCGCAAAATATTCAGCTTCGTAATTTAAGCTAAATGACTAATAAATAATGATCAACTTTCTCCTGCAACTGGGAGCAAAACTACGAATAAATAACCTTATTCATACAAAAACTAAAAATGAAATTGAGGTAAGTACGGAACCCGGAAAATGAGCCAGCCCTTCTGTCACTAGATGAGGCTATTAATCGCGGTGAAATGTCTCGTAAATTTCTTTTAGCACTAAGTGCCGTACTCAGAGTCGCTTAATCGTTACTTATGTTTAGTTAAAACTAGACAGAGCCTATATCTCTCACATAAATCTATCTCGTCTTAAGTAACGATTAGCGACTCTGAGTACGGCGGTTAGACTCCATGGTCCCAGGGTCTCCACGGCAAACGGAACAAAACTGTAACTCTCGATAGGAAATAGAAATAGAAATAGAAATAGTTTTTTATTTGCCAGAATGTGGTACAATTTGGTCTTAAATCTAGGAGAGGCATACTTGCGCCGCTTGCCGTTTTCAGCTTTCCGCTGCGGCTCCCGGTCTTGATGCTGTCTCCCTGATATGACACGGGGCCACAGAATAATATAATAGTACCAAGCCAATATGCCACTGGAACATCAATCGACAAACGATAAACGACAAGTGGGAACGGGGGGTTACGCGGGTGTTTTATCGTGTTTGTTCGTTCGTTTGTTTCACCACAGAATCTAAATATATAAAATGAAAACGTGACTGACTGACTGAATGACTGACTGACTGACTGATCTATCAACGCACAGCTCAAACTACTGGACGGATCGGGCTGAAATTTGGCATGCAGATAGCTATTATGACGTAGGCATCCGCTAAGAAAGGATTTTTGATAATTCTACTCCTAAGGGGGTGAAATAGGGGTTTGAAATTTTGTAGTCCACGCGGACGAAGTCGCGAGCATAAGCTAGTATAATATAATAGTACGTTTCACCTCTTTCCATTTAAGTCTCCATTCAAACCATAGCTCACCTTCAAAAAGGACGAGCAAATTGACAGTACCCGCTACCTGCGTTTTACTCAAAAGATACAAAAGTTATATTATACTAAATTAAGATACTGCCAAGGGTCACTGGTAGAGATCTCTCATAGAGATAATCGAATTAATTAATCATAATCATTTATTTATTTTGCTCAGATATGGTAGGTACAAGTATATTATTATTTAGGTACATTGGGTCTTAAAAATTTAATTTTGGTAATCAGTCACATACCTATTCTATACAATGAACCAAAAGCTTAATTTGCTGTAATCCGCTGAAACAGGTCGAATCTGTATGGTGCAACATGCAGCATGCGAAATGCACCACCCGCCCTCCCACTGCTAAACATGCAGGAAGAAGCAGCCACCAGGCAAGCAATACGCACCACCACCACGCAGCACCACACAAATCCCAAACACACTCGACGCACGTTTGGCCCGACACCGGAGCGAAACCTCGACCTGTTTCAGCGGATTACAGCAAATTAAGCTTTTGGTTCATTGTATATCATGGACTTCCGCAAAGTAACGCCTGCTTCTATACAACATACCTATTCTGCCAAGCATGGCGTGCAAAATTAATTGAACCCAGCATCTCATTTCACCGTCTTAAAATATTGTTATGTCATCATGTCAAAGTTATTAATAATTCAAATAAGATAAGTGCACTTTTACTCTCTTTTTCTCTTTATTGTAAACTAGATGATGCCCGCGACTACGTCCGCGTGGATTAAAAAAAAAAAAAATCCTTTAATTCGACCATAAAACACGATCATAATTTGTTAGTAATAACACACGCCTTAAAAACTAATGTTAGTAATCTTATAACTATTTACCTAATCCTAATACTATATCTAAGACAGGCCTGATTAGTCAGCACGTGCACCATATGACAATGGTTCAGGTACTGACAATCAAACCTGTCAGCAAATGCCCTCAGGATACCACTGGAGCTAGCCGTTTAAAATCCTGTGGGAACTCTTTAATTTTCCGGGATAAAAAGTATAACCTATGTCCTTCCCCGGGATATAAGCTAACTCTGTACCAAATTTCATCAAAATCGGTTGAACGGTTGGGCTGTGAAAAGCTAGCAGACAGACAGACAGACAGACACACTTTCGCATTTATAATATTAGTATGGAAGTATGGATGTTTTCGGTACAAATAAATAAATAAAAAAGTTAGTATAAAACAATAAACCTGTACCTTGGTCCTCGCTAAACGTAACCCTTTGCCCTTTAGCGCGTCGGTGCCGCGCGCCAGTGATCGAGGGCGCGCGCCGGTAAGTGGTAACCTAAAATGCAAGTGGAGCGAGCGGCCTCCATTCCGGCTTTTCGGAGCCGAGATCCGCACGGTCTGTGCGAAACTGTTTTATTGGCGTTTGGCTTACTTTATTATATATTAGGTACATTAAAAGTGAAACAACTAAATATTAATACTTATATATAAGGAAAGGTGACTGACTGACTGACTGACTGACCGACTGACTGACTGAATGATCTATCAACGCACAGCTCAAACTACTGGACGTATCGGGCTGAAATTTGGCATGCAGATAGCTATAATGAAATGACGTAGGCATCCGCTAAGAAAGGATTTTTGAAAATTCAACCCCTAAGGGGGTGAAATAGGGGTTTGATATTTTTTTAAGTCCACGCGGACGAAGTCGTGGGCATAAGCTAGTTTAATATAAAGAAAAAGATCATAGCCATTGTTTTTAAAACAAACAAACTTCCTGTAAAACTTACAATGTCTTAAACTTTTAATGTTTTTTACTAATAGAAGCACATGTTGTCACCAAAACAACGCAGTTAAAAACAATGATAACAGCTTGTTAAACAAAATAGACCCATAATCATGCTTTCTTCACGCTAAAGATGGTAATAACACCAAAACACAGTTAAATAATCACTACACAATATTGTTAACAAGCCATGGTGAATCGAAGCTTTGCAGTTCGACCAAATGTTTTGGCCATGATCAAAAACACATGCGATTATTTTTAAGTTGTTTCAAATTATAATGAACGAACTTTTTCTAAGTAATTTACTATTTTGGCACAGTGCGGATTAGCAGACTTTACGTACCTATGAGAATATTGTGGACTAGTCTACAAATCTCAACAAATAAATCATTTAATCATTTAACTCTCAGCCCTCAGGCATGCAAGTTTACTCATTTTTTTTCCTTCATTGTTAAAGCAAGTGATATTTAATTGCTCGAAAAGCACATAACACTAAAAAATTGCAGGTGCTTAGCCGGGAACGAAAGCCCGAACTTGTCACGGCTTAAAAAATATCAAATGGTACCGAAATACCTAGGTATAATTTATAAGTATATTTTTAATTTCTGCACATCATCGAAAACTGCAGAAATCTCTTTTTTGTTGCGGTATATTAATGAAAGTTTAATTTTAGTGTAGTTAAATGAAGTACGCGGTAGTCAAATAACTTGAAATTAAAATATGAGATTATTAGGTATTTTCAAATTTCAAGAGGATGAAACTTAAGAGCCAACATCTAAAATTCATGGTCTAAGTAGGATTTCTATAGAAAGTGTAGTCTCTTAATAAGAAAAACATATACCTAGGCATTTCTTCTTAACCTCGAAACAAGTCCTTGAAAACATTTTAAGTAAAGTCTAATCTTAAAGAAATATCCAAATACATGCACTTAAGTTATAATTTACGAAAACGTTTTCTACTTTTAGACCGAATGCAAAAGAAATTAAACATGATTTAATTATTCAAAGAAATCAATCAATACAATAGTGGGGAATAAAGAGGATGTTTTAGCCACGCGAAGCAGCGGGCATTCGCTAGTCTAATCTAATACATATTGAACAATTTTGAATTCAGTTTAAATCGCTTTATCAGAGTTCCGTACTTCGAGGCTCAAAAGGAAACAGAACCCTTATTATGGGATCACTTCGTTCTCTGTTTTTTGATTAGTCGGACATTTCTAAGCGTACATGAATCTAAATGAGAACTACATAAAAGCAGATGTGTATGATGATATTCGGTGTGAGCAATAAAGACTTATCCAAGTGTGTCAATAGTCATACACGAGTGCTTACTAATGCTGCAGCGCTTCAACTAAACTGTCGTCTAATGGTTATAATTTGTAAAGCGCTGTAAAACCGGCGAAGGATGTAAACACATACAATACCGCGCGGGCTACGGAGCGCGACGTATGCAAAACTAGGCTTTGGAATCTATTGTTAGATGGAATAGTTTTATAAATAGATATTATTTATATAGGATTTACTAAAATATAACCTTTATGATATAGGTATCCCGCGAACTCGTTCACGTGAATATAAGTTTGATTTTCAGAGATGAAAAGTTTTCTGGGATGAAATGATATCCCTCCGTATGAATAAAGTAAATGGTTCTGTAAATTGATTAAGTTTTTTTTTTAAATAAGTAAGTACACTTTGTCTTAAAACTATAATCTAAATCTATTTGCTCTAATGCGCTTGGAATTGAAGAGACTGTAAGATAAAGGTTTAAAATATATCACCACTAGGTATATCATCTTACAAATTCAACAACCGACCATTAAAAAGTGTAATTTATTTCCTATTTTGAATAAAATATTTGAATTTGACTAATAAGTATTCTCAGTAGATACCTAACTAACTAAGGTATTTTCATAAAGCGTAAATGAGAAAGGACTTGCCATGATTTGCTCTCTATGTAACAACTATCATAATATTATCAATTTTTAACATGACAATTAACATATTTTATAGTTTACTAGCTTATTGCTCGCGACTTCATCCGTGTGGACTACTCTTCAAAGCCCTATTTAACCCCCTTAGGCGTTGAATTTTCAAAAATCCTGTTTTAGTGGATGCCTACGTCTATAATAGCAATTTGCAAGCCAAATTTTAGCCCGATCTGTCCAGTAGTTTGAGCTGTGCGTTGATAGATCAGTCAGTCAGTCAGTCAGTCAGTCAGTCAGTCAGTCACCTCTTCTTTTTATATATTTAGATAGAGCAAATATGATGAGTCCTTTTTCAAAAATTACGCACTGTACCTATCTACCTGCTATTTGAAATTACATGGTAAAACCAAAACCAAACAACTAGATACCTATCTGACATTTCTATTACACAAAAGAACAACGAGTATGCTTCCCAAATTCCAAACCAGTCAATAAAATTATACAATAAACAAATTTTGGCCAATAGACAATAACAGAATGGCCACCTTCCGTTCGTGTATAGTGTTTACATTTATAGCACCTGCAATTTGGGACCGTGACGACCATCCAATTGGCTTAAACCGTTAATAACATATTTAGCAAACACTATTCTACCATCGAAACACGGAACTTTAAACCCTATAACTATTAGAATAAGTTTAACAATGCCGGCAACATATTTGTGTAACGCATCGTCAAAGGAGTACAATATTTAACAACATTCCAAAGTAGTCAGCTATACAACTTTGAATCGTATGGATTAAGGAATAAAGAGTTGTTTAATGCATGAAGAAATTGGTAATTTCTACCGCCAAAGAGGATTTTTTGCTGTCAACATCATATTTGACCGTAACAATATTTATTTTTCGCTCTTGTATAGAGTTGCGCTTGCGCATCTGTGAAAGAGGTAGATCTTAATTCTTATTGTGATATTTCTATCTATTGAGCTACGAGTATTATAGTCTTTTACAATATGAAAAGAAAATAACTTAACTTAGATCTTATAGCAGAAAAATCTGAAAACCATGAATTTGTGGTTACATCACACAAAAAAAATTTAATTGTGGTCATGAACTAATAATTAGTGTTTTCAATTTTCAAAGTAAGATAACTGTATCAAGTGGGGTATCATATGAAAGGTCTTCACCTGTGCATTCTAAAACAGATTTTTACTTATTTTTATGCATCATAGTTTTTGAATTATCATGCAAAATGTCGAAAAGATATGACGTTAGTACGGAACCCTCGTTGTGCGAGCTTAACTCGCACTTGGACGGTCTTTTTACATCATAAAAGCTAATAATGCAAAAATTAAAACATTCGATTTTAATATCGGACTAAGAACGCGTTGAAATCTTTGGGAGGCGCTACGGCGTAGCACTGTAAGATAACTTATGATAAATATTATTTTCATTATTGTACCTATATCGTTTGCCCGTAAGGTAGTAACTAGCCACGGCCGAAGCCTCCCACCGGACCAGACCAGAAATTTAGAAATTATAAATATCCAAACCCCTGCCGGCAATCGAACCCGAGACCTCCCACTAATAAGACAACAGCGCTTACCACTGCGCCAGGGAGGTCGGCTAATTTTTAGATAAATCTATTGGATTTTACTATGGAATTAGGTCTGAGAGCCCAACGCAATAATACCTAATTCCAATAAAATCTCAAATAGACATTTAATGCTTAAAAGGTACCTACGAAAACTAAAAGTATTCAGTCCACAAGTCGTGTCCTAAAAATCAGCTAACTAGTAGCAACAAGTCTTAATTAACCGATATCATAAAATCCATAGCAACAGTAATATTTAAAGTTATCACGTTTCATATAAAACCCATTAGTATAATAAACCAGTAACGCTTAGTACGAGATTTTATGTCTCACCAACGTTGATAGTATTCGAGTGTCGAAAACCTTCCGCATTATAGTAAACGAGATCTCCATTGCCTTGTTTTAAAGCTAAAGTTTGTATACACATCTACAGCCAGCGCTCCAAACATTGCGAAATTAAAATCAGTGACATTGAATTTTTGACTTCAATTCAATGCTCTTTAGGTCCATTTTACTTTGACGTTACTGTGTTTCTAATTTAAAATTCCTATTACAATGTAAAGGATTATTTAAATGATAAGAAAGCTTGGGAATGAGTTGCTTAACGGTTATGTGATAGTTCTTATAAGTTTAAATAATTTTGTAAAGAGGTGATAATAAAAAGAATACCCGGCTGAGTTTGGTGTGGGCTCTTCTCAGACCTGGGCGCGTTTGGAACCCTCGTAGCTTTAGTTTTAAGTTTCTGTAATAATTATCACCAGTATATCTTACAAATCCAACATCTGACTATCAAAAAGAGTAATTTATTACCTAATTTGAATAAATCATTTGACTTTAACTTCGACTCTCGATTTCTAGCAACGTTTGGTGAGACATAAAATCTCGTACTAAGCGTACAGAAGTGATTTCGTTCTAAGATCTACATTCCATAGCATTTCGGCTCGCAAAAACCCGCCTGGGCTGTGCTACTTCCAGATGAGCACCGTTACTAAAAGGGGGTCACGACAGACCGACAGACTACAGACCGACACACAGCCTGCCAGACGGCGCGGTTTGCAGGCTATATCGATTACCTACCATTAATAATATGTATTATTAAAATTAATTTTCAATGAGGTCTTTGTTCAGACGTTTCTATAAATATCTGGAGATAAATAAAAATAAAAATTATTTTATTTCAGACTGAGTCTATAGGTATTAAATTTACAAACATACTAGATGATACTCGTGACTTCGTCCACGTAGATTTAGGTTTTTGAAAATCCATCCCACAGGATTTTCCGGGATAAAAAGTAGCCTATGTCCTTCCCCGGGATGCAAGCTATCTCTGTACCAAATTTCGTTAAAATCGGCTAAACGGTTGAGCCGTGAAAATCTAGCAGACAGACAGACACACTTTCGCATTTATAATATAAGGTATGGATATGGATTAGTATGGAAGTATGGATAAGAATTGTGGTAGTAACAATATTTTCCTTATAAAATTCAAAGGTTTTGCATGAAAAATGGAATTTTAACACTAGGAAATGCCTTTACGCAAAACCCCCCCCCCCCCCCCCCCCCCCCCGGATGCTAGCCAGTTAACCAGCCAGCCAACCAACTGGACCGGAACCGGAATACCCACTAAAACCCAGCGGCGCTCCTGCACGTCGCCTGGTGACTGGGTCACGGGAACACCGAAGCAAACCACCGCGACCCAGCCAGTGACATCCGCCGAGGCGAACCGGGGACTCCGCTCACGAGGTTCCCCACCACACGTCCGAGGCGCACCGACGAAGTGCGTACGCCTCCCGACCCGGGGACCCAACGGGCGACAACTGCAGACTCCGCGCACCACGTCACCCGCGTCCCATCCTCCGCCTCGTCCGCTGCGCCCTCTGCTAGTCAGAGGGACACGCGGAGAAACCTCCCCCCTGCCAGGCCATTAGCCATGGCTAACAATATCCCCGAAGAGAGATTATTAGCCATGTTACCGGGGTGCATCGGCCCGAATACTGCTCTTTCCCTCGGATGCCCGATGCATCCAAAAGGGACCAGCAGCACCCAGGCACACTGGGAGGCTACCTGGCTGGCACCCCACACCTATAGACATTCTCTGTCCATATCCATTAGTTATTTCGACCATTAACTGGCTCAGTACCCGTAGTACAAGATTTTACGTCTTACCAAACCAAACCAAATTCGAGAGTCGAAATACTTCCGCGTTATAGTAAACTGGATCTTAAATGCCTTGTTTTAAAGCTCAAGTTTGTCTACACTTCTACAGCCAGCGCTCCAAGCGGAAACATTGCGAAATTAAAATCAGTGGCATTGAATATTTGACTTCAATTCAAGGCTGTTTAGGTCCATTTTACTGTAACGCGGAAGTATTTCGACTCTCGAATTTGGTTTCGTTTAGTGAGACATAAAATCTTGTACTACGGGTACAGTACGCGTATGTACATATCTAGCAAGACCCAAATTTTGGTCTTGAATATTTAAAAATACCTGAGTACTAATGAAAGATTGATCCATTTAGTGATAAATACCATACATCTAAAGGTCGTACTGGCGGTTCTAAAGAATCCCCAACGGTTTTATCTTCCGATATCATGGAGGTTAGGTTGCGCTTTAGGTTATATCATTAATCAACATATAAGTGGATATCTTAATCCTCACTGGAATTGTTACACCTCACACCTCAATAGCACAACCACGCACAACTGTACCCATAAATAATTAATCATCATCATCATCATCATCAACAACCGATACTGTCCACTGCTGGACATAGGTCCAGGACTTAAGGGGGCGTCCATAAATTACGTGAGGTGTTTAAGGGGGGGGAGGGGGTCGAGTCAAATCTCATCTAATCTTACGTTGGAGAGAGGGGGGGTCTCGGCAAATATCACGCAATTTTTTTTTCTGATTGAAACAAAAAGAAATTATACTATTTTGGTCCATTTAATCCAGATTGTACATGCTTAAGATATATTTTTTATATATTTTTTCTTTTTACAATAACAATCCAACGCGTTTCCGTAAGAAACCCACATTTTGAAAAATCTCACGTGAGATTGGGGGATGGGGGAGGGGGTTGAATAAAATCTCATGACATTTCACCAGGGGGGGAGGGAGGGACAGAAAATTCAAAAAAACACCTCACGTAATTTGTGGACGCCCCCTAAGTTGTCGTTGTGGTAAAAATTACTATCATTAACTTAACTCGCCTATTTTACCTACAAGTTTACTGGACATTTTTTTTACTTTATTTCAACCAAATAATAATAGTGAATTTTAATAAATATCTACAATATTGTGGGTCAATTTTAAAAACGACTTAGTTAGTTAATTTTTGTAATATAAAGCTAACTTTCATCTTTATGTTCATTTTAAGTATTATATTATACGCATTAAAATACATCTTTTTGGAAAAATACGAGTATTTATTGAATGCTTAAAATATTAAGCTGATGATAAAATAACTTTCTCCTTTGATTTTCTTTCAGACAACTTTTTTTTGCATTCGTCATGCAAAACGGAAAATTCTTTATGAGTACTTATTATCGAGTGAGGTTGACATGGCAATCGTAGTGGGAACGCCCCGCACCCCCGCACAGCCCCCGCGCTAACCCGGTGCGGGTGTGCAGGGTGTTCCCCCGGCTTCATACCCCGAATGCCACGTCGACCTGTCGCGGACTATACATAGTTAACATGTAAGACTGATTATCAAGTAATTACTTACATATCGTAAGCACCGTTATACTAGTCCTATATATCATGTCCAGTAGCCCGTCATTACCAAGATGGATGGTCTGCGAATCGGTTTCTTATGATATAGACTAGCGGGTGGATCAAAGAGCAGAACATAGCGGGAATTGCCAAATCATATCTATAAAAGGAAAAGCTGACTGACTGACTGATCTATGAACGCACAGCTCAAGCTACTGGACGGATCGGGCCATAGATAACACACTATATAACAGGATCGGGCTGAAATTTTGCATGCAAATAGCTATTATCACGTAGGCACACGCTAAGAAAGGGTTTTTTGAAAATTCAACTTCAAAGGGGGTAAAACAGGGGTTCGAAATTGTGTCTAGTCCACGCGGACGAAGTCACGGGAATAAGCTAATCATATCTATAAAAGGAAAAGTTAACTGACTGACTCATCTATCAACGCACAGTTTTTCAAACTACTGGATGGATCGGGTGGGGCCCAGTCCGTGTTCGGGAGGCCAAACCCCCGTTTGGCCAAAGGCCTCCTACGTCGTCGTATTGTATCAACATGTACGGGAGCGATGTGCAGGCTCAACCGTACCAAAGGGAGATCTCCCACCGAGCGGTTGGTTAGCTCGTTAGCGCCAGCTGGGCCGACGGTTGTGTCTTGAAACTTCTATATATAGATAGTCGAGATTGTAGAAAACTCCGTTAGTGCGAGTACTGTCGGCGGTACATTTGTTCGAGACTACGTCATGAAATGTTATTGATTGAACAGCGCCATCTAGTTTCTACTGTGGCAACCGCCACAAACATATAGTGGTGACCACCACCCTTTTATGACTTGTTCCACACAGCGGGTCTCCTCGAATTCGGCGTCTAATGATCGAGTCTGACCCACTAGCACGGTTGAGGAGCGTCGCCATTTTCGCCTTTGTTCTGCCTTCGAGCGTCTTTGTTACCATCTAATACCTATTTATTACATTCATAGCTTTAGCTAGCTTTTTTGTAAGGCCCATAGTTAGCGACCATGTCTCGAATCCATATAATACTTATTATTATTATCACTGGTAACATGCACTGTTCGAAGACTTCGGTATTCAAGCACTGAGACATTTTGGACGAGAAGAATCTACCAGGCCTGCCTCTCGATTGTGTAAGAAAAACGCGTATTCATCGTAGTCGTAATCGGTAGCAAATACTGCCCTTGATTGGCTGTGAAAATATATGAACAGCTAATTCAACCAATCAAGGGGCAGAATTTGCTGTCGATTACGATGAATACGTTTTTCTTACACAATCGGGGGCAGACCAGAGTCAATTTAACAATTATAGGTATACTCCCGAATTCCCAAATTGCCAAGAATTTTACCCGGAGTTATGACCACTTTTTATCCAATGAACCAAAAGCTTAATTTGCTATAATTCGCTGAAACAGGTCGAATCTGTATGGTGCAACATGCAGCATGCGAAATGCACCGCCCGCCCTCCCACTGCTAAACATGCAGGAAGAAGCAGCCACCAGGCAAGCAATACGCACCACCAGCACGCAGCACCACACAAATCCCAAACACACTCGACGCACGTTTGGCCCGACACCGGAGCGAAACCTCGACCTGTTTCAGCGGATTACAGCAAATTAAGCTTTTGGTTCATTGTATATCATGGACTTCCGCAAAGTAACGCCAGCTTCTATACCACACTTTTTTATTTTATTTTTAGGTACGAAAGTAACAGTACTAAAGGTAGAAAACAAAAGTATGATTTCCACCATGTTGCGCAACCACCGTGCGTCATTTTGCTAACGGTACTATATTTTAAGATGGCTCTCTTTAGGAGGTATTGGGTACAAAGTAGCTGTTCTTCTATATAATACCTACTTATAATAAAACTGTTAAATAAAACTGACTTGATGTGATTATATTATATTGACTATTTTTTTTTTAATTATTTCTTGGTTAATATATTATAGGTAGATAATTATTATGGGACATGTGATATTATATTATGTGATATGTGACTGTTGAACATTATAATTCCAAAAAAAAGTTATAAAATAGCTTATTAATAATAGATAATAAGAAAATAAATTTTGCATGCCCTTTTGCATTGCATGCATTATGGCGGATTGTAGCCGTAAATAAACCACTGTAACACCATCATTGTACCTGCAATCGTGCAAATAAATGATTTGATTTGATTTGTTTCTGAACATTTTTTTTTGGAAGTTTTGATCGCACGAAACATTATTATTATCGATATAGACCCCAAAACATTTTTTTTTTTAATTTGTGTCTGTTTATCGGTCTGTCTGTGCTCGCTTCACGCTGAAACTACTGAATGGATTCAAGCGTTACCTAAGTAACGCTTGAATCCATTCAGTAGTTACACACACTTATCTAAATATTTAAAAGGAAAAGGTGACTGACTGACTGACTGACTGACTTACTTACTGACTGACTGATTTATCAACACACAGCTCAAACTACTGGACAGATCGGGCAGAAATTTGGCATGCAGATAGCTATCATAACGTAGGCATCCTTTAAGAAAAGGATTTTTGAAAATTCAACCCCTAAGGGGGTGAAATAGAGGTTTGGTGTAGTCCACGCGGACGAAGCCGCGAACATGAGCTAGTAGCTAATACTCTCGCTTAACATATTATAGAATAATTTATATCCTGAAAAACATAAAGATCATAGTTTTCATCTATTTTACTCCATAATTCCCGTCTTTGAAACGATTTTACCGATTTTTCTTAGAAAGCTTATACCATCAGGCTGGTTCTTTGGAGATAGAGTAGGTACGGAACTCCTCATATTTTGATATGTCACTCGACACGAAAATCCAGAGACCCCCCACTTTTTGTTTGCAGATGTAGGTACCTAAGCTATGACGATGCGAAAATACGACGAAACGCTTCCAGAAAAGGGTCGTCTCTCCTGTACTCCTTCATTCTTAGCATCGAGAAAGGAAATTTTATCGCAATTATTGGTAACTAGATGATGTCCGCGACTTCGTCCGCGTGGATTTAGCTTTTCAAAAATCCTATGGGAACTCTTTAATTTTCCGGGATAAAAAGTAGCCTATGTCCTTCCCCGGGTTGTAAGCTATTTCTGTACCAAATTTCGTTAAAATCATTTGAACGGTTGAGCCGTGAAAAGCTGGCAGACAGACAGACAGACAGACACACTTTCGCATTTATAATATTAGTATGGAAGTATGGATTCCTACTTAAAGTTTTATGCTAATAGAAACAGCTTAAATTCGAAATAATTTTTTTGAATAGAAAGTCAAATAAAATTACAAAACAAGAAATAAAGAAAGTAGGAACTTAGCTTTCGAAAATTTTTGATTTCAAAATTTTAATAGCTATAAAACTAGGATGTTTAAATAATATATTTATTCAGTAGGTACGACGTTTTAATAGAGTTGTAATTTTATTGTTATTTAATATTCTCTTAGAACAGTATGTACTATAGGTAATTCGATAAAATTTTCATAGATGGCGCTAAATAATAAATAATCAAGTCGATTCAAACTTTTTAAATTTTTCTCTCCGTAAGAACCATCCTCGTACTTCAAGGAATATTATAAAAAAAGAATTAGCAAAATCAGTTCAGCGGTTCTCGAGATTCGCGATGAGCAACACATATTTTAGTGATTTATTTTTATATTATAATAAAAGAAGATTATATTATAGGTAGACATGTGGAGAAAACGTCTAGGTTGAGGAAGGTGTGAGTTTCTTCCTAATTAATGTATGCAAAACCGTCAAAAGTGCCTTATAATGAAACTTAATACGATCATAACTGTTCTGAGTAACACCTCAGTAGTAGGGGATTCGCCGGTTCTGGCCCACCTCCTGGGCCCCCTCCCAACCTCGGCCCCCTCCGCTGGTCGGTCAACTTCGAAATCTAAAAAAAAAAAAAAAAAAAAAAAAAAAAAAAAAGGTTTTGGGGTGCGCTGAATCGTTTGCGCTCACTCCCGTCTTCGTATCTCTAACCGTTTAAAAGTTAGCTTTTCGTCAAAATTAATCCCTAGTTCGTTATCTACTTGCTAATGACCTACTAATCACCCTCTATTGTTCGCATGCTCGCTGCTTCATTTCATGGGAATTACAAAGGAAACTCTTATCTCTCAATAAGTACTGTTTATTGGCCTCCAAATATTGATTTAAATAATTCTAACAAGAACATATCATTCTCTAACGTATTTTTATTGAATAAATCTAAAAAATCTGAACTTGTAACATGAAATACAAATACACTATACAATATTCACCGCAAACTGCTCTGTAGTCTTTTTGAACCCTCATTGTATTGAAAAACTTTGAACTTGTATAGTAAGTAACCAGCACCAATCAACCTGTTTGCGTCCACTGCTGGACATGGGCCTTCCCAAGAGTGCACCACCACACACGATCCTCTGCCTTCCTCATCCACCTACTTCCCGCTACCTTCACGCTGAGCGACTTTGAATTACTAATGACCTACTAATCACCGGTCTATTGTTCGCATGCATGGGGATTTCAAAGGAAACTTCTTATTTGTCATAACTACTGTTTATTAGTCTTCAATATTACGGTACGGTATTTTAATTGAATAAATCTAAACAATCTGAACTTGTATTGTAAGTAACCAGTACCAATCAACCTATTTAGCGTTCACAGCTGGACATAGGTCTTCCCAAGAGCGCGCCAACATATACGTTCCTCTGCCTTCCTCATCCATCTACTTTCCCACAGCTCAACATATTATTTTGATGACATTTCGTACAGACTTAGCTTACTTACATCCTGGGATAGGACGCTACTTTTTATCCCGGAAAATCAAGAGTTTTCACGGTATTTTAAAAAACTTAAATCCATGCGGACGAAGTCGCGGGCGTCATCTACTCAGAAATATATTCGTATTACACTAACGATTGCTTTTCTGCATATCGGGCATAACATTTTATCCAATGATAAAGCACACTTAATACACGTTATAGCATGACCACATGGTCTATAACACATGCCTACTTCTTCTACAAGACAAATTTTACAGCAAAGTTTAAATGTTCTTCAGCATTTTCAACACATAATATGTTTCTGCCTGCAAATTTAGAACTTATTGTATTGTTATTTACAAATTGTTCAGAGTCTTTTGATGTACCACAAACATCTTTGGCAATAGTTTGTATGTATGTTTCACCCATCACAAGTAAAACATAGGGGCAGGACGGAAACCAACGAGCGTGCTCCGACCATGGAAGATCTTCGATGTCCCAATCTTTGAGTCCACCATCACAAAAGTAACAAATCACTCGATCACTTTTTCCTGTATAAAAAAAACCAGCGTCTGCCATTTCTTGAGGTTTTTGATTTAAACCTTGAGGCCAGGTATCAAAACTTCGCAATCTTGCGATTTGAGTTGCATAACTAGGATATTTGGGATATAGAAACTCCATTTCGATCTACGAACAATGGATTTCAATGTTAGTAAAATATATTATAACAGATTTTTAGTAAGGTTTGCAAGCTTATTACACATTATTATTTATTGAAAATTAATTCTTTAATAACGATTTTACACACATTTACTGCTATTTAAGTATATTTCGATTTTTAACATTTTATATCTACCTATATAAAAAAAAAACATATTTAAGGTGATGGTGGATAACTTAAAATAAAACAAAAAATATCTTTTAGCATTGTTTTATTACAAACCTTAATGATAATGTAGATACAAGTTTTGGCTTAATCTATATACAAAAATTAGATTTTCTTAACTGCTAGTATGCATAATATGATAATTTTTTAAGTTGAATGAGTTTCTTTGTAAGAGTTCCTTACATTCATTTTAGCAATTTTTTCGATTTAATCATTCTTTAGTTTTAATAATTTATCAAAGCTACTAAACCAAACAGAGTGATTTTGGTCATAATATTAATTATTTCTAATAAGGGGTCCATTTTTCCCAATCAATTTTTTTCTTAAATTTTTTAATGTATTTATCATCACTACCCTGTGGAGTCTTTAAAGTTCCTTCGTTAGATGTAAAATTTCCTTCGAGCGATTTCATCTGCAGTTGATGAATAAAATCAGACCTTTTAGAATTTCCGATGTAAGTCAAAGGTATTTTAATTGCATGTAATGTCTTAGCAAATTTTTCCCAACCTATTGGATCACTTTTTTTTAGAGGTCTCAATGTACCATTAATTAGATCAACAATATTACTGCCGGGAATTTTTTCATTGTTTATTAACACTGTACCATCAGCATGATCCCAATAAATTGCATTTTTACTCAAAGAAATCGAGTTTAATAACAACTCACCTTTTTTCAAATATGATTTTGGTATCAGACTTAAATTTGAGTTGTTGTGTAACGTGGTTGATTATTTTCTTTTTCTGTTACATCATCTGTCGGTGTTTTGAATGACATTAAGTTTTCATTTTCTATGTCTTTATTTTTGTAACTCTTATTTTCATTAATACTATCAGTAATAATTGGTAACAAGATAGGTTGACGTTCTTCCTCGGTGAAATGTAGATATCTTTGTAGAATTTGTAAATATAAAATACATTTTTTACGATCTTCAATATTACTATTTAAAATCTTTTGCATTTCTACATCTAATCGGGACATGGGATTTTCAACATTGGTTTGCTGTTTGAGTCTTTCTATAAAACTAGGCTCAACAAGCAACATTTTTTTGGCATTTTCCATATTAAACTAATCCACTCAAAATAAACTCCAAAATGAAAGGTAAAAATGCTCCTACTTTTTGTATCAATATATTTTTCTTTAGTTTTTTTTTTTCCCTTGTGATACAAAGTGCGAAGTATACTTTTAAATTTTTTTAACTTTTTCTTTTGTACATTCACAAATGCAATTTATCTCTTCTTCTCCACACGATTTTAATAATGCTTTTTGACATTTAGGTTTAAGTATATGCAATGCGAGTAACAACTTTTTATGTGTCTTTAGACTTCAGTGCATTATTTGTAAATAATAGGAATTTGACGATTCTTTAAACTTAAATTAAAGCTACATTATTTATTTTTAAAATCCTCGTGATATCATAAAACCAAATACGATACTTATCAAGACAAGTGTCACCAGATAATTTAAAATTCATCGAGGATGGCTATAAGGATGCAACAAAAGAAGCACATGGATATTTAATGATTGATCTTAAACAAGATGCAAATGATGTGTCCAATTAAATCAAAAATATTTACCTGTGATGAATTTTGTGTAGTATATATTATTTCAACAAAGGATATAGTAAAAGTTTAAAGAATCGTCAAATTCCTATTATTTACAAATAATGCACTGAAGTCTAAAGACACATAAAAAGTTGTTACTCGCATTGCATATACTTAAACCTAAATGTCAAAAAGCATTATTAAAATCGTGTGGAGAAGAAGAGATAAATTGCATTTGTGAATGTACAAAAGAAAAAGTTAAAAAAATTTAAAAGTATACTTCGCACTTTGTATCACAAGGGAAAAAAAAAACTAAAGAAAAATATATTGATACAAAAAGTAGGAGCATTTTTACCTTTCATTTTGGAGTTTATTTTGAGTGGATTAGTTTAATATGGAAAATGCCAAAAAAATGTTGCTTGTTGAGCCTAGTTTTATAGAAAGACTCAAACAGCAAACCAATGTTGAAAATCCCATGTCCCGATTAGATGTAGAAATGCAAAAGATTTTAAATAGTAATATTGAAGATCGTAAAAAATGTATTTTATATTTACAAATTCTACAAAGATATCTACATTTCACCGAGGAAGAACGTCAACCTATCTTGTTACCAATTATTACTGATAGTATTAATGAAAATAAGAGTTACAAAAATAAAGACATAGAAAATGAAAACTTAATGTCATTCAAAACACCGACAGATGATGTAACAGAAAAAGAAAATAATCAACCACGTTACACAACAACTCAAATTTTAAGTCTGATACCAAAATCATATTTGAAAAAAGGTGAGTTGTTATTAAACTCGATTTCTTTGAGTAAAAATGCAATTTATTGGGATCATGCTGATGGTACAGTGTTAATAAACAATGAAAAAATTCCCGGCAGTAATATTGTTGATCTAATTAATGGTACATTGAGACCTCTAAAAAAAAGTGATCCAATAGGTTGGGAAAAATTTGCTAAGACATTACATGCAATTAAAATACCTTTGACTTACATCGGAAATTCTAAAAGGTCTGATTTTATTCATCAACTGCAGATGAAATCGCTCGAAGGAAATTTTACATCTAACGAAGGAACTTTAAAGACTCCACAGGGTAGTGATGATAAATACATTAAAAAATTTAAGAAAAAAATTGATTGGGAAAAATGGACCCCTTATTAGAAATAATTAATATTATGACCAAAAACACTCTGTTTGGTTTAGTAGCTTTGATAAATTATTAAAACTAAAGAATGATTAAATCGAAAAAATTGCTAAAATGAATGTAAGGAACTCTTACAAAGAAACTCATTCAACTTAAAAAATTATCATATTATGCATACTAGCAGTTAAGAAAATCTAATTTTTGTATATAGATTAAGCCAAAACTTGTATCTACATTATCATTAAGGTTTGTAATAAAACAATGCTAAAAGATATTTTTTGTTTTATTTTAAGTTATCCACCATCACCTTAAATATGTTTTTTTTTTTATATAGGTAGATATAAAATGTTAAAAATCGAAATATACTTAAATAGCAGTAAATGTGTGTAAAATCGTTATTAAAGAATTAATTTTCAATAAATAATAATGTGTAATAAGCTTGCAAACCTTACTAAAAATCTGTTATAATATATTTTACTAACATTGAAATCCATTGTTCGTAGATCGAAATGGAGTTTCTATATCCCAAATATCCTAGTTATGCAACTCAAATCGCAAGATTGCGAAGTTTTGATACCTGGCCTCAAGGTTTAAATCAAAAACCTCAAGAAATGGCAGACGCTGGTTTTTTTTTATACAGGAAAAAGTGATCGAGTGATTTGTTACTTTTGTGATGGTGGACTCAAAGATTGGGACATCGAAGATCTTCCATGGTCGGAGCACGCTCGTTGGTTTCCGTCCTGCCCCTATGTTTTACTTGTGATGGGTGAAACATACATACAAACTATTGCCAAAGATGTTTGTGGTACATCAAAAGACTCTGAACAATTTGTAAATAACAATACAATAAGTTCTAAATTTGCAGGCAGAAACATATTATGTGTTGAAAATGCTGAAGAAACATTTAAACTTTGCTGTAAAATTTGTCTTGTAGAAGAAGTAGGCATGTGTTATAGACCATGTGGTCATGCTATAACGTGTATTAAGTGTGCTTTATCATTGGATAAAATGTTATGCCCGATATGCAGAAAAGCAATCGTTAGTGTAATACGAATATATTTCTGAGTAGATGACGCCCGCGACTTCGTCCGCATGGATTTAAGTTTTTTAAAATACCGTGAAAACTCTTTGATTTTCCGGGATAAAAAGTAGCGTCCTATCCCAGGATGTAAGTAAGCTAAGTCTGTACGAAATGTCATCAAAATAATATGTTGAGATGTGGGAAAGTAGATGGATGAGGAAGGCAGAGGAACGTATATGTTGGCGCGCTCTTGGGAAGACCTATGTCCAGCTGTGAACGCTAAATAGGTTGATTGGTACTGGTTACTTACAATACAAGTTCAGATTGTTTAGATTTATTCAATTAAAATACCGTACCGTAATATTGAAGACTAATAAACAGTAGTTATGACAAATAAGAAGTTTCCTTTGAAATCCCCATGCATGCGAACAATAGACCGGTGATTAGTAGGTCATTAGTAATTCAAAGTCGCTCAGCGTGAAGGTAGCGGGAAGTAGGTGGATGAGGAAGGCAGAGGATCGTGTGTGGTGGTGCACTCTTGGGAAGGCCCATGTCCAGCAGTGGACGCAAACAGGTTGATTGGTGCTGGTTACTTACTATACAAGTTCAAAGTTTTTCAATACAATGAGGGTTCAAAAAGACTACAGAGCAGTTTGCGGTGAATATTGTATAGTGTATTTGTATTTCATGTTACAAGTTCAGATTTTTTAGATTTATTCAATAAAAATACGTTAGAGAATGATATGTTCTTGTTAGAATTATTTAAATCAATATTTGGAGGCCAATAAACAGTACTTATTGAGAGATAAGAGTTTCCTTTGTAATTCCCATGAAATGAAGCAGCGAGCATGCGAACAATAGAGGGTGATTAGTAGGTCATTAGCAAGTAGATAACGAACTAGGGATTAATTTTGACGAAAAGCTAACTTTTAAACGGTTAGAGATACGAAGACGGGAGTGAGCGCAAACGATTGAGCGCACCCCAAAACCTTTTTTTTTTTTTTTTTTTTTTTTTTTTTTTAGATTTCGAAGTTGACCGACCAGCGGAGGGGGCCGAGGTTGGGAGGGGGCCCAGGAGGTGGGCCAGAACCGGCGACTCCCCTACTACTCACCTCAATAGCTCGAAACGGCGGAAATGTGCGGAATCCGCCCGGTCATCACAAGCTAATAGCATCAGTGTCAAGTCAAAGATGGCTGCTACCTTATTTGCATAATATGTGTCTCTCCAGCAGAGGTGTGCTATCTATCAGTCGTTCCTTCTCTTCTAAATCTAAATATATAAAAGGAAAAGGTGACTGACTGACTGATCTATCTATGACGTAGGCATCCGTTAAGAAAGGATTTTTGAAAATTCAACCTCTACGGGGGTGAAATAGGGTTTGAAATTTGTGTAGTCCACGCGGACGAAGTCGCGAGCGTAAGCTAGTATAATAAAAGAAAATGGCGACTGACTGATCTATCAACTACTACTACTACTACTACTAACGTGCAATGTATGATGCTAATGTGCTACCAGTATGGTTATTTTTCAGTGTAGTGCTGACGTCACTAAAATGACGGCTACGCACATTAGCAATATGCGGGACGTATACTATTAAGTATTATCATTTACAACGATAATACTCTTCAAAAATTTCAGTCTGTTGACTGGTGAATTAATATTAAAAGTTAAGTCGATATAGATCTTGTAAATGAGGGGTATAGTACAATATTTTTACGTGATTGAACCGACAACTAGCGCCATCTCGTTTTAGTAGGCGTAACTAAAAGATTTAAACATTTATGATGTTCGCTTATTAGAATGCGACACATTCCAACATAATGTTTATTATTCATACATGCCTAATTATTATTTATCTTTTATAGGATTACAATTATCCAAAAGAATTATACGTATCCTTCCAAGGTTCGGAACCATCGTCGGTGCTTGGGGTCCGACTCGCACTTGACCAGTTTTTAGCCAGATTTTGGCACTTTGCAAGTGTAGTAGGTCGTTTGTTCTATACCAGAGCCTCTTTATTCAAGACTAGCTTATGCTCGCGACTTCGTCCGCGTGGACTATACAAATTTCAAACCCCTATTTCACCCCCTTAAGGGTTGAAGTTTCAAAAATCCTTTCTTAACGGATGTCTACGTCATAATAGCCACCTGCATGCCAAATTTCATCGCGATCTGTCCAGTAGTTTAAGCTGTTCGTTGATAGATCAGTCAGTCACCTTTTCCTTTTATATATGTAGACTAGCTTACGCCTGCGACTTCGTCCGCGTGGACTACACAAATTTCAAACCCCTATTTCACCACCTTAGGGGTTGAATTTTCAAAAATCGTTTCTTAGCGGATGCTTACGTCATAACAGCTATCTGAATGGCAAACTTCAGCCCGATCCAGTCCAGTAGTTTGAGCTGTGCGTTGATAGATCAGTCAGTCAGTCAGTCAGTCAGTCATCTTTTCCTTAGTCTACAAGACTACAAGCCGCGTACAATTGGCGCGCGTAATTAGGGCCACTATCAGCATAACATGAATGCGAGTGAGCGGTTAGAATAAACCTATGTTAAGAGGAAGCTACCATTAAGTACTAAACATTAATGAAAAAAAAAAACATAGTCGAATTGAGAACCTCCTCCTTTTTTTGAAGTCGGTTAAAAATATACAATACTTACCGATTTTCATAACCCAAATACTAAAAATTAAAAAATAGTTTGATTAAAAAAACCGGTTAAGTGCGAGTCCTAGCACCTTGTATTTTTTTTTGATTCCGATACAATTTAGCCCTTGACTGCAATATCACCTGGTGGTAAGTGACGATGCAGTCTAAGATGGAAGCGGGCTAACCTGGAAGTAGTATGGCAGTTTTTATTAAACACATACACCTTTGGTTTCTACACCGCATCGTACCGGAACGCTAAATCGCATTGGCTTTGGCGGAAGCCTCCCATCAGAACAGACAAAAAAATTAGAAATCACAAAATTCCAAACCCCTTCCGGGAATCGAACACGGGATCTCCCACTAATAGGACCACAGCGCTTACCACTGCGCCAGGGAGGTCGTCTTCTTCTTCTTCCTGTGTCTCTTCCTCAATTTTGAGGATCTTTGCTACGATGTTTTCCATTTCCCTCTGTTTGTTGCCGCGTGGATTGCCTCGCAGCTATAGGTGTGTCGATCGCTTCTTTTATCTGACCAACGTCTCGGGTGGCTGTGATAGCCTAGTGGTTAGGACGTCTGCCTTATAATCGGAGGTCGGGGATTCGATCTCGGGCACGCACCTCTAACTTTTCGGAGTTATGTGTGTTTTAATTAATTAAATATCACTTGCTTTAACGGTGAAGGAAAACATCGCGAGGAAACCTGCATACCTGAGAGTTCTCCATAATGTTCTCAAAGGTGTGTGAAGTCTACCAATCCGCACATGGCCAGCGTGGTAAACTGTGGCCAAAACCCTTCTCACTCTGAGAGGAGACCCGTGCTTTGTAGTGAGCCTGTGATGGGTTGATCATGATGATGGAGAACGTCTCGGGCTACGTCCGCGGGGTTTCTTTCCTTCAATCTTCTCAGTAGTGCTTGTGCTACTTTATTTTTCTAGGTCACAAGAACATAGCGAACTGTAAGTACGTGTTAGAATAAACTAAGGACAGTTATTGGACTGTAAATTAGATTTAAAAATTAATCATAAGTAGAAGTTTAAGCTAGAATAATATTACTTATTAGCCCATAGGCTAGATGGTAGTAGTAATAAAGCTGCCATTTTATAATGGTGCTTTATGGTAGGAAAAAAATAAATAAATAATAATCTTCTCAGTGACCATGATGGAGGTTGTCAAAACCTTTCAGCTTGGCCTTAACGTCAACGAATATCGTCTGCAACGGTATCGCGCGGCGACATCGAATTTATGCGCGATCCAGCCTACAACTAATTGTACCGACTGCCACGCCCACGCCACGTCTCTATTACCTTTACCTACCTCTACTTCTACGTCTATACTTTACCAGTACCTCATAGGCATGCCATTCCTTTAATCATACCAGACTAACATGACTAGTGTCTAGCTTCTATCTCCGAGGATTATGACCGGTTCACTTAGAAAGCGTAAATATAAAACAGAAAAAAGGTTATGCGGCATATAAGTTCTATATTCCTAAGGATAAGTTAAGTGTTTTCATGGACGAGAGCATGTGGCCTACTGGAATTTTATATCGCAAGTTTGTCATATTTAATAGGAAAACCGAGTTGTGTGGGAATCTACAAGAAAGTAATCTACAGAGGAGTAATTTGCAAGCGAGTATTTTACCTACGAATAGTTGAAGATAAATATCTAAGCTGTACGTACTAACATAGTTCTTAAGTTTTTAAATATTGTGTACTTATTTACTAACACCACATGGGCCACGGCCTGAAATAAAGAAAAATTTATTTATTTATTATTATTATGAGGTCCCAACCCTAAACCCACTTTTCTCTAGGTCTTTATGAAAAACAGCATAAGAAACTCTAGTACGTAGAGTTTTTCATGTAGTTTTAGTTAGTAATATTTTATGTAAAATGTTCAACTGTTTATGATTAGGTGCTTACCTCTATACTCTCTTTGACGACCTCCCTGGCGCAGTGGTGAGCGCCGTGGACCTCCCAGCGTCAAAGAATAAGTGGGAGATCCTGGGTTCGATTTCCGGCAGGAACAATTTGGGAATTTATAATTTCTAAATTGTCACCTGGGTCGGGGGTCCCGTCCCCTAAAAATGCTAACACTGCCCGATTCTTTTGCTATATCCCCTCACAATCATGACGATTTTAGCAAACATTTTGAGTGAAGTTACTAAAGCGTTCGAATAGGGCAATCTTAAATAATGCAAACCTTTTTCAATGAGAGAGATAAAGTCAAAGAAAAGTCATGAAAATGTATTCCATTCCACGATAATTGTACTAATCTATTCATCTCAAGCTACCGCAGGCATTTCTCCAGCGGACAATTAAGCTCTTTGTCATAACGCGGGGACCTTGCCAGGGCCTCATGAGGGTCCATAAAGAAAACCATTGGTGTCCTACTTACCAACTCACTTACAAACATCTTAAACAGCTAGTTTAAACAAATATCGACTCTATTTTTATAACGATAGATGTGTGGTAAGGTGAAAGTAGTTTTTGTAGGTCTGTAGGCCTGTCGTTTTGTGCTTGTGTGTGTGAGACATGTTTTTATAGTGGTGTGCGTGTACGCATTGGAGATAGTATGCCGCAGGGGAGCTCAACTTGAAGAGAAATGCGCCGCTTTTGAATTTATTTTATTTATTTTTAATACGTAAAAATTTAATAAATATATTTTAATTTGGAAATAGAGTTAAAAAATGGGCATACCTTTAAATGGTCTGGATGAAGATTCATAAGTTGAAAATCCTTTATTTCAAGATCAAAAATTGATCATGAAGTAATTTTAGGAAAACTGCAAGTAAAAGATAATAATAAGTCCTTTCAATTGAAATATTATTTATTTTGAATTAATTAATTTAAATATTATTTATTTATATTATTTTGAATTGCAAAAATTAAATACCTATAATAGGTACAATGTTATCAGTAATTTGAGTTGTTAAATTTTAGTATCAACGCCCATTTAGCTTTATCTATTATTCAGAATGCAATTACATATATCCGACTTATGCTATAATTACCTGTTGTTATAGAGTTTTGATTAAAAATAATTAATAACACTGTTTAGTATAATTACTGCTTAATTTGATTAATGAATTTCGATGAACGATTAGTTTTTATTAATTGAACCCTTATAATTTTAGTATAATTAATTAGTAATTTCCTATTATCGACAAAATACACACACATCACACACAATACACAGTCAACAGCGACACGTGCGCGAACTGAGTCCCTGTGAAAAAGGACCTCGGATGGGTTTGAAACTAGTCGGGCTAGCGTCGACTAAATAAGTAAGTAAAACTGGTTTCGAGATTAGACAAGTGTCATTAACTTTGTGCTCTACAGTATAAAATGTAATATTAAATTTATTAAGTTTAATAAAAAATATTTTTTTAAGAATATAATTATATGTATCACATTACATACTAGACTAGATGACGCCCGCGACTTTGTCCATGTGGATTTCAATTTTGTAAAAATCCCGTGGGGACTCTTTGATTGCTTGGATAAAAAGTAGCTTCTAGAGCTACTTATCTCTAGAACTAGTCTTCGAATAGTATTTAAATTAAAAATCAAACAGGTGTGAATAAGTTGCACAACAGTTTCATCATTATCTTAATCAGGGTACGGGCATTAAAGTTATTCGCCAAAACATCACAAGATGCCTAGTTTTCAGCGCAATACAAGTTTAGCGAACTGTAAAGAAAGAAAATTCTTGCTACGCGCGAAAAGCGGGCCGTAGCTTGCGCGTCCCGTAGCCAGTGGTGGTAAAATTTTGGTGGGAGTGAGTGGGGTGCGCCACTGCGCCCGCGCCGCCAGTCGTCCAAAGCACGCGGCGCTCGCGCCCGCCATCCGGAGTGAAGTGAAGTGACAGACAGTCATACGCACGGAACGAGAATTAAAAAAAAACAGAGAAAACCAAAAAAACAGTGTACGTTCATCCCATTTCCACAAAAAATTCGGAGCAGAGAAAATGTTATTGGCATAAATAAAGTGACGTGAATATGTGATGGAGTAAACAGTGAACCTGGACGACACGTTTTTTTAATCTATCCGTTTTATATTTTAACTTCTTTTCCCCCTACCCCCCTCTTTTTTTTGTAAATATTCAGGAGAATATTTATTTTATATTTGTTGTTATTTCGCATTTATGATCTTTTATTTTTGCCAATCACATGTCCTTTTCTCTCTAATATCTTACTAACGTTTTTTTGTTTATTTACTAATCGCATGTTCTTCAACTAATCTTACTCAAAGATTAACTGCTCTATGGTTTTATTGCTAGAATTTTATTAAAAACCATTGAGAATTCATTAGGTTTCTTTAGTCGTCCGTGTAATAGAGTTCAAATTTCATCAGTGCAATGTTGACCTGAATTTCAGCAATAAATTGACCGGAAAAAGTTTGTGGACTGTAAAAAAGTGACAGACGGACGAAAAACGATGTTTTAGTTTGAATCTAGAGAAATACTTGGTAAAATTTTGTTTATATATCCAAGTTCACGTAAAGGCAATGCAGGTAAAAGAGAAGAACAAAGTTACAAAACTGAAAGAGTAGAGTAGTCAATCAATAAAAAATATTTAAAATAAACAAGAATAAAGGCGTTAGTACATAGTAGTTGAACGGAATAAAGTTATTAACAACAATGAGCAGTCGGTAGTAAATACGGGATTGTGTTTTCCCGTAAATCGTGAAGCTTGTTGGTTTTCGGTTGATAGCGCGAAGGTCGGCGGACAGGTTTTTTTACAGTTTTAACGGGCGCCCGCGCCGGTGACATGAATTAAACTCTTTTGTTTTTATTTCGTACACATTTTCAAAATTAACAATGTCTCCGTATAGTATAGATATGTAATAGTATTGTTTAATGACAGATTTTGTGAGCTCTTTTGCTAATTTGAGCAAAAATTTGTCTTTTTTGGACGGTTATAGTCTTTTTTTTTCAATCATAAACTGTTTTTTTTAATAACTTACCGGAATAAAGACTCTATTAGACATATTAAACTAATAACGTATCGTTAATTAATTTCAGATAGATTTAGGTCACATTGCACAAATTAAATTCGTGTTGCGTAAATAAAATAAAATAGATTAAATTATTGCTTTTCACTTTGTCAAAAAAATCTTAATATTTTTTAAATAATTAACTAATTAAGCTAACATTCTTATTTAAATTACTTTGACCTACTTTTAAAACTTCTCTTAAACTTTTAGATTTTAATTTTTTGTATCACATGGTGTCTCTACTAATTTTTTTTATGGTCTAAATTAGTTAACTTTCTTTATAATAATACATATTAATAACTTTATTTTATTATAATTTATTACCTGTCGGGGTAAAAAATTTATTAATTCTATTGTATATTGAATGTTCAAAAATTCCCCAAAAATTGTTTTCTAGGTAAGTTTGATAACAATCTAGAAATTTTGAAAATGTAGTAACCCAACCTAAACCTATTTTCTATCTCTAACTTGGAGCTAAAAAAATCTAGGTCTTGAACTAAAAAAATCTTAAAAATAACAAAGTGTACAGTAAAATCTCTTGTTCTAGTCTTTCTCCTTCTAACGGCCGACACGTGCCTCAATCGGGACTCGAAGCGACTGACTTTGAACGTTCAGAAGTGGACAAAGTGTATAATGTTGTTTTGGATTTGACCCGCTCTCGACCGCAACCTACCATCTTGTATAAAAAATTCAGGTAAGTTCAACTATTATACCTACCTATTAAGTAAGAAAACTATTTATTAATAAGAAAAATATAGTATGCACGGTCGGCCTCAGAATTCGAGTAGCAATTCCGCAAAACTGTTGCATCAAAAACCAGTCGCACTTATGATTTTTTTTTCTATGATCAAGCCACACAAACACTCAGATATGCGCACAACTGCGCCGTGCAGTGCAAGCGAATTCGACCATTAAGGTGCTAAACGAGTTTTGGCCTTTGACTGTACATTTATTAAGGTCACCTATAATTGACCTATAACCAAGGGCCAATAATATACTCTATGCATATGATAAGCCGAACAAAAATTTTTGCGGGCTGAAATTATTGCAATATAAAGCAAACGCTCGACTTGAAGCGACCACGGAGAGCACTCTTAACACCCTGCAATAATAAACCACTCCTCATTCATTAGATTTATAGATATATCTAAACCATTTATAGTTATATTTCATAGTTTGCATAGACATGTCTAGGCAAACCATTAAAAAAATAAAATAAAACATAAGTATATTTTTAATTCAATTAAACTTTTACAAGTACTTTTGAATTGTCAAATGCATCTACCATGGAGGGCACTCTTAACACACTACAATAATGAACCACTCCTCTCATTCTTACTTATACGTATTTATAGATGTTCAAAGTTACACATATTGTATAGTCATATTTATAGACATATCTAGGTAATACCGTCGCTGCGCGACAAAAACCATGTAGGGCACTCTTAACGCACTACAGTAATGAACCGCCCGCTCTCCTCATTCATTAGTTATAGATAGATATTCTAAATTATTACCATATTTATAGTCATATCTAGGCATACCGTTGCCCGAATGACCCTGAGCGCGTCAATTTTGGGATATTTCGCGCAAACGGTTGTTGACCGACCAACTATACAGGCTGTGGGTGAGTGACCTAAGGTGGAACCATTGACTTATATATTACTTCGTAAGGACAGGCCCATTGAACAAGCAAAATGGCACCCACTCATTGGTCCTAAAATGTTTATTTAGCACCAATGCAAATAATTAAATTAATTTAGTAACATAATTTCTACTTACATAATTAATTATTAGGCTATCATTTATTTTTATTGTTATTTATAATTTGCGTGCTTTAACTCTGGTAATGCTGTGCAACCAGTGGCGTGCACAGTGTTTGAAGCCAGGGTAGGCATTAGTTAGGTCGGAACCAGTTTAATGAAAAATATGCATTGAGCTATTACAACTGGGGTAAGCAGTGCATGTATGCCTCTAGGACTTGCACGCCACTGTGTGCAACCATTTAGGATTACAATAAGGACGAAACTTTGTATAATGGAATTAGGTTAAAATTATTATTGAAATCTGTTTTGGATGCCAATAAATAAATTAAATTAAATTAAATGCAACCTCAGTGACGTCTGGGTTTCAAACGGGTCGTTCATTAGTATCTAAGAGGTAGCGCTGATTTATTTGGTTTCTAAACAGTGAAACATTTTGTTCGCTTGTGCATATCTTGGCATTTATATCGATGGGTGGAATATATTTTTTGCGTACCTATTACAAAACCAGTCAGGATTAGTTGAATTAATTAGATAACAGACACTTGTTTTACTTACTTGTGCGAGTTACTAGCTGATAATAGTTGAAGTTTATTCAGGGCATTCGTTATATTGAGTCCATTTCTTGACTAATTACAACATCAAATCATTAAATATCTCTTAATTAAATAGGCATGACATTTACACAAAGATCTTGTCATCAAAAGTGTATTTGTTTGTTGGTTTGTCCTTCAATCACGTCGCAACGGTGCAACGGATTGACGTGATGTGCATAAAGACCTGGAGAGTGACATAGGCTACTTTTTATCCCGGAAAATCAAAGAGTTCCCACTTGATTTTTAAAAAACCGGCCAAGTGCGAATCAGACGCGCGCACTGAGGGTTCCGTACTACAATCGTATTTTATCGACATTTTGCACGATAAATTAGAAACTACTTACTAGATCTCACACCTACGACCTGTAAGGGCGAGCGAAACAGACAGATAACTCGACGACTCAGTACCCGTAGTACAAGATTTTACGTCTCACCAAACCAAACCAAATTCGAGAGTCGAAATACTTCCGCGTTACAGTAAACTGGATCTTAATTGCCTTGTTTTAAAGCTCAAGTTTGTCTACACTTCTACAGCCAGCGCTCCAAGCGGAAACATTGCGAAATTAAAATCAGTGGCATTGAATATTTGACTTCAATTCAAGGCTGTTTAGGTCCATTTTACTGTAACGCGGAAGTATTTCGACTCTCGAATTTGGTTTCGTTTGGTGAGACGTAAAATCTTGTACTACGGGTACAGTTTAAAATGCGTAGCCTAATATTTTTGACATACCTATCGTCGATTCAGGATCAAACCGAAAGTCTCTCACTTTAGTTCGCTTTGCTCAAGGGACTAGTTATAACAGGCGCCCAAATACATATATTTTTGGTAGCATAACAAGTATCAGCAGAGGTCGCGGATGACACACGGACCTTCAAGCCCCTCCCGACCCCCATTATAAGGCTGACTCAGACGAACGGCTCGCGATGAAGCAACGCAGAAGGCGGCACACGGAAGGCGTGCGTCTGATGTGACATAATTCACTAGAGATGCGATTTGGTGAAATCATGATGTCGAAATCACCCCTTAAGTTTCTCTATGGATGAAATTATTATTTTCCTTCACAGACTATTTTTCACGGACTGTGATTTGTCAACTTTCACACTTAAAATGATTTGCTACTTTAATATTTTTACCATGATAATATGATCAAGCTAGCTGATGCCCGCGACTTTGTCCGGGTGGAATTAGGTTTTTAAAAATCCCATGGGAACTCTTTGATTTTCCGGGATAAAAAGTAGGATATGTCACTCTCCCGGTCTTTATCTATACCCATGCAATCACGTCAATCCGTTGCACCGTTGCGACGTGATTGAAGGACAAACCAGCAAATAAACACACTTTCGCATTGTTTTACTTTTTGTGTCGGACGTTTTTTTTAATTTAAAAATTCATGTCAATTCAATTCATGTCAGTTCAATTGTCAGGTTCTTTTTCCTAGCCTGGGGACACGAACTGTAAGGTCTCCCTGGGTATTTTATGTTATCAATAAATAAATAAAAATAAAGACAAATAAAAAAAAATTAACAGCTATCCCATAGTCACGAGGTGACCGATATTTTATGCAGGTGAGATATGCGCTCCGAAATGTATTCTGACGGATTCTGGGTCGGTTCAACGGATTATGATAATTTGATGAAACGGCACCGGCCGGCCGCTGCCGCTCGCGCACTACTAACACGAGAAATTATAGGCTTCAAGGTGTTTATTTTGTGCTTGATATTGCCTACTTGCTATATAAATGCCAATTAGTGCGCGTCTTGAAATATGGAGTACGTATTAAATTGTTGTTCCTATCCAAAATACCTAGGTATAAATAAATATGAGTTCATTTCAAGTAGGTAAGGTAAAGACAAACCGAATTATTTTAATTATAGTAAAGGTTAGCTTAAGGTTTTATTGTAATACTAGCTTATGCTCGCGATTTCGTCCGCACTCCGCGTGGACTATACAAATTTCAAACGCCTATTTTACCCCCTTAGGGGTTGAATTTTTTAAAAAAAATTTTTAGCGTAATAATAACATATACGTCGTCATAATAACTATAGATAGATCAGTCAGTCAGTCACCTTTTCCTTCTATATAATAAGATAGATAAGTGTAAATTATAAAATTTCGCGATTCTAACGTCAAAACTGACAGACTTTCATACAAACTTCAAACCCCTATTTTAACCTTTTAGAAGTTGAATTTTGAAAAATCAGTCAGCTTTTCAATTTGAATTTTGATTAAAACTAGCTTATGCTCGCGACTTCGTCCGCGTGGACAACACAAATTTCAAACCCCTATTTCACCCTCTTAGGGGTTGAATTTTCAAATATCCTTTCTTAGCGGATGCCTACGTCATAATAGCTATCTGCATGCCAAATTTTAGCCCGATCCGTCTAGTAGTTTGAGCTGTGCGTTGATAGACCAGTCAGTCAGTCAGTCAGTCAGTCAGTCAGTCAGTTTTTCAATTTGAATTTAAGATTAAAACTGCGCATCCCGCTTTCAAGATACAAAACTATGAAAAATTTTGAATTGAAATATGGAATACAAATTAAATATGGAATATCAAAACTTGCATTTACTTAGCGCGCTATCGCTATAAGTGTAAACTGCATTTAAATAAACTCATGAACCACACGTGCAATTAAATTAAAATATGAACTGATGAATGTAATTATTTAATTTGCTGCCTCTCTTATAACTATCATTTTAATCATTTGCATTTTGTATCTGAATTATTCATTAGTTGAACATTATATTTTAGAAGCATTTAAGGCATGGTTGCCTATACACAGTATACCATTTTAAAAATAAAAATAGTGATAAATTATAATATCCGTCCATAATTAATGTCAAAATGAATTGAATTGATACGTCTTGTATTGATTAAATAAGCTAATCGACCTAATGACTTCAAGCTTATTTCGTGGTTTAACGACATATATTATATATATATATATATATATATATATATATATATGTCGATAACGGACATATAGATAACGGGTACATTCATCAATCATCATCATTATTACTAACCTATGTCTATCCACTGCTGCCACGAACTTGTGCCGCCTGAATCCAGCGGCTCCCTGTAACTCGCTGCTCGCTTGCGGCAGAATGACAGCTACAATGTCACGATCGCAATCACCTCTGATTGGTTGACGCTCGCTCACTATTGGCTACAATGCATTGTTGCAACAAGAATCGCTCGAATTTAGCCAATCACAACATTGGAGACTATAATGCTGATTGATGCAGGTTTTACGAAATCGACCTATCGTACTTTGATAGCACCTGTCCACCTAATAGAAAAGTGGTTAAAATAAATAAATAAAATAAAATGTTTTTATTTCGACCAACAAGGATCATAATATTGGTGTTAGTAATTACACGAAACTTAAACCTATTTGTTAGTAAAATATCTATAACTATAACTATAAAATTTAAATTAGCATTAAAAAAATAATCGCTTACTAATTTAACACCGTAAAAGCCGTAGTAGTCTAGTGGTTAAAACGTTCACCTCCTATTTGGGAGATTGGAGTTTATTTCAACTCTTCCCGGGCACGCACCTTTAACTTTTCGGAGTAATATGCGTTTTAAGCAATCTATATATATAAAACTAGCTTATGTTCGCGACTTCGTCCGTGTGAACTACACAAATTTCAAACCCCTATTTCACGCCCTTAGCGGATGCCTACGTCATAATAGCAATCTGCATGCCAAATTTCAGCCCGATCCGTCCTGAAGTTTGAGCTGTGCGTTGATAGATCAGTCAATCATATGAATTTAGGGTTAGATCACACAAAAAAAAAATTGTGGTCATGAACTAATAATTAGTATTTTCAATTTTCGAAGTAAGTAATTATATCAAGTGGGGTATCATATGAAAAGTATTCACCTGTTCATTCTAAAACAGATTTTTATTTATTTTTATGCATCATAGTTTTTGAATTATCGTGCAAAATGTCGAAAAAATACGACTGTAGTACGGAACCCTCAATGCGCGAGCCTGACTCGCACTTGGCCGGTTTATGGGGCTAGAATTCATTATTAAAGAGCAAAATTTAAAAAAAAAACATGATTTTCCGTCAATCTTTTTATTATATCTATATATTTAGAAGAAAAGAAGAAGAAAAGCTGACTGACTGATCTATCAACGCATAGCTCAAACTACTGGACGGTTTGGGCTGAAACTTGGCACGCAGATAGCTATTATGACGTAGACGTCCGCTAAGAAAGGATTTTTGAAAATTCAACTCTTTAATTGTTAAATAGGTGTTTGGTAGTGCATCTCGCGTCCCCAGTGGTGGACGCCAGTGAAACCGCACTTGACATTAGTGGCAGCTCGCATGGTCATTGCCGCCGGAGTGAAAGTCGCCTATGTGTGTCACTGTGGCTTGCAGCTACCACTTACCACCACCACACCAGTCGCATCACTATAGTACTATACCACTATGGCTGTCGCACTAGCTTGACAACGCGTATTCATTATGTTCTTCATTGTTTTACTGCTCGACTGCATGAAAATAGAGACCCCCATTTTTTTATGGTTCTGTACCTCAAAAGGAAAAAAGGAACCCTTATAGGATCACTTCGTTGTCTGTTTGTCTGTTGTGTCTGTTAAGAAACCTATTAGGGTACTTCCCGTTGACCTAGAATCATGTTTGGCAGGTAGGTAGGTCTTATAGCACACGTAAACCTTTTACACGTACCCCTTTTATTAGCTTGTAGTTACTTAATTTTAAGATTATAATAGATAAATGTAAGCTGTTGGTTCTCCTAATAAAATAAAAATAAAAATAAAATAAAGGGAAAAATCCAAAAACCGTTAGTATTTTCAACTTTCAAAGTAAGATTAATAAATAGGGTATCATATGAAAGATCTGTGCATTTTAAAACAGATTTGTAAGTATTTATTTTTATGTATAATAGTTTTTGATTCATCGTTCTAAATGTCGAAAAAATACTATTGTAGTACGGAATGCTCGGTGCACGATTTGTTTTGTTGAATTTTTAACAAAACATTGTAATAGGATTGTTAAAATGAGACAAACAGTCTTGGAACGTAATTCGCGTAGTAAACAGTAATGTATGGCACGCATGCATGGTCAATGGTCCTTGCCGTGCGCCGGCGCAGGCGCATGGCTGCGGGCCGCGGCTCGCAAGTGAAAGTTGCAGGGTACTAGCGCTAGTGTGTCACTGGCAGACCTAGGCGACTAGCTCTTGTATTGACTACTACCCTACGCTTTCATGGCGTGACGCGTCTCTTTGATGCATTAGGTATATTACAACTGCGATACCCCTGCCAGGTTAGCCCGCATCCATCTTAGACTGCATCATCACTTACCACCAGGTGAGATTGCAGTCAAGGGCTAACTTGTATCTGAATAAAAAAAAAACTAACGTACTCGTGACTACGTCTAGGACTAGACAAACGAACCCCTATTTACCCACTCGGGTTTAATTTTCAAAAATCCTTTCTTAGCGGATATCTACGTCATAATAACTATCTGCATGTCAAACAGCCCGATCCGTCCAGTAGTTTGAGCTATTCGTTGATAGATCAGTCAGTCAGTCACCTTTTCCTTTTTAACTGACACAAGTTTCATAAGAGTAACTAAAATCGGAATTCCCGATAACCCATTAGCATTGGCGCATTAGACAAGGCGTTGGTCAATCTGAGATGAATCATTTGCTTATCGCAACCGCCCAGACATCTCTACCGTCACAAGGCTGCTGGAAGGTTGTTCAATTATAAGCCTAATTTATGTTAATATACCAATAAGTGACTAATAAGTCTGTGCTACTTGACGTTTTAAAATATTTAAGTTAGCAAAACTAAAAGTATTGACAATGTTAGTCAGACTTTCATAACATCGCCTTTCGGTTCTTTATTTTGATAGAAAAATAATAATAATACTAAGAGAAGTGACACTATAAATATTCTTCCCTACGTATAATAGGGATGATGAGTACTAGTCAAATCAGCGACTTTTTATCAAACGTCAAAACGTTCGCTTAGTATGGGAGCTTGTATGAAATTTACAGTTGTGACGTCATAAATATTTGACGTAATTTGACTTACTTATTGTAGTAAGTTTTTAGGTAAGTTAGAGAGCTATGCTTGGAGTTTCTTTACGTGATCAAATCAGAAATGAGGAGATCCGTAGGAGAACTAGAGTAACCGACATAGCTCAACGGGTTGCGAAGCTGAAGTGGCAATGGGCAGGGCACATAGTTCGTACAACCGATAGACGTTGGGGTCCCAAGCAGTGGCGTGCAGGTCATAGAGGCATAAATGCACTGCTTACCCCAGTTGAAATAGCTTAATGCTTATTTTTCATTATAGCCTGCCAATAAACAGGTTCCTACCAACCAATGCCTACCCTGGCCTCAAACTCTGTGCACGCCACTGGTCCCAAGATGCTGGAATGGCTTCTTTTCTTTTGTGCTCGAACTCCACACACTGAAATATTGCGTGCTCTGGCGTGTCTTCTGCACCGCAATACCAGCATGAGTCACTAGGCGCTTTCCCAATAGCATGGAGGTAGGTATTAAACACACCATGGCCACAAAGTGCTTGAGTTATAAACTTATCCACTTCTCCGTGTTTCCTTACTATCCAGAGCACAAAAGAAAAGAAGCCCAGGGAGAAGGCGAATTAATAACGCCTACGAATCTTGTCCCTCGTATGCTCTCAAGCGAATCACAGTGGGATGCATGCACTGAAATGTTGCGTGCTATTATTAAAAGAAGAATCACGGATGAATGGGATAGGCAGAAAAAAGATAGCGCCTAAACTCTAAAGACAGCCATCTTTCAGATGCAATGCAAAGGTTTTACCTGAAAGATAGAGCGGAGGGGGGAGGAGGTTTTTAGTCCGTAGGCCATTGTGGAGTCGGGCATGCCGGAGGCATCCATGAGGATTTTCCTCCTCCCCGAACGGAAAAAAAAAAAAAAAGATGCTGGAATGGCGACCTCGCACCGGAAGACGCAGCGTTGGAAGACCCCCCACTAGGTGGACGGACGACATCAGACGAGTCGCAGGGAGCCGCTGGATCCAGGCGGCGCAAGACCGTGGCGTGTAGAAGTCCCTACAAGAGACCTATGTCCAGCAGTGGACGTCAATGATGATGATGATGATGGTCAAGTTTATCAGGTAGTCGATCACGGATTCGGCGAGCGGTGCAGTTATTCAGTCGCACTCGTATGTGTGCAGTATATATGTAACTGTAGGTATTCGCTCGTCACAGCCGCACGCGACGCGTTCGTTGGCCAGCGGTGAAAGCGATCAGCTGACACTAACCTTTCGCCTTGGAACTGTCCGTCTGTACGTACACGCAACACTAGTACAACACTAGTCGATTGCAGAAAAACTGCATCAATCATTATTACTTTATTTTATTTTATTTTTATTTTATTTATTATAGGAAAACAACAGCGAAATAATACAATAAGTTTCTTAAATGCTAATTACAGAAGTATGGCCAATTACAGATTTTCTCGAAAAATTAACAATATAATATAAGAGTGAGTTATAATTATTTCATACAGAGGAACAAAATTAAAAAAAAAAAAGAACAATTATTGGCTAAGTACATGACATAATATCAAAACTAAGTGGATGAAGGAAATAAAAACATAGCTATTCTTGGAAGCCTAGAGTAAAAAGGAAAAAAAAAAAAACAAGTAAATTATGAAACAAATATAAACCGCAAATATTGTGATTGGCTGAATTTATGGTAAACTTGTTGCAACTGCATTATAACCAATAGTGAGCTAGCATCAACCAATCAGAGGTGATAGCGATCGTGACATTGTAGCTGTCATTCTACTGCAATCGGTTGATGATCGCTCACTATTTTTTTTTTTTTTTTTTTTAATAATATTAGCCATGTTAAAATGACTAATATTCCACTTTCCTCTCCAACTAAGCGTCAGGCTTGTGCTAGGAGTAGGTGCGACAATAGTGCAACGGGCGGGGTTTGAACCGTCGACCTTTCGGTTTCAGTCCACTCCTTTACCCGTTGAGCTATTGAGGCTCTCTATTGGCTAGTTGGCTATTTCAGCTGGCTAATTCGTTGGGCTATGTCGGTCACTCTGGTTCTTCTACGGATTTCCTCGTTACGGATTTTGCCCCTCAGAGCGACACCCAATAAGTATAGCCCGCTCCACCACGCTGAGCGACTTTGAACTTGTGGACAAGGCCAATTGATGTATGATATCATATCGATTTTTTTTTTTTTTTTTTTGATTTATAAATGTTATTTATTTTTATAATAATTACAAAAAAGTTATGCAACAGTTTTTCAAGATAACTTATTGCTAACAACAGTATTAAATATTTGTTTGTACAGGCTAAACACCTTTATAAACATATACCTACATCTACATACGTAGTGTACAGACAATTAGATCCTATTTTATATTAATTTACCTATCGCTAAATCATAATATTATCATAATGTGCATTATATTTGAGCTATAACACACAGATACTAAACTAACTAATTATAACAATATTCGAAGTAAGCTATTATGTCTAACTACTACGATTCGGCCCCGATTCTCTAGTCTCTGTCTAAACTAAATTTAGAGTATTCGCATCCCTTTCTTTTTACTAATGCTAAAAAAGGAACGGAACATGACTTTCACATTTAAAGACTCTAAATTTTAGTGCACAATACAAATTTAAACAGTAGGTTCGCGAGTGCGTGCTAAAATCACGGGTTTTACCATCTAAAAATTAAATTTAGAAATGTCAAACTGCTTCTGTCCCTTTCATATTACAATAGTAAGAAGAGGGTGCGAACACTCCAAAATTAGGTTGTGCTTAGAATCGGTGCCATGCGGTTAAGAATCCTTCTCAAGTTATCAAATATTTCTAAGTAGTGATTCATTCAAGCAAGTCATTTTGTGGTCCTTTTTAGTATCTGCCTATGAGATGCTCTAATACCTTTACAATTCCAAGTAAATAAACTATCCACAAATAAGTACTTTGACCCAGTTACTACTTAAAATATACCATAACGATACAGCTTATAATAGATTTAGAGATCAATGTCAATACCACTAAATGGTAGCTCAGTGTGGCTAATTCCTTTGTACACAATCTCTAAACTAAACTAAAATATCACGTCTAAATCTATTGCTATCCCTTTCATAATGTTGCTTGCGGAAAAGGAAAGCACTAGATTTAGACCTGTTAATTTAGTTTAGTTTAGAGATTGTGTACTAGAGAATCGGCCCCATTATCAAGTTCTTTAATCACAAATTAATCTCAATCAAAATCATGCTTTATGCTTTTGACTCAGCGTTCAAATTTGATTGAGTCAATTTCTCGCAATCTTTCACGGTGCACTGTCAAGTTTTCCGACCGTCAATATCCGTCAGTGAAAATTGCACTCTATGTACTTGACACAAATCTTAAATTGCATCGACAACCGTGTTAATTCTAAGCATTATTCTCAAGTTTTCCGTCGTCTAAAACTTCAAAGTAAATTGCACTTTACATCTTGGATATAGAGCTCAAATTAGATGTTCAGGTATTTGAGTAATTTTATAGTGGTGTCAAGCAATGACGAGGCAAGAGAAAGCCGTCTCAGATCCGTTTGAGCGGTCTACAGACCTACAGAGACTAGTATTGTATATATGCATACTATACACTTACTTGTAGAGGAAAACTGGTGCAAAAACATGTTGTTTGGAAGTTTTTAAGGAAAACTTACGCACGGAGAAAGTTTTCGGATTACGTTCGTAGTAGTGACTAGTGATATAAAATAAATGTGATATCATTTTAGTTATATAAAGTGAAATTGTGTTGAATGGTATAAGTCCCGCAAATCGCTATTGCGCTGGAACCATGTCTCATTAAAATCGAAATGACGTCATTTTGACGTCAGCCGAAATAAAAATATACCATCAGCTCGAAACTTCAGTCTAGTGCTGATGTCACTAAAATGTTGGCCACGCGCATTAGCAATTTGCGGGACTTATAGCACAAAATCAATTGTTCATAAAATTTTACTAGATGATGCTCGCGAATTCCTCCGCTTTGTTTTAAGTTTTGAAAATCCCAAGGGAATTCTGATTTTCCGGGATAAAAAGTAGCCTATGTCACTCTCCAGGTCTTAAACTATACCCATGCAAATCACGTTGACCCGTTGCACGGTTGCGACGATTAAAGGACAAACCAACAAACACACTTTCACATTTATAATAGGGGTAGTGATTGGAGCGCGTTGAATTCTAATGTATGGACGCAGAGTTATCTCATATTTCGACCGATATTTTCAGCCAGATCGGAATTTTTGAGGACCCATCAGCCGTGCACCCATCAGCTTCTCCCACTAGTGGGTGGAAGGGGAATTCGTATTTCCCCGTACACCCACTGCGTTAGGGTAGGAATTAAAATATAAAAATATGTCGATGTGCAAAGATATGCAAAGGAGAAAGCTCGAATATCTGGGCCATGTTATGCGCAACCCAAAATACGATCTACTGCAGCTTATAATACAGGGCAAGATAAAAGGCAGACGTAGACCTGACCGTAGACGAATATCCTGGCTCAAGAACCTTCGCCAGTGGTTTAACATGAGTACAAGATCACTGTTTAGGGCAGCAGTAAACAAGATCCAGTTAGCCTTAATGATTGCCAACCTTCGGTAGGAGATGGCACTTGAAGAAGAAGAATGTCGATACATCGTATCGATAAATAACATCATCAATCTCTATGCACATGTTTCTAGCTACCATACATGATCCTCCGTGCATTAAAAAACCCGGCCAAGCGTGAGTGAGGCCTCGCTCTTTTAAAGTTCCGTACATGTTTATATGTTTTGTTCACAGCTTACAAACCGTTTTATGAATCTTTGTTGTCAGTATTTCTTGTTTAAATTCAATATTTCTGTGTAGTTTAGTTTTTGAGATAGACCCCGTCACAAAAATAGTCTAAAACTGATAACTTTGTCGGCCTCCATTTTTTTATATAAATCTAAATATATAAAAGGAAAAGGTGACTGACTGACTGACTGACTGATCTATCAACGCACAGTTCAAACTACTGGACGGATCGGGCTGAAATTTGGTATACAAATAGCTATTATGACGTAGGCATCCGCTAAGAAAGGATTTTTGAAAATTCAACCTATAAGGGGGTGAAATAGGGGTTTGAAATTTATGTAATCCACGTAGACGAAGTCACGGGATTAATGTAAGAAGATGTAAGAATAAAAATTTTTAGGGCTCCATATTATCTTTTGGGTACGGAACCCTAAAAAGAAAGAGGAGCACATGTCAATAGCAAACAATAAGGTTCTTTACAACACATGTTACCAAAATACACTCTTTCCCATCGCGTGAGCCTTTCTCTCTTATAAGGAGCCGACAGATGTCCTCCAACCCTTCAATCAGTCAATATTTGAATTCAAATTTGGAAAAAAAGAACATGTGTGCATTGTGGGAATGTTGGCACCGAGGTTGGTAGTAATATAGAGATATTACTACCTGCGGAATTATTTTGGCGCCTAAAAGAAAGGGACACCTACACAAAAATATTTTTTCATTGTTGACTAGATGATGCCCGCGACTTTGTCCGCGTGGATTTAGGTTTTTAAAAATCCCGTGGGAACTCTTTGATTTTCCGGGATAAAAAGTAGCCTATGTCCTTCCCCGGGATGCAAGATGTATTATGTGTACCAAATTTCGTCAAAATCGGTTGAACGGATGGGCCGTGAAAGGCTAGTAGACATACAGACAGACAGACACACTTTTGCATTTATAATATTAGTATGGATAATAATGTAAATTTATGTAGTAAGTAATAAAATATCACTTGCTTTAGCGGTGAAGGAAGGTGAGGAAACCACGAAAAGTGAGAGTTCTCCTTAATGAAATGTGTGTGAAGTCTACCAATCCGCACATGGCCAGCGTGGTAGACTATGACCAAACCCTTCTCACTCTGAGAGGAGACCCGTGCTCTGTAGTGGAGCCGGCGCGGTTTTTGTAGTCAAATACCCAATTGTGTTTGACAACTGTTATGTGCAAGACTTAGGTGGAAAAAAGTGACGCTTTTTTCAACTATAATAAAAATTAACAAGATAGTATAATTTATCACCACGTCTTACCGTATCACCACATCAGTCAAAATATTTTCATTGTGCATAGATCTCACATCTGGAAGACGACCCTAAGATTAATAGCTTCAACAATACCACAATAGTTAATGGTTTTTATAGGTGATTACTGCAACAGATTAGAGTTTCCTTCCAAACTCTAAAGGTTTTTAAGAGATTTTTTATGTAGTGTTATATAGAAGTCAGTTATATACATCGATATAAATGACAAGATATGGTCAAGCGAACAAAATGTTTCACGGTTTTGGAACCAAATAAATCAGCGCCACCTCTTAGATACTAATGAACGACCCGTTTGAAATCTAGACGTCACTGAGGTTGCATTGGTGCTAAAGCACTACTGAGTCGGTGCCACTTTGTTTGTTCAATAACCCTGTCCATACGAAGTAATATATAAGTCAATGGTTATATAAAATTTCTTTATCATAGATCTAAAAGCAATTCAATGTAAGTAAACACTTTTGAAAAATGTTTTTTATTTTACGAGCCTCAATAGCTCAATCGGTAAAGGAGTGGACTGAAAACCGACGACGGTTCAAACCCCGCCCGTTGCACTATTGTCGTACCTACTCCTAGCACAAGCCTGACGCTTAGTTGGAGAGGAAAGGGGAATATTAGTCATTTAACATGGCTAATATTCTTTAAAAACAAAAAAAAAAAAAAACGTAGATAGTAGATCATTAGAATTGAGGTTAACAGAATAAAGAGGATTCTTTAGAATCTGCACTTGGCTAGCGTGGTGGACTACGGTCGTAGTAAATCAAACTTCCATCCCCCGTTCAACCCACTTCAGGGTGGCATTTCGAAAAATCCTTTCTTATTGGATACTTACTCTTTACAGAGAAAACACCCTCAAAATTTTATGTTTCTAGGACCAGCGGTTTAGGCTGTGCGTTGATATATAAGTCAGTCAGTCAGGACTTTGAATTTTATATATTACTAGCTTATGCTCGCGACTTCGTCCGCGTGGACTACACAAATTTCAAACCCCTATTTCACCCCCTTAGGGGTTGAATTTCCAAAAATCCTTTCTTAGCGGATGCCTACGTCGTAATAGCTATCTGCATACCAAATTTCAGCCCGTTCCGTCCAGTTGTTTGAGCTGTGCGTTGATAGATCAGTCAGTCAGTCAGTCAGTCAGTCAGTCAGTCAGTCAGTCACCTTTTCATTTTATATATTTAGACTAGCTTATGCAGCGACTACGTCCGCGTTGACTACACAAATTTCAAACCCCTATTTCACCCCTTAGGGGTTGAATTATCAAAAATCCATTCTTAGCGGATGATTACATCAAAATACGTCAGTGGTAGATACATGCGACTATTCGTAAGTACTTGTAAAAGTTTATACGAATAAAAAATATTTTTATTTTTATTTTAATAGCTATTTGCATGCCAAACAGCCCGATCTGCTCAGTAGCTTGACCTGTGCGTTGATAGATCAGTCAGTCAGTCTGTCAAACAGTTAGTCAGTCAGTCAGTCAGTCAGTCACCTTTTCCTTCTATATAATCCCTATTTAGATGTTTACGTTCTTCAAATCACTCGAATAAATAGTTCACTTGCTCAAAGCTACTATAACCTATTTACCCCATCACAATGCCCCATAAACCCGTACAGAGGCGTAAGGTTACACCCGAACACGTGGTGTATTCTCCTCATCTCCCCGCTTATTAGAACGATTTCCTGTCAGTCCGGATGTGTACAATAGTACATACCTACTATTGGGGTGTTACCCGCCTTGGGAACTAGGTAATGATGGGGTTGGAAAGGGTTAGAAGTTTTTCTAACGTTAGTCACCGATTTAGACGTTTTTAGGGTTCCATACCTCAAAAGGAAATAACCTTTTTTTATTCGCATACAAGTTAGCCCTTGACTGCAATCTCACTTGGTGGTAAGTGATGATGCAGTCTAAGATAGAAGCAGGCTAACCTGGAACTTGGAAGGGGTATGGCAGTTTTTATTAAAGCCATGCCCCGTTGGCTTCTACCGGAACGCTAAATCGCTTGGAGGCACGGCTTTGCCGGTAGGGTGGTAACTAGCCACGGCCGAAGCCTCCCACCAGACCAGTCCAGACATTTAGAAATTATAAAATTCCAAACCCCTGCCAGGAGTCGATCCCGGGACCTCCCACTAATAAAACACAGCGATTACTGCGCCAGGGAGGTCGTCAAAATTATTAAATCCATACTTAATATTAAAAATTCGAAAGTGTGTCTGTCTGTCTGCTGACTTTTCACGGCCTAACTGATTTTGATGAAATTTGGTACAGAGTTAGCTTACGTCCCGGGGATGGACATAGGCTACTATTTATCCCGCAAAATAAAAAGTTTCCACGGTATTTTTAAAAACCTAAATCCACGCGGACGTAGTCGCGGGCATCTTCTAGTAATTTATAAGATAATTCCCGCGACTTAATCTGCGTGGTTTTTTGAAAATCCCATAGAACTATAAAACTAACTGGTTCAAACCAGGTTACAAAGTAGCCTATGTCCGCCTGCAGAGTGCAAGCTTTTTCTTTACTTCTTCAAAATAGTTTAAACGAATGAACAGTGAAAAGGTAACAGACAGACACATTTTTTTTTTCATTTATAATATCAGTATGGATAATCTTTTATAATAAAATCCCGCAAACTATTTTGGACTTACCTTTGCACAAGTTTAAAAAATTTATTAAAAATATGCTCCTGAAAAAAGCATATTACACAATTGAAGATTATCTAAATGATAAAAGAGCGTGGATTTGACCTGCAGCTCGTTCCGGAAACGCACAAGACTGCAAATACTATTTTATACATGGCATAATCTTGTACCTATATCAAATATTTGAAAAGAGCAACCGCCGAGTTTCTTGCTGGTTCTTCTCGGCAGGAAAGGCGTTCCGAACCAGTGGTAGATGCATCCGACTATTCGTAAGCACTTGTAAAAGTTTATACGAATAAAAAAGATTTTCATTTTCATTTTCATTTTCATTTTTAATCACTATAAACAAATCATTATAATGCCGGTTACGAATGTCAATGACTCCATGTAAAAGGAAATATACAAACCTTGACTTTGCGTTACGTAACTCATACGTCATTCATACGAGCGTCGCGCCGCGTCGCTATCAAGGTCTTCATGAGACGAACATTCACACCGAGATATTTTCATCATCATCAGCCTGTGGACGTCCACTGTTGGACATAGGCCTTCCCTAAAGAGCGCCACCACACCCGGTCCTTCCTCATCCAGCCACTTCTCGCCAGCCTCTATATATCGTCGGTCCATCGTGCTGGAGGGCGTCCCACACTACGCTTGCTTAAACGCGGTCTCCACTCAAGGACTTTCCGGCTCCAACGGCCATCGCCTCTACGACAGAGATATAGTATGTACATACTATGCAGTAACTCCGTAAGCAAGTCCGTAGGAGAACTAGAGGAACCGACATAGCTCAACGGGCTCAAGCTGAAGTGGCAATGGGCAGGGCACATAGTTCGTACAACCGATAGACGTTGGGGTCCCAAGGCGCTGGAATGGCGTCAATGGAAGACCCCCCACTAGGTGGACGGACGACATCAGACGAGTCGCAGGGAGCCGCTGGATTCAGGCGGCGCAACACCGTAGCGTGTGGGAGTTCCCTACTAGAGACCTATGTCAAGCAGTGGACGTCTTTTGATTGATCATGATGATGATGCAGTAAATACGAATCTATACATTCATATCCATACTCCATTCTCCATATTAAACTATTTATATAAAAGGAAAAGCTGACTGACTGACTGATCTATCAACGCACAGCTCAAACTACAGGACGAATCGGGCTGAAATTTGGCATGCAGATAGCTATTATGACGTAGACATCTGCTAAGAAAGAATTTTTGAAAGGGGTAAAATAGGGGTTTGAAATTTTGAGTAGTTTTCGCGGACGAAGTCGCGGGAAAAGCTAGTAATACATAATGCGTACGTGTGTCTGCCTGTCTGTTTCTCTCTACTAGCTTTTCACGTCCCATCTATTAACTATTGTTTCCCAGATTTCTTGACAGACATACAACGAAGTGATCCTATAAGGGTTCCTTTTTTCCTTTTGAGGTACGGAACCCTAAAAATAAAAATATATAAATAAATAATTGAGAGCCTCAATAGCTCAACCGGTAAAGGAGTGGACTGAAAACCGAAAGGTCGACGGTTCAAACCCCGCCCGTTGCACTATTGTCGTACCTACTCCTAGCACAAGCCTGACGCTTAGTTGGAGAGGAAAGGGGAATATTAGTCATTTAACATGGCTAATCTATATAATATATAAAAGGAAAAGGTGACTGACTGACTGACTGACTGACTGATCTATCAACGCACAGCTCAAACTACTGGACGGATCGGGCTGAAATTCGGCATGCAGATAGCTATTATAACGTAGGCATCCGCTAATAAAGGATTTTTGAAAATTCAACTTCTAAGGGGGTGAAATAGGGGTTTGAAATTTTGTAGTCCACGCGGACGATGTCGCGAGCATAAGCTAGTATAAAAAAAAAAATGAAATGAAGTAGTTTATGAAATGAAATACATAGTTTATTTCTATGAATTGATCCTGAAGGCATCGATCGTAGGTCCCGCATGGAGGCTCGCCGCTGGAAAGGGAGGGCGCTAGGCGCGCGAGCGGGACGGCTGCGGGCAACGTCCTGATTTGTCAATAAACTTGACCCACATCCATTGAGGGCCAGCCGAGCAGGAATCTCGGGTAAAGCCGCGTGTATACTCGCCAAGAGAATTTTACTCGACTGCTCAAAATAGGAGAGTATTGTTTTTAGGGTATGTGAATCTCTTTTATTTACTATAACTTCTAAATGCTTGAACAGATCTAGATGTACCTTTCAATATCATCTCGAGTAAAACTGGTCATAATTTTTTTTTGAGCAAATTGGCAAATTAATGAATGAATTTAGTTGAATTTAATCGGTGTACATACATTACAAAAAAAACCGGCCAAGTGCGAGTCGGACTCGCGCAACGAGGGTTCCGTACTACAGTCGTATTTTTTCCACATTTTGCATGATGATGCATAAAAATAAATAAAAATCTGTTTTAGAATACACAGGTGAAGACCTTTCATATGATAGGTACTCCACTTGATATAGTTATCTTACTTCGAAAATTGAAAATACTAATTATTAGTTCATGACCACAATTATTTGATTTTTTTGTGTGATGTAACCACAAATTCACAGGTTTCATTTTTTCCCGAATGTCTGCTATAAGACCTACCTACCTGCCAAATTTCATAACTCTATGTCAACGGGAAGTATCCTGTAGGTTTCTTGACAGACCGACAGAAAGACAGACAGACAACAAAGTGATCTTATAAGGGTTCTGTTGAGGTACGGAACCCTAAAAATAATACATTTACATGGGTTCTTAGTTCCTGACATACTATTAGGTACTCTTCCAAATTATAAGCTTTGTCGACCAAAAAAAACTTTCTTAGGAAAAAATTGCAAAAAAGTACCGTACAAATTACTGACAATGTAATTTATTTTGTAGCATTGACACATGTATGAGCATGTGAGTAACTCATCGGTGTGACCGTGACTTTACCCGAGGTCCTTGTCCGCCTATAACGGAGCATGACGCGCTTCCCTGGCCACGCGGGAATCGTGGACTTTTTTCTCCTTTTTCTATTTTTTTACTTTTTTCGGAAAGTTCCTCCGCCTTTTTATGATGTAGGTACTAGCTGATCAAAAGCTCAAGATATTGCCGCTGCCTTGTATGTATATTCTAGAGATGGCAAAGTTTGAAACTCTTCATGATTATGTTGGAAAAAGAGCATTAAGGTGACGCAGGACGCTCGACCGAAATTGGCAGCGCACGTGGGCAACATATTTGCTTTTCACTTGACATTGTATGAGAAAGTTGAGAGGCACGATGATTTTCACTGAAATCAAGCGCGCGAAAAGGGTTTAGGAAAAGTATTTTTGAGAAAAAACTGCTGAATTTATGTTTGCAAAGTAAAGTTATTTCAAGTAGTGAATAAATAAACTACGTCTAATGATAAATTTATTTAGAATTTTCATATCCCTAATCTTATTTATTTACATCCAAAGTTGTCATTAATTTAGTGTTAAAATAGGAATCTTTTGAGCCTCGTACTTTTAATTCAATATTTTTTACGTATAATCACGAGATAAATCGATATAAATCTTAATTTTGTGCGCACAATAACGAATATTGTTGTAATTTCCCTCCTACGTTTGTATGAAGAAAGCACTGAACTGAGTCCCCTTAAGAAATCAAAATAAACTGGCATTCGATAGAATCTCAAAAAAATTGTTACGCCATGTGCATTAAGATATTTAACAAGCTACCTCTGGATAAAAATGCTCCCAACAAAACAATATTTTATTTACAAGCTTAAAAAATGGTTACTTGCTAAGACTTTTTATACAGTAGGTAAACGAATTCTTGCAACAAAGTGACTTGATGCCCGCGGCTTCGCCCGCGTGGATTTAGGTTTTTAAAAACCCGTGGGATCTTTTAGTAGTAGCCCGTCCCGGGGATGCAAGGTGTCTCAGTACCCGTATCATCACGATATAGGAATGCAATCCCTTACAGCATCAGGGTTGAGGAGTTGGGTCCTCGACTTCAAAAAGTCTTTATTTGGTAGGTCAAATATCAATTTATAACCGACAGTTTTTAAACCCCATCAGTTTTGGTGGTCAGGCCCCGTAAAGCATCAGGATTGAGGTTACTCGTATACAGTGGCGTGCACAGGGTTTGAAGCCAGGGTAGGCACTAGTTAGGTAGGAACCTGTTTACTTGCAGGTCATAATGAAAATTATGCATTGAGATATTACAACTGGGGTAAGCAGTGCATTTATGCCTCTATGACCTGCACGCCACTGCTCGTATATACGTTGTACCTGTAGGTACAGATAATACCTATGTAGGTACAGATAATAATATGACTGGGTGTTTTAGTGTATTTAAACTAATAGAGAGAAAATACCTACGGTTTGACCGTGTATTTTTTGATGCAGAAAATGGCGGCGCTTGTTCATAGAATCAGCTAATCAGCTGTCATAACAAAAGATTAGGTTATTTATTTACACGAAAAGAAAAATAAGTACTTACGCTGGCACAGCAAATGGCGGATTGTGCCGAAACCTTGTTTTTATAGTTATGTTGAAATGTAGCGTTATCTCTTACACACTTATGAAAATTTCGATAAGCTTGAGTTAGTTTCCGATCCGCTATTTTCTATAGGAGATTAGGGCAACTCTTTATATCTCTATGCTGTGTGTCTGCTACGTCAGAGAGCAGACAAAGGCCCTTGTCCAGTATAACGGCGCGGGGGCGTAGCTACGCGCTGTGACGCGACGCGGCGCCTGCGCTCCTCTATCATCTACACTATATAATATTATAAAGAGGAAAACTTTGTTTGTTTGTTTGTTTGTTTGTTTGTTTGTACTGAATAGGCTCAAAAACTACTGGACCGATTTTAAAAATTCTTTCACCATTCGAAAGCTACATTATCCACGAGTAACATAGGCTATATTTTATTTGGAAAAAAATAGGGTTCCGTAAGATATTTGGGTTTTTCGGACACAAGGTGTAAAAAATCAACCAGAAAAGTTACTTATTTTGCGTACGCTGCCTAAACTATAAAAGATAGAACCATAAAATGTTCTAATTAATTGTAGATCTTATAAATATCTACAAAAAGTCCGCGACACACTATATACCCATCTATGTCGAGTGAGGCACAGCAACCATTTTTTTATTTAAAAATCTTGAATTTTTTTTGGACTACATTTAAACGCGTTTATTTTACTCATGCTATTAATCCTTATCAAAATAAATGATTTCATCACTAAGAACAGTTTATGGAGATAATATTTGGTCTTTGAATGATTAAAATTGGACGTTTGGTTTTGAAGTTATGGCGAAATTAAAATATTACGATTTCTGCTGCACGGCCCGTTGTCTACACTAATATTATAAAGAGGAAAACTTTGTTTGTTTGTTTGTTTGTTTGTTTGTTTGTTTGTTTGTTTGTTTGTTTGATTGTACTGAATAGGCTCAAAAACTACTGGACCGATTTTAAAAATTCTTTCACCATTCGAAAGCTACATTATCCACGAGTAACATAGGCTATATTTTATTTTGGAAAAAAATAGGGTTCCGTAAGATATTTGGGTTTTTCGGACACAAGGTGTAAAAAATCAACCAGAAAAGTTACTTATTTTGCGTACGCTGCCTAAACTATAAAAGATAGAACCATAAAATGTTCTAATTAATTTGTAGATATTTATAAGATCTACAAAAAAGTCCGCGACACACTATACCCATCTATGTCGAGTGAGGCACAGCAACCATTTTTTTATTTAAAAATCTTGAATTTTTTTTGGACTACATTTAAACGCGTTTATTTTACTCATGCTATTAATCCTTATCAAAATAAATGATTTCATCACTAAGAACAGTTTATGGAGATAATATTTGGTCTTTGAATGATTAAAATTGGACGTTTGGTTTTGAAGTTATGGCGAAATTAAAATATTACGATTTCTGCTGCACGGCCCGTTGCGAAGTGGGCGTCACCAAGGCGGGGGTGCGCGTGCGGGAGGGGAGTTTAGATCTATGAGTAATTCGGCAACAAATGAAGAAATAGGTACCTATGTATTTCAGGATTTTCGGAAATTCAACCCCCACCTCGATTTTCTAAATTCCACCCGAGCGAAGCCGGGGCGGGTCATATTATATAAAGAGGTAATGTCGTTAAGTTTGTTTGTAGGGGGTAATCTTTAGAACTATTGAACCGATTTTAAAAATTCTTTCACCAGTAGAAAGCTACATTATTTCTGAGTGACATAGGCTATACGGGATCTTTAAAAACCTAAATCTACGCGGGCGAAGCCGCGGGGATCAGCTAGTATCATTATAAACTAATTGACAAGCCTACCACTATTCTCATGATGATTTCTATTCAAAAGTGGTGATAATACTGATAAAAAGAATGAAACTAGTCGGGCATACGCCGACAAACACGTCAGTTTATAGCCATCAAATATCATGGACCGACGACCTTAAGAAGGTACAGTTCTTGCAATTCACGAAGGCGAGTGCACTTTACTTGTGGTTACGTCGTATACACGGACATTGCGTGAATGTGCGTGCACGTCGGACCAATCAGTCGCGAGCAAGCTTGTGACGTCGCATATCAGTAGGTATATCATAGAAACTCACATACTAAGCGCGTGTTGTGACGTATAAAAATATACTGATTTGACTAGTTGTCTGCCCGCTCGACCGCCATTGGAATCAAAGTCCAATGTCCGACTTCAGGCGACCATCGCCTTCTCACTAAGACTCTCCGTCAAGAGAATGTAGGGTTCCACACCTACGCTCTCCCCGACGAACGCGTTCTACGCGTAGTCATTCGCGGCCTTCCGAAGGAGCTGAACACCGACCACATAAAGACAGACCTCCTTTCCCAGGAGCTGCCAGTACTAGAGGTTCACAGGATGTACCATCCTAGAACCAAAGCCCCCTACGAGATGGTGCTCGTAACCCTCGAACTTACCCCCGCGGGTAAGAAAATCAACAACATCACATCGGTGTGTCGTCTCACGGGTCTTAAAATAGAGCCCCCCCGTAACCGTGGCAGGATGGGCCAGTGCCATCGCTGCCAGATGTACGGCCATTCCGCAAGGAATTGTTTCGCCCACCCCAGGTGCGTAAAGTGCCTAGGGGACCACGGCACCTCCGACTGCCCCAGGAAGCAACCTACCGAGGAACCCCCGAGCTGTGTTCTTTGCAGGTCTCAAGGGCACACCGCGAATTATCGCGGATGCCCTAAAGCCCCCAAGGAGCAAAAGCGAAGGGTCAAACCGGCCGGCCGCAAACCTGCTGCAGCTCCCCAACCCGCCCAGAAATTCGTCCCTGCGCCGGCTCCGGCCACCAACGCATGGGAAAAACCCCTTCCCAGGGCTAACCCCCCTGCGCCAAAGCCCGCCCAACCAGCCCCGGCCAAGCCCGCCCAATCAGCCCCGGTAAAGGCTTCCGCGCCTACGCCCCAGCCCCAAGCAGAGCCTTCTCTCCATTCATCCGCGGCGACTAACGCTGCGGATAATCTCCACTTAATCGAAACTGTCCTCGCCTCTATTGATATAGTGGAGATGGAAGTTTTCGCCCGGACCTTCAGGAAGGATCCCAAATTAGCTATTACCCAACACTTGGGTCTGCTCATCTCCATTAATAACCTTAAAGCAACCCATAATGGATAGTACGACCAAAGGTAGATTAAAACCCCACTCCTTAGTAGTCGCGTTCTACAACGCGAACGGCCTTATCGACCAAATGGACGAAGTCCGCGAATTTGTATGTGCACATCAAACCGACATTCTTCTAGTGCAAGAGACCTTCTTGAAACCTAGTAGAAGTAATCCCAGAATTGCTAATTTTAATATAGTCAGAAACGACAGGGCCACTGCTAAGGGTGGCACTGCCATATACTACAGAAGGGCTCTTCACTGCACTCCTCTCGATCCTCCACAACTAACCAACATGGAAGCTTCCATATGTCAGGTGAGTATGACTGGCCATCCGTCGGTCATACTAGCATCCGTTTATCTCTCTCCCTCGAAAGATCTGTTAGAAAGTGACATCCGCGCACTTCTCTCACTAGGAGACTCCGTTATCGTGGCCGGAGACCTTAACGCCAAACATCAAAGTTGGAATTGCCGCTCCCCGAACTCACGAGGACGCCAACTCGAAAGACTGACGCACCGCCCCGATCTTAACTTCATAGTTATAGCCCCTGACACACCGACTCGTTATCCAATGACCGACAATTCAACAGACAGACCGGACATACTCGATATAGCTCTTCTAAAGAACATCGCCCTTCAGGTGAGTCCTTTGGAGGTGCTGTCCGAGCTAGGTTCAGACCACCGTCCCGTCCTAATGCGGCTAGGACCCCCGCCCACCGCGGCCCCCCCGACCAAAACAGTCATTGATTTCAAGAAGCTCTCAGAGCATCTTAAGTCTATAGACTCAGTGCACATCTCTCAAATTCCTGACATTATAGGTAGTCTAGATGAAGCGCATGCAGCCTCACTGCACCTTACTAATCATATCCGCGATGCTCTAAGCGCCTGCTCCCGACAGATGCCGAACGGTTTCACCCGTCGACAGTTGCCGGACGACGCCAGAGAACTCATCACCATCAAAAACGCTAAACGTAGAGCCCATGACGCATGTCCTAACGCCGACAACCGGAGAGAACTCTGGAGAGCCCAGAGGGAGGTAAAGGCTCGCCTTGCCGAACTCCGCGACGAACAATGGGACAGGAAGCTGAGTGAGCTCAAGCCATCGCATGTAGCCTACTACAGCCTGGCGAGAGCTCTCAAAGCCGACCCTGTCTCGGCCACTCCTCCGCTTTTACGTCCCAATCAACCGCCCGCCTTTGAAGATGTCGATAAGGCCGAATGCTTGGCCGATAGCTTAGAAGCCCAATGCTCCCCGAGCACCATCTCTGTAGACAAGTCCCATATAGAACTAGTCGAAAACAAACTAGCATCTATCTTCTCTTCCGCCCCAGGTGGCGATCCAATCCTCCCGACGAATAGCGGCGAAGTTCGTCAAATTATCAAAGAATTTCACGCCAAAAAAGCCCCAGGCCCCGACTCTATTAATAACAAAACTCTAAAGTTACTCCCCGACGTATTAATCAACCTCCTGGTTGTCATTTTCAACACCCTCATGGCGGGATGCTCCTTCCCCGACAGGTGGAAAGAAGCTACCGTTATAGGCATCCCCAAGCCAGGGAAACCTAGGAACCTCCCTACTAGCTACCGCCCCATTAGTTTGCTCAACACCCTTGGCAAGGTGTATGAGAAAGTCATCCTTAACCGACTTAGGTCCGTCGTAGAGGAGAAAAACCTCCTCAACGACGAGCAATTTGGCTTTCGAACCAGACACTCATGTGTTCATCAAGTGCACCGCCTCACGGAGCACATCCTTCTCGGTTTCAACCGATTCAAAACGAGGGGTATCCCAACGGGAGCCCTCTTCTTCGATGTAGCCAAAGCCTTCGACAAGGTGTGGCACGCCGGCTTGATCTACAAGCTTTACCATCTAGGCGTGCCCGAAAGACTCGTACGTTTACTACGAGAATTTCTCACCAATCGAACTTTCCGCTACCGTCTGGATGGAACCCTATCCTCCCCAAGACCTCTTCGAGCAGGAGTCCCTCAGGGCTCCCTGCTCTCGCCACTTTTGTACGCGCTGTACACCAGCGACATTCCCAGATCCCCTCATGTTCATATAGCCCAGTTCGCGGATGACACCGCTCTATACAGCTCCGACTTAAACTACCGGAACGTTAAAGCTCGACTCCAAAAGGCAGTCAGTAGCCTAGGCCACTGGTTCCGCCTTTGGAGGATAGAGGTTAACCCGGAGAAAAGCGCAGCAGTGCTCTTTCAAAAGTCCAAAAGGAAATCACAATACAAACTTCGACAGACTGAAATAACTCTTTACGACCGCCCCATTCCCTGGCAAACTAATACCAAGTACTTGGGTGTAACCTTTGATGACAAGATGAGCTTCGCCGCGCACATTCGTAGAGTCCGCAAGAACGCAGCGTATGTGCTCTCCCGTCTTTACCCCATGATTTGCGCAAAGAGCAAAATGTCACTTCGACATAAAGTCACGCTATACAAAACGTGCATCCGCCCAATAATGTCTTATGCCTGTGTTGCATTTGCACACCTGCCGCCCTCCTCTCTCAAACCTCTCCAAGTCCTACAGAATAAGTTTATGCGTACGGCCACTGGCTCCCCGTGGTACATGCGCAACGTGGACCTCCACAGAGACCTCCAACTCCCGACAATAGCTCATTACTTTAAACAGCTTTCCAAAAATTATTTTGAGAAAGCCATTAGACACCCCAACCCCCTAATAGTTGAGGCAGCGACTTACACCCCTGACCGAAACGACCCCCCAGATAAAAGACGCCCTAAGCACGTCCTTAACGACCCCGACGATCAAATCATGACCGACAATGCACCCTATCTCGTAGGGCTACACAATTCAACCTCATCACAGCGTCTTCGCCGGCGAAGACGAGGTCCCCGATTTCTAACGTCACCCGGACGTGGGCTCACGCCACGGCCTCGGGGGCGTACGGACTAACCAACAAAACCGACAACTCCACCCATCCCAACGTCATCCTAAGCCGTGGTCCGAGCCTCACAGGAGGCGCCCTTAGGAGGACGTTGCCCCCCGACCTCTCGAATTATTTCTTCGAGCCCTAGGGCTCACCCCCAGGCGGAGCTTCGCGCTCGCCAACCCCCCCGGTGACGCTGTAGCGGCCAATAGGGCCTACGCAGCATAGTCAATCCGAAACAACACACAAAAAAAACTAGTTGTCTGTTGTGTTTGACTGTTGATCGATTGCGGTAGAATGACAGCTACAATGTCACGATCGCAATCACCTCTGATTGGTTGACGCTCGCTCACTATTGGCTACAATGCATTGTTGCAACAAGAATCGCACAAATTCAGCCAATCATAACAATTGAGAATGTAATAATGATTGATGCAGGTTTTACGACCAGCAGATTCTATTAAAACGAGCCAGCAAGCCACTCAGTTACAGAATATATAATAGTACTAACGACTCAGCTAAGATTATCTTTATGGTCGGTCTCCACTATCGAGATTCGGCGAATTTGTTCGTGATATTATAGCGAATTGTCGGCGACAATCGTTTTATTCCTATTGTATAATGGATTCGCGCTAACCCCAATGGTTGGCGCGAATTTAAGTTTTTTTTTTAAATCCCACGTGAACTCTTTGTTCTTCTGGGATATATCTAATTTTTGAAAACTCAACCCCGAAGGGGGTAAAATAGGGGTTCGAAATTTGTGTAGCCCACGCGGACGAAGTCGCGGGCATAAGCTAGTGTATAAGTCCCGCAAATTGCTAATGCGCGTGGCCGCCATTTTAGTGTCGAGCTGGTGGTATATTTTTATTTCGGCTGACGTAAAAATGACGTCATTTCGATGTTAATGAGACATGGTTCCAGCGCAATAGCAATTTGCGGGACTTGTCATCACATATTGCATGCTAATAGGCAGAATTTGGCTGTACCTTTTTGTTTTGTAATATCTGCACTGTTTACCCATATTCGCAATAAAGAAATTTGAATTTGAATTTGTAGTTATACTATAACAGATTGGTTATTCTAGTAGGTTGGCCAGTGTCCGTCGCGTCGTGCTGCATCACACAATGCCATTGTACCGGTACAGTTAGCAGTGACGCGCGCTAACTGCGCGCACGCTCCGGCGCGCGCAAGGCCGTTCCTTGCCCGCGCGCCGGCCGGGCCCCACGTGCACGTGCGGCACAGACCTTTCTCCTACTTGGAGTTAGGTTAGGTTGGACAGGGGCTCGCCGCAGCTATTTACCACCCTACCGGCAAAATCGTGCCGCCAAGCGATTTAGCGTTCCGATACGATGCCGTGTAGAAACCAAAGTGACATGGGTTTACTAAAAAACTGCCATACTCCTTCCAGGTTAGCCCGCTTCCATCTTAGACTGCATCGTCACTTACCACCAGGTGAGATTGCAGTATAGGGCCAACTTGTATATATGAATAAAATAAAAATCGACTTTGTGGCTTTTTTTGGTGTACCTACTTATACCTACTCACTGGCTTGCAAAAATTACTGAGCGTCTACGCCTAACGCATTCACGGTTGTTCACTAGTGCCACGATCATTTTTAGGGTTCCGTACCTCAAAGGAAAAAGGATCCCTTATAGGATCACTTTGTTGTCTGTCTGTCTGTCCCTCTGTCTGTCAAAAAACCTATAGGGTACTTCCCGTTGACCTATAATCATGAAATTTGGTAGGTAGGTAGGTCTTACAGCACAAGTATAAAGGTATAAACCGAAAACTGTGAATTTGTGGTTACATTACAAAAGAAAAATACACGAACAAATAATAATTATCAGTATTTTCAATTTTCAAAGTACTAACCAACTATTATATCAAGTGGGGTATCATATAAAAGAGCTTCACCTGTACATTCTAAAACAGATTTTTATTTATTTTTATGCATCATAGTTTTTGAATTATCGTGCGAAATGTCGAAAAAATACGACTGTAGTACGGAACCTTCATTTAACCACCTTTTTTATGTCATTTGACCTTAGCATTTAGAGACTTTTTTAAGAAAAAGTGTCTATATGGTCATAAGTAGTCCACTAACAAAAAATTATCGTGGCACTATTGAAGAAGTATTTAAAAAGAGGTAAAAAAACACGATTGCCCTGCCAAAAAAAGATTAGTAAAAAAATTTAAATTTGAAATTTTGTACCTTATCATAAACTGAACTCATATCTAAATATATAAAAGGCATAGGTGACTGACTGACTGACTGACTGATCTATCAACGCACAGCTCAAACTACTGGATGGATGGATCGAGCTGAAATTTGGCATGCAGAGAGCTACTATTTAAAGAATTTTTGAAAATTCAACCCCTAAGAGGGTGAAATTATAGGTTTGTAATTTGTGTAGTCCACGCAGACGAAGACGCGTGCATAAGCTAGTCTCATATAATATTTTAAGTTTCCATTCCTATCAGCAGTCCCCATTGTCTGCGAAGTTTTTCATCTGTAACATGCGATATAACATGTTTATACCATAAACATATTATTATTGGTTTATAGCCACTTCGAAGTAGATAAAGTAACACAGTGGGCTCAACATAATCTGCTAGTCGCGGGTGAATTAAACCATGTAATCATATGATGGTCGAAATAACTGTGCAGCGACTGAACGTTATGATATGACGTAGGAGTAACTGGGGACACGCCTGGCCGCCCCGAGCCATGCCTACTTAGTTGCTACTCGCTATGAAATGTAGCTTTTTATACATCAAATCGAACTATGTGCCCTGCCTATTGCTTCAAAACCCCCTGTCGGGAACTCTGGTTCTCCTACGGATCTCCTCATTCATGAAATGGAATATAGACGAAATTATATAAACAATATATCATCCTCACTATCAACCAAAAGACGTTCACTGCTAGACATGGGTTTCTTGCAGGGACCTGCGCCATTTGTCCACTTCCTAAGGGTCTAATAACGTTGCGCTTTTCAGTGCAAGGTCGCCATTCTAGCACCTCGGGAAACCACCATAAAGCCTATTGGTTTTTCAAACTATAATATTATGTGCCCTGTCTATTACTACCTTAGCCTCGCAACCCGCTAAGCTTGGTCGGTTACTCTGGTTTTGTAGGATCGTCCGGTTGCACCGGAAAGCACAACGTTGGAAAACTCTCCCAGCAAGTGGACAGACGATACCAAACAATTCGCAGGGAAATTGAGAGCCTCAATAGCTCAACAAGTAAAGGAGTAGACTGAAAACCGAAAGGTTGACGGTTCAAACCCCGCCCGTTGCACTATTGTCGTACCTACTCGTAGCACAAGCTTGACGCTTAAATGAAGAGGAAAGGAGAAGATTTTTCATTTAACATGGCTAATATTAAAAAAATGAAATGTAGTAGTTTATGAAATGAAATACATAGTTTATATCTATGAATATAGAAAGACTAGCTTATGCTCGCGACTTCGTCCGCGTGGACTACACAAATTTCAAACCCCTATTTCACCCCCTTAGGCGTTGTATTTTCAAAAATCCTTTCTTAGCGGACGCCTACGTCATAATAGCTATCTGCATGCCAAATTTCAGCCCGATCCGTCCAATAGTTTGAGCTGTGCGTTGATTGATCAGTCAGTCAGTCAGTCAGTCAGTCAGTTACCTTTTCCTTTTATATATATAGACAAACTGTTTACAATACAGAGTTAAGGCAACATATACAGTGAGGAACCCACTGGATTCAGGCGACAAAAGTCAGTGATTCTGGTTGTACCAACAAATCTCCTCATTTCTTTTTTGATAAACACAACCAAAAGTTTATTTTTTTTGTTTAAGAATATTAGCCATGTTAAATGACAAATATTCCCCTTTCCTCTCCAACTAAGCGTCAGGCTTGTGCTAGGAGTAGGTACGACAATAGTGCAACGGGCGGGGTTTGAACCGTCGACCTTTCGCTTTTCAGTCCTTTACCCGTTGAGCTATTGACGTACGCTTTTGCTCGTCTCACCCACTTCTCGGAACAGTCATGCGAACTCAAATTAACCGCTTCGACGTGAATCGGTGGCAGTTCAGAGACGTTTCACTTTTTGACGTCCCCCCCCCCGCGCGTCGCCCCCATTCACCCGCCCCTCCATCCCCGCCCGTGGCCGCGAAACCTCCTTTCAAAGTCAAGTACGAAATAAAGCATCTACAGACAGACCGACTGCGACCGATCACTTGAGTTGGCAACAGCATTTTTTCTGTACGTGTTATTGGCTTAAATGCACTGTTGCAGCAAAAATATCCTAAATTCTACCAACCACAACACGTGAAAGTCCCTACAAGAGACCTATGTCCAGCAGTGGACGTAGTTTTCTAACTGATCTGAAGACGCTCTTGGCTCTTACAAGTACGTGAGCTAAGGCCATTAAAATGATACATTGTTTGTGACCTATTCAATTCCGCACACATCAAGAAGTGCCAAATTAGTGGCCTTAATTTCTTCGACATAATTAAAACTTCCAATTAAAAGTGTTGTAGAAAGTTTAAGGCCCTATTGTTGGTCGCCTATTGTTCATTAAACGTAATTTTGAACTGCAACTAACCCATGTACTAAGATTAGGTACATTGTCTTACTTGCACTTTTGAAACGATTTCTCACGAAAAAAGGAAAAACTTTTCACAAAAATAAATAATAACAACAGAAAGAAACACGGAGAAAAAAAATTGTTACGAGACATTTCAGGGTTAATTGCCTCATCTAGTGAGAAGGGCTGGCGCATTTTTTGCGAAAAGGATCAGCGTGGCTGCTTGAAAATGGTTCGATCCTAAATAATGAAACTTTGCCGTTGTCTATCAGTGTTATGTAAAATGTACTTTTTACTTAGAGTCACATGTTTTTACTTAAACACATATCTTTTTGGAAAGCTGATTAAGTGGGCAAGTTTTTCTAGCACTTTGTATATGCTTTGTGTCGTAGTATTTTTTTGAGTTAAGCAATATCTTTTGAGACAAAAAAAATGGTAATGGCGCATAATTTTACATAGTAAAGTACTTTTGGACACTTTAGGACTGATATTTGCTGAGATAAAGTAACAGCTACGAAAAAAAAATTAAATAAAATCAGTTCAATTAATAGTTTTGTTTTATTTTGGACTAAAATCTCAAATTCTGGGTGATTCATGAAAAAACATTAATGTTCAAATATCTCGAAGACTATCGATTTCCGCCCATACATGTATAGGACAAAATTTGTTGCATTTTAGCTCCCCTATCATGTCCTGCAAGAAATACGTCGAGTTACCAGTAACCTTGTATCCGTAGTTTGAAATAAGTTTTAGGTTTTATTGTAAAAATTTGTCAATTCAAGGATACTTTAAATCTGGCACACTGAAGAGATTACAAGAGATATTTTTGGCCCACCATTAACAAAAAATGTGGCCGTCTCGTCACTTAACAGGCTTCTATGGAATTTCATCAGCATGGTATTTAGGTCACAACTTGTGTGGATCCTGTTAAACCCGGATCTGTCTGATTCCACTAATAAGGGAAAGTATTTTAGACATTTTATACTATATAAAGGAATATATATAAAGGAAATGGTTACTGACTGACTGATCGATTGATCTATCAACGCACAGCTCAACTACTATACAGATCGGGCTGAAATTTGGCATGCAGATACCTAATGAAGTAGAAAGGATTTTTCACTAAGAAAGGATTTTTTAAAATTCAATCCTGGGCGCCCTCAAATTTGTGGCAAAGTGCCAGCTTCAGCCGCGGCTGCTTTGCAAATTGCTGCGACAAATTTGAAGGGGGATAAAATAGGGATATGAAATTTGTGTAGTCCACGCGAACGAAGTCACGGGCCCGAGCTAGTTATATACAAAACTAGCTGCCCCCGCGAACTTCGTACCGCCTAACAGTCGATTCAAATTTTTAATATTCCGTAAGAACCATCCTCGTACTTACGGAATATTATGAAAAAAGAATTAGCGAAATCGGTTCAGCTGTTCTCGAGATTTGCGATGACCAACACATTTAGCGATTCATTTTTAACCGACTTCAAAAAAAGGAGGAGGTTCTCAATTCGTCGGAATCTTTTTTTTTTTTTTTTTTTTATTTTTCTATATAGAGATGATCTCGTGGTCGGTGTGAGCGCTCACGTGGGCTCAGATCTACGGCAGGTCGTGTCCTGCCCAAAAGGAACAGGTTATGTTACTCAGCTAACGGGACGCTGACCCCAATACGTTTTCCCGAACCACATGAGGGCCTATCTTTACAATCCACTCTTTCCACCATCCCGTTTGGATTTATTGTTCTTTGAGTTATTTGACTCTACATTCTCATGTAAATATATAAAAGAAAAGGTGACTGACTGACTGACTGATCTATCAACGCACAGCTCAAACTACTGGACGGATCGGGCTGAAATTTGGCATGCAGATAGCTATTATGACGTAGGCATCCGCTAAGAAAGGATTTTTGAAAATTCAACTCCTAAGGGGGTGAAATAGGGTTTTGAAATTTTGTAGTCCACGCGGACGAAGTCGCGAGCATAAGCTAGTATTATATAAAAGAAAAGGTGACTGACTGACTGACTGCACTATCAACGTACAGCTCAAACTACTGGACGGATCACGCTGAAATTCGGTATGCAGATAGCTATTATAACGTAGGCGTCCGCTAAGAAAGGATTTTTCATAATTCAAAACCCCTGTAGGGGTAAAATAGGGGTTTGAAGTTTGTATGAAAGTCTGTCAGTTTTGAAGTGTCTATAATGAAGTTTTGTAGTTAATATTTTTGCAATTAGCAGTATAACATATTTTATTAAGCTCATATGTTAAAATCTTATAGTTAAAGATCAACCCTAAGGGTGTAAAATAGGGGTTTAAAATTTGTGTACCTAGTCCACGCGGACGAAGTCGCGGGAACAAGCTAGTATATAGATATAGATACATAGATACGTCTTACTGTTGATGCTGAGCAATCAACGCATATAGGTAATTTGGTCCGTGTGGTTTCTAAAAAGGAAAATGGTAAAAGTTACCCTTTTACCCTTTTCCTTACCCTTTTCCTTTCCCTTTTTAATAATAGTGTAATCGGTTGAGACGATGAATTTTAAAGATCGTGGCATAATTCGTGGGAAATTTATTAAAGCTTAAAACAAGAGTCAAAGTGGTGAGTGCGTCACATGAAATGCGGCCCCACGATGTAGGTTTACGAGCCTCGCCCGCTATGTGCCACCTGTCCCCTGTGCCCAGCAACTGACGACCTACACAGAATGCAACACTTTGGACTGAAGGAACCAATGATACCAACACGTGATGTTTTTTTTTTGTTTTAAGAGTTTTTGGGAGTTGGTTCCACAGTTTGTATGTGCGTGGAAATAAGGATCTGGCGCAGCGGACGGTCGAAGTGCACCAGACACCCAGGTGGTGAGGGTGAAATTCCTTACGGTGGCGCGCGGCGCGGTTGTAAAAAAGGAGGGTGGAATGAGGTCAAAAGCCCTTCAGAGCACTGATGTGTCTTCGTTTCGTCATGTTCTCGGTGTTAGTCTAGTTAGTGTATTACAGATCTTAGAAAGGATCTAGGAAAATCTTTCTAAGACCGTACCAACACAAACCATCCAAAGGTTTGAATTCAAATCCGGAGCAACCAACCTCTTAACAAAAATCACTTAAAATGAAAATTTTATGCGCCAAATTTGAACTCAAATAATCATTCATTAAACCAAATGAATCTCCAACAAAAAAAAAACACAAAAACAAAAAAAAAATTAAGATGCTCAAGATGTTACATCGACCTTTAGCGGTTTTGTAGAGCATTGTCTCTGTCGTTGAGACGACAAAACGTCATATAGGTATGAGTGACAGTGCAACGCTCTACAAAGCCGAAATGTTATTATAAAGGCCGATGTACTTTACTTTCTGCCGCGTACTGTACTTAAACAATTCTGTATGCAGTACCCGTGGTACAAGATTTTACGTCTCACTAAACGAAACCAAATACGAGAGTCGAAATATTTCCGCGTTACAGTAAAATGGACCTAAACAGCCTTGAATTGAAGTCAAATATTCAATGCCGCTGATTTTAATTTCGCAATGTTTCCGCTTGGAGCGCTGGCTGTAGAAGTGTAGACAAACTTGAGCTTTAAATCAAGGCACTTAAGATCCAGTTTACTGAAACGCGGAAGTATTTCGACTCTCGAATTTGGTTTGGTTTGGTGAGACGTAAAATCTTGTACTACGGGTACAGTGGCATCCTAAACTAACTACTAAATAGAACCTCAATAGCTCAACAGTTAAGGCGTGGACTGAAATCCGAAATGTCGGCAGTTCAAACCCCACCCGTTGCACTATTGTCGTACCTACTCCTAGCACAAGCAAGTAAGAAAAAAAAAAACTCGATACTATTACTTTTAAAATCAACGCTAATGAGAGTCCCCGCGATTATACAAAACGTTTAATTGTTTCTATTCGATCCTGTAGGCTAATACTTGGTTGGTAACCAGTTATTTAAACCACTAGGTCACCATGGCTTAATGCTTTTTAAACGGATCCGGCAGCGAGAGAGCATCAAAACGTTTTACAACAAGCGTATATCTCCCACTTGTTAACCGTAACATACACCGACTTCTGGCCATCACCGTGATTGTAATCATAGCTATCATAAATAAATATTTATGCCATGTGTATGGTCCAAGTCAAACGCTTTAAATATACAGTGCGACAAAGCTCTCTCGGCACTTGAATAACATTGACAGGGGGTGCTGTAGGAGAACAAAGGCTTACAATATTCAAACAAGAACAAAGGGGACGCTTGACGGCAATGTTGGATCCGATTTTGGCCACGCGCCAAGATAGCCTTGTCGCACTGTAAAAGAAAATGCACGTCAGACTAGTCCTGAAATTGAGTCCAAAGTGCATGATTAATTTGATCATTGCTTACAAACTGAACTGATTATGAAACAAAACGGTCTAAATTTCGTGACTTTGATCAAACCGGTATAATTACAGTATTGTTTCAAAAGCTTTTATTCCGTTTCAGAACCTAGGTCTCACCATAGCTTTTATCAGCATAATTGTTACTAAGCGCAATCATAATAAAGTACGGTATTTGACAACTAGTCAAATCAGTAACTTTTTATCAAACGTCAAAACGCGCACTTAGTATGCGATATTCTATGAAATTCTGGAATGTGACGTCACATCAAAATGACGTACTTTTTAAGTTTAATCGATAATTTAAAATGGCTATTACACTAAAAACTAACAAAGTACGTGGATATTACGTATTTTGGAAGATCCTCTATTTAATAATCACTAAGAAATAATTTATTTTTGATGTAGTTAAACACCCAATTATCATGCAATAAAAAAATGGATTCGCTCTAAGCTTGTAAGATGGGCCCATATCACAATGCGAAGTTGCAACTAGGTACCTACATCAGATTCGGGCGCGGAGTGAGGCGGGCGGGCGGGCGGGCGGGCGGGCGGGCGGGCGGCGCCGTTACACGGGTAATCAATTAAAGTAATTTCAATTCACTACTCACTGACGAATATCAGTGTAATCCACACTTTATTAATATTCTAAATGCGAAAGTGTGTCTGTCGGTCTGTCTGCTAACTTTTTCACATAAGTTTAACTGATTTTCAATGAACCTAAAGCTTAATTTGCTATAATCTGCTAAAACAGATCAAAACTGTATGGTGGCAACATGCCGCATGCGACATACACCGCCCACCCTCCCACTGCTAAACATGCAGGAAAAGCCTGACAGCCAATACGCACCTATACAACATTAACTGATTTTGACAAAATTTGGCACTGAGTTGGCCCGGGGACATAACATGTTACATTTTGCCCCGAAAAATCAAAGAGTTCCCACAGGATAATTTAAAACCTTAATCCGCCGAAGAAGTTTCGGAGATAGCTTGCATCCCGGCTACTTTTTGTCCCGGAAAACCAAAGTCTCCACGGCATTTTTGAAACCTTATCCGCTGAAGAAGTCTTGGAGATAGCTTGCATCTCGAAGACGAATAAGTATAGGCTTTTTTTTTTTTTTTTTTTTTTTATTCAGGTACAAGTTAGCCCTTGACTGCAATCTCACCTGGTGGTAAGTGAAGATGCAGTCTAAGATGATAGCGGGCTAACCTGGAAGGGGTATGGCAGCTTTTTTATTAAACCCATACCCCTTTGGTTTCTACACGGCATCGTACCGGAACGCTAAATCGCTTGGCGGCACGGCTTTGCCGGTAGGGTGGTAACTAGCCTCGGCCGAAGCCTCCCACCAGACCGACTACTTTTACTAAGGCTACTTTTTATTCAGAAAATTATACACGACAGGTCGAGATGGCAAGCGGAATATGAGGCGGGGACCTGAGGGGGGAGTTTCACCCCTCGGAGAGCACGTAAATGCCGTCAATAGGTACTCGTATTTCACGCCTTATACTGACATTATTCAATTAATTGAATTACTTACTTTATTATATACTGCTGAATACATAAATTATAGTAGGCACTACGGTTATTTGTTAAATTAACTTCGGTTGTTGCCGTTAACTATTTTGAGTGACCAACCAATCACAAACGACCCTATGTTTTCGAATTGAATTTCGAATCGAGTAGTAGATAGGTGCTGAAAACATAGGTTCGTTTGTGATTGGTTGGTTGCTCAAAATACTTAACGGCCACTAACTTTTTTCTCTTTGTTATATGTATGGGATTACGTAACAGAGAGAGACATATATTAACTTCTCTCCGTGGACTCTATCCACCGATCTAATAGCCCGAAGTGGGGGAGTTTCACCCCTCGGAGAGCACGTAAATGCCGTCAATAGGTACTCGTATTTCACGCCCTTTACTGTCATTATTCAATTAATTGAATTACTTGCTTTACTATACTGCTAAATACATAATTATAGTATAACTTCGGTTATTTGTTAAATAAACTTCGGTGGTTGTTCTTGACATTTTAAATTGCACCTGTTGGGGTTACAAGCTGATTTTGATTATTATTTAAATATTTTTTTATTTGTAACAACACCTTTCATTCATTAAAACAACGCCTTAATATCATCATCATCAACCGATAGACGTCCACTGCTGGACATAGGTCTCTTGTATGGACTTCCACACGCCACGGTCTTGCGCCGCCGCCATCCAGCGGCTCCCTGCGACTCGTCTGATGTCGTCTTCCGGTGCAAGGTCGCCATTCCAGCACCTTAGGACCTCAACGTCTATCAGTTTAACGAATTATGTGCCCTGCCCATTGCCACTTCAGCTTCGCAACCCGTTGAACTATGTCGGTTACTCTAGTTCTCCTACGGATTGTCCTCATTTCCTCATTGATCACGTAGAGAAACTCCGCACATAGCTCTCTCCATCGCCCGCTGAGTGACTCTGAGCTTTCTTATGAGGCCCATAGTTAGCGACCATGTCTCGAATCCATATGTCATCACTGGCAACACGCACTGTTCGAAAGCACTGAGGAATTTTGGACAAGAAGACATCTCGAAGCTTCCTGATCGCTGCCCAACCGAGTTGGATTCGGCAGCTGACCTTATTCTCGAAATTGGACCTACCCAACTGGATTGTGTGTCCTAGGTATATGTACTCGTCTATAATTTCGAGTGTAGAGATCTCAACTATTACTGGGTGGGGCCGGACATAAGCTAAAAAATACTCAACTAATAATAATTAATGAACGTTCGATCAACCCATGTTTTGAGTTGAAAACATCGAGAACACGAGTAAGTAGCACCTTTGCGTGAACCTTGACCAACAGGTGCTGGTATACCTACTGTGGCGAATACCAAGCAGCGATAAACTACCAGGAGGCACTGGTAGTTTATCGCTGCTAAAAAATGTTAAATCAATAGAGGCCTATTGATTTAACATTTTTTTTTTTAATTCAGATACAAGTTAGCCCTTGACTGCAATCTCACCTGGTGGTAAGTGATGATGCAGTCTAAGATGATAGCGGGCTAACCTGGAAGGGGTATGGCAGTTTTTATTAAACCCATACCCCTGTGGTTTCTACACGGCATCGTACCGGAACGCTAAATCGCTTGGCGGCACGGCTTTGCCGGTAGGGTGGTAACTAGCCACGGCCGAAGCCTCCCACCAGACCAGACCAGAAATTTAGAAATTATAAAATTCCAAACCCCTGCCAGGAATCGAACCCGGGACCTCCCACTATTAAGACCACAGCGCTCACCACTGCGCCAGGGATGTCGTCAAAAACGATGTTGTCGTCATCGTGATAGTTCAGGATATCACGTCAAACAATTTATTTTTTAAACTAGCTAATGCCCGCAGCTTCGCCCGCGTGGACTTAGGTTTAAAAAATCCCGTGGGAACTTTTGATTTTTCCAGGACAAAAGTAGCCCATCTGTAGTAGCCCGTCCCCGAGATGCTCGAATGATGATTATCTCAGTACCAAATTTCGTAAAATTCTTTAAAAATCCCGTGGGATCACCATGATTTAATTTATTTTATTAGACTTCACACACCTTTGAGAACATGACGGAGAACTCTCAGGCAGACAGGTTTCCTCAGGATGTTTTCCTTCACTGCTAAAGCAAGTGATATTTAATAGAATCGAACCACCGACCTCCCGATTAGGAGGCGGATTTCTTAACTATTAGGCAGTACTATTAAGAGCCTCAATAGCTCAACCGGTATAGGAGTGGACTGAAAACCGAAAGGTCGACGGTTCAAACCCCGCCCGTTGCACTATTGTCGTACCTACTCCTAGCACAAGCTTGACGCTTAATTGGAGAGGAAAGGGGAATATTAGTCATTTAAAAAATGGCTAATATTCTTTAAAAAAAAAAAAGTACTCTAGTACAGCTGACGTACCTACTAGAGTTTGTAAAATTTTGAAAATGTACAGCTTAGTATGTCTAGAATTTAGACATGTTAAGTCTCTGGTCAGTTATCAATTGTAACGGTGCCTCGTATAATGAATCGGGCATTTCGCGAACACGCCGTTATGAGATAGCGCGGTACTGGCACCGATTCTAAGCACAACCTAATTTTAGAGTATTCGCACCCTCTTCTTACTATTGTAATATGAAAAGGACAGAAGCAGTTTGACATTTCTAAATTTAATTTTTAGATGGTAAAACCCGTGATTTTAGCACGCACTCGCGAACATACTGTTTAAATTTGTATTGTGCACTAAAATTTAGAGTCTTTAAATGTGAAAGTCATGTTCCGTTCCTTTTTTATCATTGGTAAAAAGAAAAGGATGCAGATACTCTAAATTTAGTTTAGAGAGAGACTAGAGAATCGGGGCCAGTGCCCAGTTAATTATTGTGTGCCCGGATTTGGCATTGTTTTGAAATCTGCCTCGGGGCTCACTTTTTGCATGACTCGTGATACTTAGGCACTTTGTGAAAAATGTCAATACACCTACTTTGAATGGGAACTCGGCCGATTTTATGTTTGCTATTTTTTAAGTGACCCGTTTTTGTTTCCTAAACTAATTTCTGTTTAACCCCGCCGATATGTCACAGAAACCCTGCTGATTCATATTATGTCCATGATTAATATTAATAGGTACATATCTATCCATTAGCTTATTCCCGCGACTTTGTCTGCGTGGGCTAAACAAACCAACCCCTATTTTATACCTTTAACGTCTACGTCATAATTGCTATTTGCGTCCCAAATTTCAGTCGGATCTGTCCAGTAGTTTGAGCTATGCACTGATAAATAAATAAATAAATAAAATAAAAATCTTTTTTATTCGAATAAACTTTTACAAGTACTTTCGAATAGTCGGATGCATCTACCACTGGTTCGGAATGCCTTACCTACCGAGAAGAACCAGCAAGAAACTGGACAACACAAATTTCAAACCTCTGTTTTAACCCTTTAGGGATTGAATTTTCAAAAATTCTTTCTTAGCGGATGTCTACGTCATTATAGCTATCTGCATGCCAAATTTCAACCCGATCCGTCCAGTAGTTTGAGCTTTGCGTTGATAGATCAGTCAGTCACCTTTTCCTTTTATTCTTCAGTTCAGCTTTTTATCTCTTAGCGGATGCTTAAGCCACAATAGCTATCTGCGTGCCAAATTTCAGCCCGATCCGTATAGTGGCTATGCATTGATAGATCAGTCAGTCAGTCAGTTTTCCCTTTTATATATTTAGAAAATTTATCAATTGCTAAGCCGACTGTACTTCACTATCAGCCTCTCTCCCGGTCTCTAGCGCGTAATGTAGCTCATAAAGTGCGAGGCTCTTAGCCGGACTGCTGGGCAAGACATAGCTGACCTACTATACAGTTTGACAGCCCACTTTACATACAATACCGGAAGGCTTGCATTATCAAGTTTTGGGACAATGGTGGCGATACTCTTGTCTTTCTCTTAACTAAAATTAGACTATCTGAATCTTTTTCTTTTTAATATTGCTAAAAAGGGGACGGAACATGAATTTTACATCTAGAGACTTTAAATTTTAGTGCACGCTACAAATTTAAACAATAGACTCGCCATTGGTAGCTAAAATCACTAGGTTTGACAGCTCTAAATTAAATTTAAAACTGTCAAACTGTATCTAATATATGTAAAAAAAGTGGCTGTGACATACGGACGGACAGACAGACAGACATGACGAATCTATAAGGGTTCCGTTTTTTGCCATTTGGCTACGGAAACCTAAAAAAAATATCCTATAAAGATTTAAGTCACTGAATTGAACAGTATTAATTGGCGGCACATTTCCTTTGTATTTAACTTTAACTGATAGGCAATTAGCAAGTTCGGCCGAGTCGAAACAAATCAGCTAAGCATCACAACAAAAAGTCGACAACTTACTTCGCTGACCTCGATCTGTGATGAGCTTGTTTGTTTTTTCTCTTCTATTTTGATGGCGATAGCTATCGGAATAAATAGGTAGGTCAATTATATCGTGTTATTTTTAACTGCCAGATTTAATAGCCTTTTAACTACATTGCAATAGCTCAATGGTATAAGCAGAGTGAACTTGAGTGAGGGAATTTCTAACGTAACGTCGAGGCTTCGACTTCATTGGCAGATGTCAATTAATGTCTGAAAACTGAAAGGTCACCGTTTCAAACCCCACCCGTTGCACTATTGTCATACCTACTCCTAGCAAAAGCTTTACGCTAATTGGAGGGGAAAGGGGAATATTAGTCAGCATGGCTAATATTTTTTTTTAAATGTTATAACATTTGACGCGGGTACCTTTAAAGTAGGTCTATTTTTCTATGATTTCACGTTTTACGTCACCATAGCCTAATACTTGACATATCCTCGATTCAGGATCAAACCGGCAGTTCCCTCAATATAGTTCACTATGGCATAAGGGTCAGCATGTAAGTTGTAAGGTCGTAAGTTCACGTCAATTCACGTTTTGATCCGGATTGATAAATGAACTCTTTTGTTTTTTCTCTTTTATTTTGATGGTGATAGGTATTGGGATAAATAGTTAGTTCATTTATATAATGTTATTTTTAACTATACCGCAATATCCCAATGATAGAAGGGCCTGCATGTACATTGTCTGCTATCGTAGAATTATGGGTCGAAAGTTTCGGCCCGAAACGGTTTAAAACAACACCTTGAAGCTTTGATAAAATAACAAAACAATTTGATAAGTTATCATTTAAGAGGGCTCTATAAATAAGTAGTATCACTGACCTATTTTGCCCAACTGTATTTTGCCCAACTGTATTTTGCCCAACTGTATTTCAATATCCAACACAAAAAACGCCCTTGAAATGTAAAGATAAACAACCAAGCCGAGCTGATTCTAAGATAAATTGCAACTATCGGGTCTTTAGGCAGTGGTCCGACCGCCGACGCGACGATGAACGAGAAACGAGTAGAACTAGAAACTTAAACGAGTTGGCGATCAGCGGGAAGCGAGTGTGTAGTTTCGATAGTTTTGTCGCCGGGCTATAAGCGAATGTGCAAGTGCGACGAGCGATTACTCGCGCCATTCGCCCGCGGTCGCTCAGTCCTGTGCAAACCTCCGTGCGCGTTACACGTGTTCAAGCGAGCGAGCATCGCTGAACGAATATCGCTGAGCGAGTTTATTTTTGAAAGCTCGTCGCTCAGCGACAAAACTAGTAAAGCGAGTCGTCGTCGGCAGTGTGAACAGAGCAACTTTTGATATATGCATCTCTTTCGTTCACACGGAATGTACATTAATTGTGCGTTTCTTGAGAGAGAAAATCGCCGATAGTCGTTTTCTCGCCGGCGGTTGGACCACTGCCTTAGATCGATCGCTGGTTGAAGTGGTTGTACGAGATAGCGTCTAAACACGATGAAACCCTTGATTTTAAATCAACAGTTCTGATTTTAATTTCCCAAAGTTTCGATTCTTCATCAAAAAATCTTAGCTGACGTACCTCTAGATAGAACCTAACTTCCAAACTTCAAGTTAACAGTAACAATATTCCCCTATTTTACCACTTTTAAGAGGGATTTTTCAAAACAATTTTTTATTATTGCGTATTTGTGCAAAATTTAACGAAATATCAAAAAAGATACCTGGCATCGACATATTTCATGACTCAGCTACTGCATTCAAAAAAAAGCTCTTATCATTTTACGGTGGGTTCATCTCCTAAGTAACTTAATTATTAATTGTTTAGTTAAGTAGTTAGTTAAGTTCTTTTTATTTGTCTAGATATTTTGCAAATGCTGTGTACACATTTTATAGATACATTTATCAGCCTGTGTTTGTCTATAAGTGTCGTAGTTTGTGTTAAATTAATGTATTGTGTGTGTTCCTAATAAATAAAATAAAAAATAAATAAATAAATTATTTAAAGCTGACGACCTAAAATATGTTGATTTCACATCTGTAACTTTAAAAACATAGAACTTTCATATAATCTCCCACCCCCATTCCACCCTCTTAGGAAAGGATTTTCTGAAAACAGTTTCATAGCTGAAATCTAAGTCTTATAAAGAACCTACTTTCCAAATTTCAAGTTAATTAACAATAATAAAACTTTCCCATACAAACTTTCATCCCCTATTTTACCACCCTTAACGGGGAGTTTTTCCAGAATAACTTCTGCAGGTTTTATTATTTAAAACTAATAACCTAAATCTCGATTTTCACGTCTGTAACTTCAAAAACCTAGGACTTTCATGTAACCTTTCAACCCCCATTTCATCCCTTTAGGGAGGATTTTCTCATAGTAGTTTCTTAGCTGACACCTCATCTCAATAAAAAACATACTTTCTTAATTTCAAGGTAATAATAATATCAATAATTAAAACTTTCCCATACAAACTTTCATCCGCTATTTTACCACCCTTATGGGTGAATTTTAAAAACATCCTGAAACACATATTTCTTCATTTGTGACCGAGAACCCAAACACCAATTTTCGTGCAAATAACTTGAAAAATGACGGACTTTTATACAAACTTCCATCCCCCATTTAACCCACTTAGGGGTGGAATTTCGAAAAATCCTTTCTTAGTGGATACCTACTCTTTACAAAGAATAGACCCTCTAAATTTCATGTCTCTAGGACCAGCGGCTTAGGCTGTGCGTTGATATATATGTCAGTCAGTCAGGACTTTGAATTTTATACATATTATAGATTTTGAAAGTTTCGAATAAACCATGTAAAAAACTAGAAAATTGCAAACTAGAAAATTTTCGGTCAATCGGGGTATGAGGCGGGAAGACTCCCCGCACACCCGCACGTCGCCCACGCTCGCCCGCATCAGCTTAGTGCGGGGGGCCGTGCGGGTGTGCGGGGTGTTCCGTCCCCGATTGCCATCTTGACCTGTTGCGTACTATACCTAACCGTATTTTCTCAAAATATGCGTAAAGCGAGCAAATAAAAAGTGTATTAGCGCCCTAGTGCGAAATGGAAAAGTTGTCAATTAGATGACATTACCTTCACCTATACTTACGTTCAAATTTACACCTTATCACCTTGACATAAGGGTGATGTGAGCTACAATTTTCTATTTGCCAAGTAAAAGTTCTGCTATTTTTCCAATGTCATGTAGGTATATGTAATATTGTGATGGCGTTCGGTTCGATTTTGCCTAGTGAAAGTGAAATACATACCTATTCAAAATGTTATGACGTCACATAATAATATGTATAGATTCCCAATGAGCCTCAATAGCTCAACCGGTATAGGAGTGGACTGAAAACCGACAGGTCGACGGTTCAAATCCCGCCCGTTGCACTATTGTCGTACCTACTCCTAGCACAAGCCTGACGCTTAGTTGGAGAGGAAAGGGGAATATTAGTCATTTAACATGGCTAATATTCTTTTTTAAAAAAAAAAAAAGATTCCTATACTATACGTGCCTATTTAAAATTCAATCGTATGATTTGTTGTTATTGTGTTCAACAAACACGATATTAGCCATCAAATTAGAAGCAAAGGCTGCAACATGTATTTATAGTGAACTGGATGACACCCGCGACTTCGTCCGCGTGGATTTAGGTTTTTAAAAACCGGTCAAGTGCGGGTCAGGCTCGCGCAATTTTACGACATTTTGCACGACAATTCAAAAACTACGATGCATAAAACTAAATAAAAATCTGTTTTAGAATGTACAGGTGAAGGCCTTTCATATGATACCCCACTTGATCACTCACTTTTCACTTCAAAAGTTGAAAATACTAATTATTAGTTCATGACCACAAATGACCAAACTGGGTATCCATAATACTTTATACATGCTTAATATGGTGTAATGAGTTATGGAAATGCAATAAATAAAAATTGAAATTGAAATTAATTTTTTTTGTGTGATCTAACCCTACATTTACGGTTTTCAGATTTTTCCCCAAATGTCAGCTATAAGATCTACCTCCCTGCCAAATTTCGTGATTCTAGGTCAACGGGAAGTACCCTGTAGGTTTCTTGACAGACAGATGGACAGGCGGACAGACAGACAACAAAATGATCCTATAAGGGTTCCGTTTTTCCTTTTGAGGTACGGAACCCTAAAAATCCCGTGGGAACTCTTTAATTTACCGGGATCAAATGTACCCTATGTCCTTTCTCGGGATGCAAGCTATCTGTATACCAAATTTCATCAAAATCGGTTGAACGGATGGGCCGTGAAACGCTAGCAGACAGACAAACAGACAGACGCATTTATCATATTAGTGTGGATTTGTACAAACAAAACACGCAACGGAGCACAGGATCATCGTATTTTTTTGCACGGGTATAGTTAAAGACCTGGAAAGTGGCTTAGGCTACTTTTATTCCTGGAAAATCAAAGATTTCCCACGGGATTTATAAAAATCTAAATCCACGTGAATGAAGTTGCGGGCATCAGCTATTGCGTTATAAAAATACAATATTAGATTCTTATAATACATCATAACATAACTCAACCATTATCTGATGACAGAAGGGCTGACTCATTTTTTGCGCAACGAATCAGCCTGGCTGCCAGCGCGGAAATGCAGCTAGTATTCTTGGCACAACTCCAAGCGGGCATGATTTGTATAGTAATTAGATCAGGCTAGCTTTAAGTTTTATTGTATTACTAGCTTATGCTCGCGACTTCATCCGCGTGGACTACACAAATTTCAAACCCCTATTTCACCCCCTTAGGGGTTGAATTTTCAAAAATCCTTTCTAAGCGGATGCCTACGTCATAATAGCTATCTGCATGCCAAATTTCAGCCCGATCCATCCAGTAGTTTGAGCTGTGCGTTGATAGATCAGTCAGTCAGTCAGTCAGTGTCCTTTTCCATTTATATATTTAGATTTTTATTTTTATTAAAAACCATTATGTAAATGTACAAATTAGCGCGTCACACTCATTCAATTTACGATCGGAATAAATTCATTATCAATGCAAATGCATCGGTACGAAACAATAAGTGACTTTTAAAGGAAAGCTGAAAGTTCTGTTTGCCCTTTAGCGATGTGCAAGTAATTATTATCGGATGTCAAAGCACAGGCCACACCGCGAGCTAAGCTAAGCTAAGCTAGCTTTAATTCGCTTAGTTCACGTAAATTAGCTTACACCCAACTGTTTAAAGACCCAGAACTAAGCTTTAAGTTACTTTAAGTTTGTTGGATTTGTAAGATATAGTGGTGATAAGTAATAATTATCACCAACTACATCTTACAAATCCAACAACTGACAATCGAAAAGAGTCAAAAGTCAAAAGTCAAATGATTTATTCAAAATAGGTAATACATTACTCTTTTCGGAAAGTGTAATAGTTTTGTGTAATAGTGTAAGTGTTATAGTAACAAGGAAGTGCAAAAGTAACATTGCTTTTGCATTGATTATTTAGTTATTGTAACATTTTGCTTAAAAAAATATCTTTCTCAATACAATTTGCTTTCCGAACCGATCCGAGTCTTGTGTGGCACATGCTGTCCTTCATGAAATAAATAAACTCATTTCAATTCAATTCATTTTCAATTCCAGGGTTATATCCAGTTCATATTAAGTATATTATAGTTTAATTAGTCGCTTAGCTTATAGCTTTTTTTACCTTTCTTGTAGTTTGCGATATAACCCGTAGCATGAAAAAAGTCGTGAATTAGCTAAACGAGCCACGAAATAAGCTTAGCTTAGCTCGCGGTGTGGCCTGCACTTATACCGAATGGATGTATAAATAAAATACGTGCGCTCTTTCACATTTGTGTATATAGTTTATTTTGACTGTAAATGTTGCATGTCGTGCGTATTTCTTGTGAGATTGTCTGATATTAACTTTATAATTTAAGGACGTTTGTGTACGAATAAATTATAACTTACAAGTATATACAGAAACTATCTTCTTAAGAGAACTCAAGAGAAGAACTCAAGAGTGTCAAGAGTGAATAGACACCTTCTAGGCAAACGCGCTCTATCTTAGGCTGCATCATGACTTGTCAGCAGGTCTAATTGCAGCCAAGAGTTAGCCAGCTATACATAAATTTAAATTAAAAACCGGTCAAGTGCGAGTCAGGCTCGCGCAATGAGGGTTCCGTACTACAGCCGTATTTTTTCGACATTTTGCGCGATAATTCAAAAACTATGATGCATAAAAATAAATAAAAATATGTTTTAGAATGTACAGATGAAGACCTTTTATATGATACCCCACTTGATATAGTCACTCACTTCGAAAGTTGAAAATACTAATTATTAGTTCATGACCACAATTTAATTTTTTTTTGTGTGATCTAACCCTAAATTCACGGTTTTCAGATTTTTCCCCAAATGTCAGCTATAAGATCTACCTACTTGCCAAATTTCATGATTCTAGGTCAACGGGAAGTACCCTGTAGGTTTCTTGACAGACAGACAGACAGACAGACAACAAAATGATCCTATAAGGGTTCCGTTTGAGGTACGGAATCCTAAAAACCCTTTGCCTGTTCGGACATACCTTCTTGCGACTGCTGCGCTCCGTTTCAAGAAAGTCTAGAAGTCGATTGTGGGAACGAGTATAAGTAATCTATAGTATAAGTCAAGTCAAAACGTTTATATTCAAAGTAGGTAAAAAAAATTTCGCTTTTTGATAGTCGGTTTGCATTTGGAAATATCATGATAAATAGTGGTGATAATTTTTGTAGTATATTATTATTATCTATCAACTATCAACGGACAACTCAAACTACTGGATGATCGGGCAAGCTGAGAAAGGATTTTTGAAAATTCAACCCCTGAGGGTGTGAAAAATGGGTAAAACAGGGATTTGAAATTTGTGTAGTCCACACGGACGAAGTCGCAGAAATAAGCTAGTAAATCCATAAAATTGCATTTTAAATAAGATATAACAAATAAGATAAAGTTCAAAAAACCGACGCACCTCGTTCCCGGTTCGCCCCAAGGTCGTCCCGGGGTCAACAGCCCGTCCCGTTACCTCCCGGGCTATCCCGAGAAAGGACAACGACCGGACGTTTTTGTGTATAATGCATTTCGGAGTTTTTTATCTCATTCGGTAGCTTTGTTACCTTTTTTGGTCGAATGGTGGGATGACTTGCGGTATTTATTAGTTGTTTGATCATAATTGACACGATCTCGCTGGGAGATAACTAGGAGTTATTTATTTAAGTGTTAGGTTAAATCTGAGTGTATTTTATAAATCTTTTTATTTACGGTTTAATTGGTTGGGCCAGCGCGCAGCGGGCTGATTCGCTCAGTGTCTAACACTAAATAATAGACACCGAGTTCATTTTGACAATGGTTGGTTCTACATTGCCGCTTCATTAAGTGATATTGAAATCATTTTTCGTAGAAAACCTTCAATGGATTAAGAGTAAATGTCAAATAAGCTCAGTAGCTATCACTCAGTGTTGGAGACCAAGATAACCAGTGGCGTGCAAGTCCTAGAGTCATAAATGCACTGCTTACCCCAGTTGTAATAGCTCAATGCATATTTTTCATTAAACTGGTTCCGACCTAACTAATGCGTACCCTGGCTTCAAACACTGTGCACGCCACTGAAGATAACTAATCACCATGGTCCGTTCCCCATAGAATCGTCCTGACAATATCGACGATGAAGAATTAATTTCTCTAAATTTAAAAAATGGGCGACTTTAATGAATATGCATTTCACCGTTACAGTTCTAAAAGTTTATTTATAAAATGGTTGTCATACACAGATGGACAAACGGACAGACGGGCAGAAAAGACGAAACTATGAAGGTTCCTTGTTTTACTGCGGAACTCCAAAAAAAGCATGCTGTTCGTTCTGCGTGAGTAGATTTTGTCTTTATGGTAAATCATCTATCTATACTTCTATATATTATATACTAATGTTATAAAGAGGTAAAGTTTGTAAGTTTGTTTGTAAGAAGTAATCTCTGGAACTACTGAAGCGATTTTGAAAATTCTTTCAGATTCGGATTCAGATTTATTTATTTGCTTTCATGTACATTTACATTAATTGATGGTGGGTGCTTAAAGCTAAAAGCTAAATACGTCAGGGTATTGCAAATACAATTTTAGGTACAATTAGAATAGGATTAAAATTATTAAAATTATCATTACTAGATATTAAATATTATTCATTTGCATGCTTATATATTATTATATTATGAGAATGTTGACTAGAATTTCACATTGTTTCACCAGTAGAATGCTACATTTGTCCTGAGTGACAAGGCTATATTTTATTTTAAACACGTGTGCAAAGCCGGGGCGGGTTACTAGTATATTTGAAAAGGATTTTTGAAAATTCAACCCCTAATGTGGTAAAATACATACGTTAGTTCTTTTATAAAAAGTTATTTTACAGACTTGACTTCTTTCCAAACAACTGTAAAGTATTATTTTAATGATACTAGCTGATTCCCGCGACTTCGTCCGCGTGGAATTAGGTTTTTTAAAAATCCCGTGGGAACTCTTTGATTTTCCGAGATAAAAAGTAGCCTATGTCACTCTCCATGTCTTTATCTATACCCATGCAAAAATCACATCAATCCATTGCACCGTTGCGACGTGAATGAAGGATAAACCAACAAACCAACACACTTTCGCATTTATAATAAGGGTAGGTACTGATTATTGGGAATCCTCTCAGCATAACAATGCGGACGCATATGCAATGCAAATGCAAGCCTTTACCGAGGCGGCCTTGAAAGGACTCGATTTGCATAAAATATTTATTGTAGGCGGAATGTTAGTTTGATACAATATCCATAGAAAAAAATTCGTACAAGTTATTGTTTAGATAAAATTTTAGAAGGGATTTATGATAGGTAATCAGATGAGCCATAAGCGTCTTTGTAAAGGAAGTTTCCAGTGTAAGGGCGTCTACGGATCACATTTTCAGGGTTCCGTACCTCAAAATGAAAAACGGAACCCTTATAGGATCACTTTGTTGTCTGTCTGTCCGTCAAGAAACCTACAGCGTACTTCCCGTTGACCTAGAATCATAAAATTTGGCAGGTAGGTAGATCTTATAGCAGACATTAGGGGAAAAATCTGAAAACCGTGAATTTGTGGTTACATCACAAGAAAAAAATTAAAATGACTGTGTTCATGAACACATTGCTATTTTCGACTTTCAAAGTAAGATTGCTATACCAAGTGGGGTATCATATGAAAGGGCTTTACTTGTACATTCTAAAACAGATTTTTATTTATTTTAATGCGTAACTGTTTTTGATTTATCGTGCAAAATACAGTATTGATTGCTAATTCTACCAATGGGCTACAACAACTACTAACTGAGGTAGCGAAAGCGGGGGAAGCTAAAGGCTTATCCATCAACGTCGGTAAAACTAAAGCAATGGTAGTATCAAAGAAACCTGAAAGTCCCTTCCATCTGAAATTGAAAGATCAGTGCATAGATGTGGTCCCGAAAATGAAGTACCTGGGTAGGTATTTCACATCGGATCTTGACCACCTACAAGAAATAAAATGCCGTATTAGCCAAGCTAAAATTATGTTTCACAAGATGTCCAAGACCCTCTGCAGCACCAAATTACAACTCGAGCTGAGATGCCGCCTTGTCAAGTGCTATGTCTGGTCCACCCTCTTGTATGGTTGTGAAACTTGGGTTCTCAAAAAGGAAGCAAATAACCGCCTGCAAGCTTTTGAGATGTGGATCTACAGAAAAATGCTAAAGATAACCTGGAACAGCTTTACACCTAACACTAAGGTACTGGAAATGGTCCACAAAGACAGAGAACTCATGTCCACTATCATGCGAAGGAAGATCGCTTTCTTTGGGCATTTACAAAGAGGAGCCCAATTCTCATTTCCGAGATTAGTTTTGGAAGGAAGGATTGAGGGCAAAAGGGCTCCAGGTCGCCAAAGACGCAAATGGTTGGACGATATAAGGGGGTGGACAGGGCTTAGTTACCCAAAGTTGAAAGAGGCGGCTTTAAATAGAGAAGCTTTTCGCATGATGACCTCCAAACTTCGTTTTGAAGAAGGCACGCGATGATGATGACGTGCAAAATGTCGAAAAAAATACCCGAGTACGGAACCCTCGGTGCGCGAGTCTTACTCGCACTTGGCCGGTTTTTGAAACTGTCGGCACTCATAAATGCTACCTACCAAACCTTTTATCTACGGCATATTTTAACTGACTTCAAAAAAGGAGGAGGTTCTCAATTCGTCGGAATCTTTTTTTTTATGCATAGAGCAGAGATATCCGCTGAACAAAGGCTCTCGGCTCCTGTGATCCTAATTGTCCAAAACAAACACAGCCACGGTACCGTTATGGACGCAACGGTTTTTGGGAGTTTTTACGTGATCGTGCGTAAGCGACTTTGTTGCATATTTTTGCTCTGACTATGACTATGTAAACGATAAAAAAGCTTGGATTTGACTCGCTCCAGCAATGCACGGGGCTGCAATGGCTTGTATAGTACGGTATAATAACATTGTAAATTGAAAAATTAAAAAGAGCAACCGCCGAGTTTCTTGCTGGTTCTTCTCGGTAGGAACGGCATTCCGAACCAGTGGTAAATTAAAACTACCTGACTATTCATAAGCACTTTTAAAAAGTTTACATGAATAAAAAAACATTCTATTCTATAAAAACATTCTATTCTATTCTATTCTGACATTCTATTAGAACAAATTTTTGACGACTTCCAAGTGCAACAGATATTCTAGGTCTCTTTTAGTCTCATACTTTGCAAAAATGTTACGACTTTTGAAAGCATTTAATTTGTAAACTATACCTAGCTAAAAAACTTTAAAGATAGCCCGTGAAAGGCTAGCAGACAGACAGACAGACAATCAGAGAGACACACCCACTTTCGCATTTATAATATTAATATGGAATAGCACGGTTTGTCTGGTGGAAGGCTTCGGCCGTGGCTAGTTACCACACTACCGACAAAGCCGTGCCGCCGAGCGATTTGGCGTTCCGGTACGATGCCGTGTAGAAACCAATGACTTATATGTATACATATAAGTCATTGGTAGAAACCAAAGGGGCATGGGCATATTAAAAAAACTGCCATAACCCTTCCAGGTTAGTCCGCTTCGATCTTAGACTGCATCGTCACTTACCACCAGGTGAGATTGCAGTCAAGGGCTAACGGGCTAACTTGATTCTGAATAATAAAAAAAACGTATTGAAACAAACTTTAGTTTCGCATTAATAATAACTATGGCTAGTGATATAGGTACTTAGTAGGTAGGTACATAACATAAATAATATGATTATAATATAGGTAGTTTTTTTTTTTTTTTTTTAAGAATATTAGCCATATTAAATGACTAATATTCCCCTTTCCTCTCCAACTAAGCGTCAAGCTTGTGCTACAATTAGGTGCGACAATAATAGTGCAACGGGCGGGGTTTGAACCGTCGACCTTTCGGTTTTCAGTCCACTCCTATACCGGTTGAGCTATTGAGTTATATATTCAGTAGGTACCTAGAACATAGATAATAAGAATATGGATTATTGTGTCGGCAAGAATACCGTACAAAAATTAAATACCTATCTACCTAAACAGTGAAATAAGGTTGTCATAATATTCAAATATTTTAGACCCATAACGGTATACGCAAAGAATCGCCTGTTTATATTAGGCTATTAGGATCAGAGATACCGCCATATACCACTAAGCCGCGCCTTTTATGCATTTTGAACCCTATTTATATTTATATAGAGTTTGAAGTATGTTGAGAATAGGTTTATTAGCTAAATGACCTACTGTTATATTGTTTTTGGGATTCATTTTGAGTTTTGGGACAACGCAAATTGCACAGAAAAGAGTTTTCTCCCATTTTGTGACAAGTAATAGTGTGGATGTGTCGTCTTTATACAGTGCTGTGAGACCCGACCTAGATTTTGATGTCAATCTGTAAGTGGGATGTGAGTTAAGTCGGATTATAATGTAACATTGTAGGAGTGATGTGAGATAAGTCAGATTTTGATGTAACTTTGTAGGAGTGATGTGAGATAAGTCAGATTTTGATGTAACTTTGTAGTAGTGATGTGAGATAAGTCAGATTTTGATGTAACTTTGTAGGAGTGATGTAAGATAAGTCAGATTTTGATGTAACTTTGTAGGAGTGATGTAAGATAAGTCAGATTTTGATGTAACTTTGTAGGAGTGATGTAAGATAAGTCAGATTTTGATGTAACTTTGTAGGAGTGATGTAAGATAAGTCAGATTTTGATGTAACTTTGTAGGAGTGATGTAAGATAAGTCAGATTTTGATGTAACTTTGTAGGAGTGATGTGAGATAAGTCAGATTTTGATGTAACTTTGTAGGAGTGATGTGAGATAAGTCAGATTTTGATGTAACTTTGTAGGAGTGATGTGAGATAAGTCAGATTTTGATGTAACTTTGTCGGATTAAGTTTAAGAATTGGATCAATGTGGGGATGTTGCAGATTTTCATTCAGGTATTGCATCGCCATCAAATCATCGCCAGCTCACTACTGAGTACTGAGCACGGGTCTCGTCTCAGAATCTAAATATATAAAACGAAAAGGTGACTGACTGACTAACTGATCTATCAACGCACAGCTCAAAACTACTGGACAAATCGGGCTGAAATTTGGCATGCATGTGCATTGCATTGTCTCTGTCGTAGAGACCGACAAAACGTCACATAGGTATGAGTGACAGAGACAACGCTCTACCAAGCCGAAATCTCATTCTAAAGGTCGATGTGCATTATTTTCTACCATGTAGAAGCCTACTGTGCTACAAAATGATGAATTTTAGAAATAATTGATACTTACCTAATCAGGACTAATATTATATTTTTATTTTTACGCATCATAGTTTCTTAATTATCGTGCAAAATGTCGCAAAAATACGACTGAAGTACGGAACCCTCGTTGCGCGAGCCTGACTCGCACTTGGCCGGTTTTTATACTTCCTATAGCATGTTGGTAGCAAAACGTGCATATTGAATAAAGTAGGTTAACCGAGAACATCATTAATAGATTATTTACATATTCAGTTAGATTTGAAAATAATTTTGGACATAATTATTAAAAAAATAGGTATAAATACTAACATTTTTTATCATCATTCATCGCAATAAAAAGTAACTGAAAAGGAAATTACCTCAATTTGAACACGATTTTCACTCTAGTTCCATTCGTTAGCGTTAAAATATTCACGTGTGGTCCAACGCACGCCAACGTGACCCAATGACCAATATGCCAACAACCAAGGCGGATTCAAAAAAGTCCTACTCGTATCACGAATTTAATTTTTGGGCCAACCCACACTGCGCCCGCATCGAAAATTTGTCGCCTAAAGAGCGAGACGAAAAACAAAACGAGCGTGTCACAAACGAGAGTGAATGAGATGGAAACAGGGCCGCCTAACGGTATTCTACAAGGAAGTGTGTCAGTGGCGTAAAGCGATACCCGAAGACGGCGCGTCGTAAGCACCGTGCGGTCCGCATCGGAATTTCAACCTTGACCTACAGAGATAGGGTCGACTGTTGGTCGTGAATAGGAAAGTTTTCGATTTTCACGGTGCTGAATCACTATAATGGCGGATGGCTTGATTTAACTTCAACCTACCTCAAGGCTAGGGAGATGTGAAGAATAAACGTAGATCTTTACACGTGTGAAATTGTTTTTTATCTATTTCTATTTAACGTTCTACACTCTATTTTATCCGTAATCTAATACGTTGTTGTCGTAATCAATCGATAGACGTCCACTGCTGGACATGCTGGACATAGGTCTCTTGTTCCACACGCCAAGGTCTTGCGCCGTGCCGGCTACATCTAGCGGCAGCCTGCGCCTCGTTTGAAGTCGTCTGTATACCTAGTGGGGGGTCTAACTTTTCATAGATTTTCAATACTATCCAGTAAAATAGGCTCAGAATGAAAGCACTAGCAAGTATAAAATATATTTAAAATATCAATAACTAGATGCCCGCGACTTCGTCCGCGTTTTTTAATAATCCCGCGGGAACTCTTTAATTTTTCGGGATAAAAACTAGCCTATATCCTTCCCCGGGATGCAGATGTAACAAACAACAGTAACAAATTTCATCAAAATCAGTTGAACTGTTGGGCCGTGAAAAGCTAATAGACAGACAGACAGATACACTTTCGCATTTATAATATTAGAATGGATTAATTATTCAGTAATTATCGATCAATTATATTTAAGCCCTTTTTAAAATTTTACAAAGAATAACTTTACAAAATGGCAGGTACATAATTATTGAAATTGCGATTGGTTTAAAAATGCTTAGCAAAAGATCTTGCTTAGTCGTCGTGGGCCACTCGTGGGCAGTAGCGTCTGATCAATAAGAAGAAAAGACTTCAACGCGCTCAAAGCTTGACATTGCAACTATGTTTGAGAAAGGCCTTGATGCCATTGATGTTGGACGCTCCGTTATATTCTGTGACCACAACTAATGTTTGTTACTCATGTGATTGATTATTAATTTTTAGCATAGATAAAGTCCCATATTGCTGCCGCTGGGAATCAAACCCGGGCTCTCATACTTATCCGTTCCGTTCCGTACTACAGTCGTATTTTATCGACATTTTCCACGATAATTCAAAAACTATCATACATAAAAATAAATAAAAATCTGTTTTAGAATGCACAGGTGAAGACATTTCATATGATACCCCACTTGATATAGATATCTTACTTCAAAAATTGAAAATACTAATTGTTAGTTCATAACCACAATTTAATTTTTTTTGTGTGATGTAACCACAAATTCACGGTTTTCAGATTTTTCCCTGAATGTCTGCTATAAGACCTACTTACCTGCCAAATTTTGTGATTCTAGGTAAACGGGAAGTACCCTGTAGGTTTCTTGACAGACCGACAGACAGACAGATAGACAAACATCAAAGTGATCCTATATAAGGATACCGTTTTTCCTTTTGAGGTAAGGGACCCTTTTAAGGGTCCCGTACCTCACAACTGTACAAAACTTACATAGAAGCGAGCGCGTCGCAAATTAAACAAGCGTCCACACTAGCTCATGTGCTCTTCAGCTGTGCTAAGCTGTGCTGTTATCAGTGCCGCGTGATACAGGCGTTATCACTGGAGCGCACTTTCACTGCGCCGCGACTCATCGGAGCAGATAATGTCACAGCCTCCCCGACTTTCTCATCAATTCGGTACTTCGATTGACGACCATCCGCTGATTTGGTTAAGGAAAACACGTACTTTGGGCATTTTTATGATTTACTATAGTCGACGCATTTTAAACTGAGTCGTCGAGTTATCTGGCTGTTTCGCTCGCACTTACAGGTCGTAGGTAAGTGCGAGCGAAACAGACAGATAACTTGACGACTCCGTTTAAAATACATCGACTATTATAACTAGCTTATGCTCGGGACTTCTTCCGCGTGGACTACACGAATTTCAACCCCCTATTTCACCCCCTTACGGCAGGTGAGAGCGTAAGCACTCATCCGATCGGAGTCTGTGAAAATACGTACCTTTTCGTTTTGTATGGGAGCTTTTGACATAACATGTCGTAGATAATTGCTGGTATTCTCACGGATGACGGATAGAACTCGGACGATGAAAGTGCAGTGCGTGATCGCCGTTAGGGGTTGAATTTTCAAAAATCCTATCTTAGCGGATGCCTACGTCATAATAGCTATCTGTACCCGTAGTACAAGATTTTACGTATCACCAAACCAAACCAAATTCGAGAGTCGAAATACTTCCGCGTCACAGTAAACTGGATGTTAAATGCCTTGTTTTAAAGCTCAAGTTTGTCTACACTTCTACAGCCAGCGCTCCAAGCGGAAACATTGCGAAATTAAAATCAGCGGCATTGAATATTTGACTTCAATTCAAGGCCGTTTAGGTCCATTTTACTGTAACGCGGAAGTATTTCGACTCTCGAATTTGGTTTGGTTTGGTGAGACGTAAAATCTTGTACTACGGGTACTGCATGCCAAATTTCAGCACGATCCATCCAGTAGTTTGAGCCGTGCGTTGGTTAATCAGTCAGTCAGTCAGTCAGTCACCTTTTCCAAAAATATTTAGACGATTGGTAACTGACTACATAATATCTAATATAACAAAGCACTTATTATTCTGTAGGGTTTTGTTTTGCTCCCAAAACTTCTAAAAGTGTAGCAAATGGTCACCTATTTTTAACAAACAAACCAATGTTTATCAATTATTTATTATTGTCACAAGACATTGTGTTGTTGATTAAAAGCACGTTTGGCACGCAATCGATTTTGTACTTTTTAGGATTCCGTACCTCAAAATAATCTGTCTCTACATATAAAATTCGAAGTCCTGACTGACTGACAGACTGACTTATATATCAACGCACAGCTCAAACCACCGATCCTAGAGACATGAAATTTGGAAGGTGTGTTCTTTGTAAAGAGTAAGTATCCACTAAGCAAGGATTTTTCGAAATTCCACCCTAAGGGGGGTAAATGGGGATGGAAGTTTGTATGAAAGTCTATCATTTTTCAAGTTATTTCTATGAAAATTGATAATTGGGTTTTTGGTTGCAAAAGAAAAAAATACGTAGGTACTTATTTCAGGATTTTTGAAAATTCTACCCCCACGCCGATTTTCTAAATTCCACCCGAGTAAAGCCAGGGCGGGTCAGCTAGTACAATATAAGCTATTCAATATAAGGGTTCTGTACCATCGTACAAGAAATACAATTCTGTCCGTACAATTAATAACCTACATGAATTAAAAGTTTTTAATTTTCACGGCAGCTTTTTTGAAATTTGTATTAGTTGTTGTTATAGCGGTAATAGAAATACACATTACAGTTCACGAGATACAGCGCGCTGACAGACAGACGGACAGTGGAGGCTTAGTAATAGGATCCCGTTGACACCCTACAGGCAAGGATTTGGCAGGTAGCAATGTCTTATAGCACAAGTTAAGGGAACAGTCTGAAACATCACAAAGGAGAATGACACATCCCGACCCACCAATTTACACACAATATAAATTAATAATAATTATCCTAGTATTAAATAACCACTTAAAAATTAAAAATTGTGATTAAACTTGCGGATGTTTTTATTAGTTTCACAATATTATAGGTAAATTGCATGTAACCTAGAATCACTGTGACTTAAACTTAGATTTAATGAAAAACCGCAAGTTCTAGAGGTGTTAAATCCTATGTTTAGTTATCAGTGAAGAAACAGTAACAAAATGCAGCATAAAGCATACGTGTAAACGAGTTTTATATAATAAAATGGGGTACGGTTCTGTAGAAATTTATCTATTGTTTATCTTGTTCGATGGTACGGAACACTTCGTTTGCGTCCGATTCGAGCTTAGCCGGTTTTGCTTCTAACAATTTCGCCACTGCTACGGGCCGTTGACCCGCGCAATCGACTTTGCGAAAAACGCCTCAAGGCCATGTACCAGCGAGACAAATCTTTATTATAATCGAGTTGATTTTTTACTCCGCAATTGCAAGTTATTGCGTGCTCGAACTGCAGTTTGGCAACTGAGTGCGTGCTGGCACTTGCAGTGATACGGACTAAGGGCCAGTGAGGGCCAGACCTTCGTTATTTTATAAAAGCTGAAAGTTTCTCTGCGTATTGTCCGCAACACAGGGATGAGCGACTATGAAGTTTGGATCATGGTGACTTTGAGAGATAACAGGTAACAAAAGTATAAAAAAACTATCTTATGGCCGCGACCGCGTCCGCGTGGACTAAACACATTTCGAACCCCTATTTTACCACGTTAGGGGTTGAATTTTCAAGTATTCTTTCTTAGCGGATGTCTACGTCATAAAAGCTATCTGCATGCCAGATTTCAGCCCGATCCGTCCCGATAGTTTGAGCTGTGCGTTGATAGATCAGTGAGTCAGTGAGTCACCTTTTCGTTTTATATATTTAGACTAGCTTATGCCCGCGACTTCGTCCGCGTGGACTACACAAATTTTAAACCCCTATTTTACCCCTTAAGGGGTTGCATTTTAAAAAATCCTTTCTTAGCGGATGCCTACGTCATAATAGCTATCTGCATGCCAAATTGCAACGCGATCCGTCCAGTAGTTTGAGCTGTGCGTTGATAGATCAGTCAGTCAGTCAGTCAGTCAGTCAGTCAGTCACCTTTTCCTTTTATATAATACTAGCTTTTGCTCGCGACTTCGTCCGCGTGGACTACTTAAATTTCAAACCCCTGTTTCACCCTCTAAGGGGTTGAATTTTTAAAAATCCTTTCTTAGCGGATGCCTACATCATAATAACTATCTGCATGCCAAATTTCAGCCCGATGCGTCCAGTAGTTTGAGCTGTGCGTTGATAGATCAGTCAGTCAGTCAGTCAGTCAGTCAGTCATTCAGTCAGTCAGTCACCTTTTCCTTTTATATATTTAGAAGAAGAAGATATAGATTGACGTCAAAGTGTAATTTTTTATACTTTCTTTGGAATAGTTCCTATTGGAAATCACATCATCCATTGCCAGACACTTAGACTCGTGGCAACTTCCTGCCAGACATCCTTAAACTTTAAAACTTTAAGGGTGTCTGGCAGAGAAAATATAGAAATATTTAAAAAAACTTTATTCTTTGTTACCTGTTACCTCCCAAAGCCACCGTGATCCAAACTTCATAGTCACTTATCGTTCCTCCATGTGTTGGGGACAATACGCAGAGAAACTTTCAGTTTATATAAACTAACGAAGGTCTGGCACGCGCTGGCTCTCTCTCTAATATGTACAGTATAATACAATCATGGCTTGAGCTATTAACTACTAACTTCCACAAAGAAAGGTACGAAATTCCATTTACAAGTATAACCATTTTGGTAAATTGAAATTATTTGTTCATACTTGTTATTATAAATACAATGTGTAAACAACCAGACAAACTCTAAAATACCTACGTAGTAATAACCTTGCGTCGTTAAAATCTAAAATATATAAAAGGAAAAGGTGACTGACTGACTGACTGACCTATCAACGCACAGCTCAAACTACTGGACGGATCGGGCTGAAATTTGACATGCAGATAGCTATTATGACACAAGCATCCGCTAAGAAAGTATTTTTGAAAATTCAACCCCTAAGGGGGTGAAATTGGGGTTTGAAATTTGTATAGTCCACGCGGATGAAGTCGCGAGCATAAGCTAGTAAATGAAATAACCTTTTCCAAGAGACTCAAATACCAATTGAAAATCATAAAATCCGTTCTGATTTTACAAAAGCTATGAGAAAAAGCTACGTGGGTTCCAAATGCGCCCAGTTCTGAGAAGAGCCCACAACTAACTTAGCTTCATTTTATAAGATGAGTTTTCTATAAAAAGTAGTGCATACCTATTTTAATAGTAATAATATCTAGATCTGCTAGGGGTAATTAAATTTAATATTAGCATGGTTAATGATCTCATTAAGTAGGAAGTTGGAGATGAGCGTTCAGATACGACGCCGCTCTGCGCGCGGCGGTCCACTTACTTGGCTCGTAGCTTAAGCTGCATTCACACGGTACGAGGATGCTACGACTGAGTACCTACGCTCAGATATACTTTATCCGCGGAAATAACCTCACCGCACCCCACCGCAAACAATTCCACCCTCACCACCTGGACGGACGTTTTTTATAATTTAAAAATTCATGTATTTATAATTGTTAGGTTCTTTTTCCTAGCCTGGGGACACGAACTGTATGTCTGGAGCACTTCGACCACCCGTTGTGCCAGATCCTTTTTTCCACGCACATGCAAATTGTGCTTCGGCGGTGTTCCCATTAGATTAAATTACAAAAAAAATAAAAACCGACTTCGTTACACAAACACTAAAAATTTAAAAATAATTTAATTTATTACCGAATATATTATGTATACAAGAGTTAATATAGTTCCATGATAATACTTTTTGGTGCTGGTGCCAATTAGCTTTAGCTGCGCGAATCGTCTAGACTTCATATTTTTATGGGACTCCACCATGGCACCTCATTGGCACCGACCCCAAAAAATATTATTATGGAACTATATTAACTCTTGTATACATAATAATATATTCGGTAATAAATTAAATTATTTTTAAATTTTTAGTGTTTGTGTAACGAAGTCGGTTTTTATTTTTTTTGTAAAAAAAATTATTTCACAATTTTTAGTGGCCCCATGGAATTATGCTATGACTGGTTAAAAGTCTACTGTTTACTAAGCTATTACACTGATCGCGAGCAATTTACTCTTATCCGTTGAGGAGTTCCAGTATCTATCTTCGAAGATGTTCATCAGATCTTTACCAAATTGAAATGGGACCTCCTTTTTTTGAAGTCGGTTAAAAATGGGGTTATTCAAGGGGCGGACCAACAAATTCCTGAAAGGACGGCAAACCTATTGGTGGTTCCTCTGGTGCTGCCAATGATCATGGGCAGCGGTAATCACTTAATATCAGGTGACCCGCCTGCTCGGTTGCTCGCCATTTTTATTTTAGTGTAGGGCTCTCTCTGTTACGTAGTCCCATGCAAATGACACAGACGAAAAATTCGGTGGGCGTTAACCATTTCGAGTAACCTACCCATCAGAAACGAAACTATGTTTCGAATTGATTTCGAATTTTTTTGAAAACATGTTTGTGATTGGTTGGTTCACGCACGCTGAGATATTTGGCTCTGTCATTTTTATGGGATAACGTAACGTAACTATGGATACTACCCATGGATAGAATATAGGTACTCGGACGCTACGGGCAAACCCAAGTGCACTCGGACGACGTCGTCCGATTATAGTTAGCTCGGGCTGCAATATTTTACGAGTCCACTAGTCACTACCCATATTATAAATGCGAAAGTGTGTTGATATGTTGGTTTATTAGTTTGTTCTTCAATCACGCCGTAACGGAGCAACGAATTGATCTGATTTTTTAACATGAATACAGTTACAGTGCACTGTACAACATATACAGTGTCCTGGAGAGCTGATAAAAGCTACTTTTAATCTCGGAAAATTAAAGAGTTCCCACGGAATATCCTTCCAGCCATTTAGAACAGCCTTCCAGCATCAGTTTTCCCAAGAGTGAATAGACATCTTCTAGGCAAGCACGCTCTATCTTAGACAGCATGATCACTTGCCACCTGCTGCGCGATTGCGGGAGAATGACAGCTACACTGTCACGATCGCAATCACCTCTGATCGGTTGACGCTCGCTCACTATTGGCTACAAAGTATTGTTGCGACAAGGATACCACAAATTCAGCCAATCACAACAATTGAGATTGTAATAATGATTGATGCAGGTTTCACGCAATCGCTCTACAGGTCTTATTGCAGCCAAGAGCTAGTCTATAAATTATAAAAAAAGGAAACTTAAAAGTTAATCCACACAAGTGCGTTTAGTCCGAGCGTCCTCGTCCGTGTGAAGGCAGCTTTAGAATGTTCGCGAACAATTAACCGAGTTATTCGACTTGGCTGACCGTGTTCTTTGCAACCACCTACTAACTATGAAATGGCTTATGGATTAACTATACAGGGTGTGATGGCCTAGTGGTTAGGACGTCCGACTCCTAATTTGAGGTCGGGGGTTCGCGCCTGGGCACGAACCTATAATTTTTCGGAGTTATTAAGTAATTAAAATATCACTTGATTTAACGGTGAAGGAAAAGTCGTGAGGAAACCTGCATGCCTGAGAGTTTTTTTTTTTTTTTTTTTAAAGAATATTAGTTCTCCATAATGTTCTCAACGGTGTGTGAAGTCTACCAATCCGCACATGGCCAGTGTGGTAGACTATGGCCAAAACCCTTCTCTGAGAGGAGACCCGTGCTTAGTAGTGAGCCGGCGATGGGTTGATCATGATGATGATGATTCTTTTGAAAAAAAATTGCAACCGCATGGCCTTTCAGTTCCCCAGCGGGTGTTAAATTAGTCATCATCATCATCATCAACCAATAGACCTCCACTGCTGGACATAGGTCTCTTGTAGGGACTTCCACACGCCACGGTTTTGCGCCGCTGAATCCAGCGGCTCCCTGCGACTCGTCTGATGTCGTCCGTCCACCTAGTGAGTACGCAACCCTAAAAATTGATTTATGTTAAAAATTATTGAACTACTACATGTAAAAAACTCACCGGTAATTTAAAAAAAAATGTCTAATACCGCTTAGATAAATAAGTTTTTCGATTATTTTAGGTACTCTTTTGAAAAAAATTTAGCAACCGCATGGCCTTTCAGTTCCCCAGCGGGTGTTAAATTAGTATTTGTGACAAAATATGAATTGTAAAGTTGTTCTATTTTGTAAGGAAATAACGTAAAGCGGTCTCCTTGTATGCCAATATGAAATAAAAATAGCGAGGCTGAAGGCTGAAACAAACACGAAGCGTGGCGTTTGGAACTCTCCTTCGGCCGCCTACGAAACTATTGCTACGTAACCAGTTTTGTGGAAAGAATATTTCGTCTTACTACTAAACCAGTTATATGAATACATTTTATTCTTTGTACCCACGGTAAAAAATTAACTTGTGCTACGTAGCCAGTAGCACAGAGAACTTTTTTTCTTACTACGTAAGTCAAACTAAGTCAAAGTTTTTATAGCAAAAAAATTTACATGTCATTGCTCCAATATCAGTCTTAATTTAATTTTATTTATGATAGGAAAATCAACAGCGAAATATGACAATAAGTTTCGTAGATGCCAATTACAGAAATATGGTCAATTACAGATTTTCTCGAAAAAAATAATGATTTGTGAGAGCGAGTTAAAATTATTTCATAGTTAGGATACAGAGGAAAAAATAACAAAAAAACAAGTACATAATATGTCATATCATCAAAACTAGATGAAGATAATAAAAACATAGATAGTATCCTTGGAAGCCTAGAATTAAAATAAAAACAAATAACTGTCTCTCGTGCATTGCGGACATCGTGTCTTTTGATGCCCCTAACTTTTGTTACTGACCAATTACAATCATAGTGAGTCCTTTTCGCTCCTATACAATTGTGCAAGAGAGAACACCCTATGTTAGTTCGTCTCAATGAATGCGGTATAGAATATAGACACCACGTTGTGCACGCTGAAGTGACGCGTTTCGTGTGACTCAGGCTTTAGTATCGAGCAAGCGGCAGCACCAATAGCTAGTGAAGCGAAGCGGCGCGCGCGCAAAATGGAAACGTTTATTGTACACCAATATCTTGATTTCGTATTCGACTAACCTACATTAAATTACAACACCTAGACATAACGTTCTTTTTTTGTATTCGATGACAATTTGGATCTAGACAGACTACTTGAACGCTTGAAATAAAATTGAAGAAAAAAATCACAAATCGTAAAGTTACCGAATTGCAGACGAGTAAAAAATGTTATGATAAATGGTTCTATTATTGTTTGCACTCGGTAAATAAGACCGGTATCTTCTATTGCGATATTTATTACAATAGAATATATTTTTTTTAGAATAGAATCTTAATATATAAAAGCTTTCCTTTTATTTCCTATTTAAAATTTCAAGGGATTTTTTTATAAAAAATGTCTGTCCTTTTACCGAGTTTAAATATTAAATTATACCTACCTACGTATTTAGGTACATACATTTCATCTAAAGTCCAGTCAGACACCTTTTCCTTTTATATAAAGGAAAGTGACTGACTGACTGACTGACTGACTGACTGATCTATCAACGCACAGCTCAAACTACTCTTGGTCAAGCGTGCGCCTATAAGGAATAAAAAAGCATCAATTAACATCAGCCCTTTTGTCCGCAGAGAGCGCAGCAGGGTGGCGGCGTCCAAGTATGGTGGCGGCGGGGTCTCTCTCGGGTCCGGCGTGGCGGTGAGGCGCGGCATGAAGTGCGCGGGGGACGAGCTGCTGCTGGGCACGTGCTGGCTCGACCCCAAGGACGCGCCCTCCCCGCCCTGCCACGAGCTGCTCGACTCGCTGCTGTCCCCCCCGCCGCTCGCCGAGCTCAAGCCGCTCCCCCCCTTCACCGGCTACACGGGCCACCTCTCCATCAACGGCATCTCCGGCCACCATTTCCACGCGATCGCGCAACGTCTTCCAGAGGAGAACAACAACTATCCAACCCAGAGTGGCTATGGTACCGACCATGACGTCGTCTCCTCCTCGACGTGCGCGGCCGATTCCGAACCACCAGACTTGGAAGACGTCAAACCCTTCCCTTTAGATTCTGACACCAAGCCCTTCCCAGAATCATCCGTACCGGCCGACTCCTGCGCTAAATCATGCTCACCACCCTCTAAATTATTCGACGACAACAACAAACAAGACATGTATCCATGCGACATAAGTTCCATAGAAGATATAGCTGCAATAATAGGTTCAGCGATAGCTGATACGACTGTCCCTTCGCAACCTGAAGACCCAGAAAAGAATGACTCAAGAGATAGCTGGATGGATATCGACGCTTGGATAGCTGGTGCTTACAGTCAGCATGGAGACAAAATTGTGCCGCAGGACTTATCCGAATTTGGTCTACCAGGTTCACCGCCTCCATCGCAATCCAGTCATCAATCCAGCATAGACTTCCCGTGCAAACCGAGCCAAGAGTTCATAAAAAGTCAGGAGTTTCTTCAGAAAAATTTAGGGCAAGCCGGGTCGACGCTGCAGTCTTTACTGACACAGAGTTACATGCCGTTGCTTCAGAATAGATTACAGAATGGTCCTCCAGTTAAACAGGAAGCTCCGAGTTCGACTAGTTACGGTATGGACGTGATTTCAACGTCTTCCCCTCCTGGTAATGCAGTGTCTACAACGGACGGTGTGGGTAGTTTACTCAACGGGCGATACGCGTCACATTATGCGCTTGGCTTAAAACCAGACGGGTTATGTAGTCCAGACAGATTGCTTGGCTATCCACACGCTCACACCACAACAATCACTCCCTCGAACAAGAGTAAACGAAGTAGAACGAAGGCAAAACAAGCCAGTAACGGACTTCATGGAAGCTCTTTAGCATTCGCATCAGCAACATCAGCGGAATTGAGTGGATTGCTCGGCAAAGAGAAGCCTGTGCATCGGTGTGGGATCTGTAATAGGGGGTTCTTGAATAAGTCTAATATAAAGGTGCATCTTCGCACGCACACGGGAGAGAAACCATTCAGATGCGACGTGTGCGCGAAGGCCTTCAGACAGAAGGCGCATCTCATAAAGCATCAGCAAATCCACAAGCGGATCGGGCGGGACTAGGGAGCTAACTACCCCTATATCGCCAGCTCAAAATGAAGCATTTCTATAGTTTAGTTGTGTGCGTGACTGGAGTGTGAACGTGCAACGTGTATGTGTAGGTGCCTTATAGAATCTCGTGGTATATATGACTCTTCTATATAACATCGTCGTCTAAGGAACTATGTTCACTTACGTTGTAATTGTAACCCTGTAGAATAACTCTCCTCCTAAGGACAAGTGCAATGTTAACTAGTTATAAGCTTTCCAGATTTATTTTGATGTAGATAATATTGTTTATAACTTGTTATATATGTAGCGAAGGTGTTGTAACTTGACTTTTCCCATTCCATGGTAGTGTAATGTTATTTCGTAGATATATTGTATTACTTTTTGAGTAAGTAATACATCTGTGGAGGCTCATGATGCCTTAGTTATTATTTTATAAGTACTCAAACTAACAAAGATAACTAACTACAGTCTTCAATAATTCCAAAAACTGAGAATAGGTAAAAAATTACTATTTTTCAGGAATTGTACACATAAATACGTAATCAGTTAGTGTACCTGTTATTGATTGACTCTAATTTCCGTTACTTGGACTATACAGGGTGTAACCAGAACGCTGGCAAAAACGAAGACAGGTGATAGTACTGATGATTACTGATATGATACCACATAAAAAAATGCGAAAGAATTTAAAAAAATCCTGTACATTTTGTAAAAGTTCGAGAAATATTGCAAATATAAAAAATTTTTACAAAAAAAATAAAAACCGACTTCGTTACACAAACACTAAAAATTGAAAAATAATTTAATTTATTACCGATTATATTATGTATACAAGAGTTAATATAGTTCCATAATAATACTTTTTGGTGCCGGTGCCAATTAGCTTTAGCTGCGCGAATCGTCTAGACTTCATATTTTTATGGGACTCCACAATGGCACCTCATTGGCACCGACCCCAAAAAATATTATTATGGAACTATATTAACTCTTGTATACATAATATAATCGGTAATAAATTAAATTATTTTTAAATTTTTAGTGTTTGTGTAACGAAGTCGGTTTTTATTTTTTTTGTAAAAATTTTTTATTTCACAATTTTTAGTGGCCCCATGGAATTATGCTATGACTGGTTAAAAATCTACTGTTTACTAAGCTTTTACACTGATCGCGAGCAATTTACTCTTATCCGTTGAGGAGTTCCAGTATCTATCTTCGAAGATGTTCATCAGATCTTCACCAAATTGAAATGGGACCAACTTTGAAGTATACCCTTTCAAACAAAAAAAGAATTTTCAAAATCGGTCCAGGCGTTTTCGAGTAATCGGGGAACATACATAAAAAATAAAAATAAAAAAAATAAAAAAAAAAAAGATTCCGACGAATTGAGAACCTCCTCCTTTTTTTGAAGTCGGTTAAAAACATCTGACTGACCCTAGAATACCGCGTCGTAGGTGGGACATTGACCTGAGTTTTGTATTGTTAGTGTTTAGGTAGTATAACAATAACGCTTAGTTTTTGCTAGCGTTCTAGTTACAATCTGTAGATACAGATTTTATAGTAGAATATTTGCCATCAGAAATAAATATTTGGACTAAACATCATAATATTACAATATCACAAAAAATGGTTCTTGTTTGAAAGGGGTATTTTACATACTTTGATAGCACTTAAGTGCTTAAATATTCAATTCCAATATAATTTATAATTAGTGAACAATAGTTATTTCTAAAACTTGATTTATTTAAAACACGATATTTTTATTTCAAAATATTTTATACTTAGTGATTTTTGTATTATTGATGATGGCATTTTTTTCGTAGATTATGCTTTTTGTTGTGTTAATGCTTACTCCGAATTACCTAATAATAGTCAAACTAATGAAAATAACTAAACTAAGTAGCTTTATAAATTATTGTATAGTATGTTTGTATAATTTTGAAGACAAAGCATCAGAGGCTAAACGCAGAAAATATTAATTGTGTTATTGTTTTTTTGTTAAGTTTTTATTGCATTACCTTATAATATTATTGTCTTCTTCTTAAAATTTCATGTCACAAATTAATTTTTTAGATTTCTCTACTAGAATATTTATTTCAATTTTTTTATTCCAATCCAATCCAATCCATCAGCCTGTTTGCGTCCACTGCTGGACATAGGTCTTTCCAAGAGCGCGCCAAATTGGCGCTGCTCATTAGAAGTAGTGCCCATTTTTTTATTGTATATTCAAAATTATACTAAATGGTATATTCAAAATAGGTAATAAATTACACTTTTTGAAAGTCAGTTGCGTTTGTAAGATGGTATAGTGGTGATAATTTTTGCGCGAACTTAAAAACTAAGGCTACGACTGAGTTACTAGTACTAATAATTTGTTCTTTCTCTTTCTAATTACCGCTAAAAATATAATTATGTCCGAACTAGCTCGCGACTTCATCCGCGTGGAATTTTTTTAATCCACCATAATGTCTAAATGTCGAAATGCCGAAACAGGTTTGGATATATGGGATATCGTTAGAATCTTTACATCATACCGAGTGGCACTATCTACATATTAAAAAAAATATTGGCAGGGCAATCCTGTTTTTTAATATTTAAATTATAATATACTTGTTTTAATATATTTATTTTTAAAGGTATGATAGGGAAAAATATAAAAAAGTGAATGCTAATAATAAATAACACGAGCCAACGATATATAAGCATTGATAAATAAATAATAGATAATTAATATCAAGAATATATTAAAAAGACGATTTACTGAATTTAAACCCTAAAATATATAAAATAAGTAGGTAAGGAATCCTTCAGAGCGCTTGTGCACGCGATCGGAATCGCGTCCGGGAAACGGACGCTGAAAAACCAGCGCTGTGTTCTAATAGCAGCGATCCGCTGTTACGCAACCGACTTACTATTTAGGGCACATGTAATGTGGATTATAACATGACGAACATGCCTACATCATCATCATCTTCAACCGATAGACGTCCACTGCTGGACATAGGTCTCTTGTAGGGACTTCCACATGCCACGGTCTCGCACCGCCTGAATCCAGTGGCTCCCTGCGACTCGTCTGATGTCGTCCGTCCAAATAGTGGGGGTCTTCCAACACTGCGTCTTCCGGTCGCCATTCCAGCACCTTGGGACCCCAACGACTATCGGTTGTACGAACTATGTGCCCTGCCCATTACCACTTCAGCTTCGCAACCCGTTAAGCTAGGTCGGGTACTCTAGTTCTCATTTCTGTTTTGATCACGTAGAGAAAAGCCAAGCATAGTGAGTGAACGCTGAGTGACTCTGAGCTTTTTTAAGAGGCCCATAGTTAGCGACCATGTCTCGGATCCATGTCATCACTGGCAACACGCACTGTTCGAAGACTTTGGTCTTTAAGCACAGAGAAAAAAAACCGGCCAAGTGCAAAACAGACTCGCTCACGGAGTGTTCCGTACTACTTCACGGAGTGTTACGTACGTATTCCTTCAACATTTTGTACGATAAATCAAAAACTATTATGCATAAAAATAAATTAAAATCTGTGTTAGAATGTACAGGTAAAGCCCTTTCATAATTTTAATACCACACTTGGTATAGTAATCTTTAAATTAATGTAGATTTTTAAAGAAAGTATAAATACCATAAAAATTTACACCTTCTTGTGATTTCACGTTATTTAAAAAAAAAAACAACTACCTAAAATATTTCTTGAACAAACTCACTTGCCACCAGGTGAGATTGCAGTCGAAGGGCTAACTTATATCTGAATAAAGATAAATAAAAAACTTTGCCAAGTTCTAAAGCTATTTCAGATGTTTTATTCGGTTTTTGGATATGGAACCTTTGAAGTTTTGTTCATTAATTACGACTCACAAGTATCTTTTCAAATTTTATTGATATACCTAAAACATGGCAACACAATGGGAAAAAGTAGGTGTATTGATGAGTTATGATATAGACTCTCAAACTGACTGCATATTTTCAAATGAATTACTTTACAAATAACAACACCCATGACAATAACAACAAACTGAAACTAAGACTAATATCTAATCTTGTTAACCTAGCCTTCTCTATTATTTATTTCTATAAATTGATATTATAAATTATTTTAATAAGTTGGAAGCGAATGCGATGTAAAAGAGCATCGATAAATGGGCGTTTAAGACTTAAGGGCCTTGATGAATGGGCGGTTAAGACTTAAGGGCCTTGATGAATGGGTGGTTAAGACTTAAGGGCCTTGATGAATGGGCGGTTAAGACTTAAGGGCCTTGATGAATGGGCGGTTAAGACTTAAGGGCCTTGATGAAGGGGCGGTTAAAGCCTTAAGGGCCTTGGTAATAAAGTGGTTTAAAGCCTTATTAAGGCTTTGGTAAACGGGCGGTTGAAGCCGATCTACTTGCTGTGGGATAAACGCGCGTTTGCGAAACGCTTTTTAAAAACAAAAATATCTACATACAAAATAAATAAAGTAGACTCTCATTATCCAGGCTACATTCCGACAGTCTAAAATTTTAATAAGTTTAATACACTACAAGAAACGTGATAAGTGTATCAAATGCTGAAAATTACTGAAATAATAGGTACATTTTTACTTAATTCCCTGTTTTTTAAGATCAAGATTATGATAATTATTAAAACAAATTAACGATTAAAAAAAAAGTGTTTCGCACGCAGCGTTTCCTACAGATTTTGTAGACCTAAATAAAGTACCTTTTTAGTATTAAGTCACATTAGTGTCTAAGTATTTATTGATAAATGTAATTTTGTAATTTTATTGTAAATCCTTCTGTCCAATTTAGTGTAATGTTATCTACAAAAAATCGGGCCACTATCTATTGAATGTAATTGTGCCACCCAGCAGTTGTATAATGTTATATAACATGAGAATATTTTGTAACACTTGTTATATTTCTTGTAATTTATTCCTTATAACACTAGCATAGCACTTCTTGATAATATTATTTTTTGTTATAAATAGGATCAATTTATATATAGAAGTGTGATATTTTGTTATAAAATGTTATTTAACGTTATATAACTACTAGGTTGGGAACACCATAATATAACACTGCCTGTAGCATAATGATTAATATTAATAGAAATGCATTTTTTTTAAATTTTACTGTAATTCATAATGATAGTGCAGCTCGATTAAATTTAGATAATAATGAAGTATTGAAGGAGAAATGTTATATTTTCGAGAGGTACATATGTCTTTATAAGTAACTTGTAAAATAATGTAAAATAAATGGAGATTTTTTTGTTAATGATAAACTGTAGTTTTATAATTATTTGACACCACCTTCCTTATTATTTATTAACATTCAATTATTCAAAACCACAAGATTTAAGGATTATGTACTACTTAAAGTGATTAAATCATGTTTTAATATTATTATATTATTATTTATTATACTGTTAATTATTTTAAACCAAAATTACATAACCAAAATTAAGTAAAATACATATTTTGAAAAAAAAAAAATTTCGTCTATAAATATTTTAGTTTTTTCACTGTAGTTTATGTTTTGAGTATACCAGTTAAGTATAATTTACTAGACATTTTAAATTATTTAGATGACAAGTTAATGTTCATAGTTTATAAGCCTGAACCGCAAATAAATAAGTACATTTAAAACATAATTTATCAAATTGTTCGTGCATTTTAATTTTAATTTTTGTTTTGGTGCAGCAAACGTCAAAAAAAACACCATTTAATTTTAAGGTACGGAACAAATTAATTAGCGTTACAATATTCAGCCGTTAGTCTACACAATAATATAAATGAGATTTTTTGTCGTTTTAACAAAAAGAGGTTGATTTGCGAAAAGTAGGTCAAATTAGACATCGCCGCAAACAAAGGTGCGAACTTGAAAGAGAAAGATGGCGGTTCACAAGCGGCTCGTTCCCGCGGAAGAAAGTCGGATGTGAAATGGCCATAGTGTACGTACATGTGTACAGTGTACACACTAGGTGTACACACGACAAATTGGCTTTTCGCGACAGGTGGGTACAGGGAGCATTTAGAGAAAACGCGCGCGCACATGGCATGGCAACCGTAAGTACTAACACGCGAACGATGTACGGTTGGAAAAAAATCTTTCTTTTTCAAACTTGTGCGATAGACAATCGTTCTAATAAAAGCAATGATGAGATCTAAATCAGAAAAATAATAATTGCATTTGAATAAATCTTCGAAAAATATTTTTTTCATTGTGCGATAGCTTTGCACTTGATAACAATTATACCTTCTAATAAAAAGCAATGATGAGGTTTAAATCAGAAAAACAATAATTGTATTTCGAAAAATCTTCGAAAAATATATATTTTGTTTCATTATAAGATAGGCTTACGCAAAGTGTGTTTGTTTATTTGGTTTGTTGGTCCTTCAATCTCACTGCAACTGAGCAACAGATTGGTGTGATTTTTTGCATGGGTATAGTTAAAGACCTGAAGAGTGACATAGACTATTTTTTATACTAGAAATCAAAGAGTTCCCACAGCATTTTAAAAGACTAAATCCATGTGGACAAAGTCGCTTGCATAAACTAATAATAGAATAGAATTAAAAAATTTTTACGTGTCATTGCAGGTTTCACAACTTTTTTTTATCACAAAATTTAAAACCTTACAAAGTGCAAGTTTAAAAAATATACTAGTTTGTCTTTATACCGTTTAGTATGGGAAATCTACAGACTACCGCCTATACCCTTTTCATTAGTAGAGGAGACCCGTGCTCAGTAGTGGGCCGGCGATAGCAATGATGATAGAATATCTGCTGAATTTATTCCTCATTTATCTTCACGGTTGAAAAATCAGCCCTCAAATGAAAAAAATAGTTTTTTTTACGCCCAGACGTTATGAAATCAATTGCCTAATTCTAGATAATTAGTTTCCAACGTAATTACATACTATTAGACGCGGTGTTAATTGCAGCCTCTAACCGATTTATAAGGCATTTGCGATTGTTTAATAAAAATAATAAAATCAATTATGGAGATAACTGTGATTAATGTACTTAGGTATAAACATATTAGCCAGTAATAACAAAGTTAAAGTAACTTATTCCTAGTTAGTAGAGATTCAAAAACTCTTTAAAATATCTATTTAAAGATATCTATATATCTATACTCTTTAAATATCCAATTTAAAGAGTTTTATATAATTTACTGTAAAAAAAATTCGTACTCGTCCGGCGTATTTTTTCAATGAACCTCTACATGGATCCAGTATAAAAGGACCCCGGACGAGGTCAAAACTCGTCGGGCATACTCCGACGAGTTCAGCCGTCAGTCATTTATAATTAAAACTAGCTTACGCTCGCGACTTCGTCCGCGTGGACTATACAAATATCAAACCCCTGTTTCACCCCTTAGGGGTTGAATTTTCAAAAATCCTTTCTTAGTGGTTGCCTACGTCATATTCGCTATCTGCATGCCTAATATCAGTCCGATCCGTCTAGTAGTTTGAGCTGTGCGTTGATAGATCAGTCAGTCACCTTTTCAATCACGATAGTTTAAACACTAAAACAATTTTAATTTATATAATAATAAACAACGCATCAACGTTTTTTTTGCGGACGCTCCGGGCTGCGGCGAGATTCTTTCTCCAACCCACTTACAGGCGGTTTGATTTCTCCGGCGACGCGGCCGGCCTGCCGCCTGCCGCCTGCCGCCGGCCTGCACGTATATACCGACACCTGATGAAAAACTATATTACATACTAGCTTCTGCCCGCGGCTTCGCCCGCGTGGCCTACAGGAAACAAATGGCATTTTTTTTTCAGAAACAAACATTATAACATCAGGACGCGCACCCTGAACAGCACCGAATAACACACATAACCTTCCAACCCTTCCAGTCGTTTCTTAGCTGACACCTAAGATCAAGAAAAAACCTACTTTCCAAATTTCAAGTTAATTATAATATCAATAATTAAAACTTTCATCCCCTATTCTACCACCCTTATGGGCGAATTTTCCAAAAATCCTGAAACACGTACTTCTTCATTTGTGACCGGAAATCCAAATACCAATTTTCATGCAAATAACTTGAAAAATGACGGACTTTCAAACAAACTTCCATCCCCCATTTAACCCACTTAGGGGTGGAATTTCGAAAAATCCTTTCTTAGTGGATACTACTCTTTACAAAGAATAGACCCTCCAAATTTCATGTCTTTAGGACCAGCGGTTTAGGCTGTGCGTTGATATATATGTCAGTCAGTCAGTCAGGACTTTGAATTATATATATATAGATTTAAGTAAGTAATAATCTAATAAGCTATTTACTCCTGGTTCATCCCATCTACGTACCTATTTAAATTATATTGCCTCCTCAAAATAACAGACAGACATAATATCTAAACATATAAAACAAAAAGGTGACTGACTGTCTGACTGATCTATAAACCCACAGCGGAAACTACTGGACGGATCGGCCTGAAATTTAAGCATGCAGATAGTTATTATGACGCAGACATCCGCTTAGAAAGAATTTTTGAAAATTCAACCCCTAAGAGGGTAAAATAGGGGTTCGAAATTTGAGCAGTCCAGAAGTTTGGGAAAACGCGGGCATAAGCAAGTTTGTAAGATATAATCTTAACGCGCGTTGTATTTTTATATCGAGACGTGACACCATAAAACGACTTGTTAAAATTTTCAGACAACTATTAAATTTTGTATCGTTTGTTTGAAAAAACTACGAATTGCTAAAATTACATCAAAATTTGTTAAGCCTTGTAAATTACGCCCTCGCATCACGCGATGGTACCAGGTGAATTCCACTTATATGGAGCATCACTCATCTATACTAATCTATACTAATAAATAAAATTGAAGTGTCTGTCTGTAATTTCGAAATAACTACCTCATATTAAGCTCATAATAATTATATGGTTATAAAATTTACACGTTTTTAAAATTTTTGTCCGTCTGTTTAAATGGGCTAATCTTCGGAACGGCTGAACCTATTTTGACGGGACTTTCACAGACAAGTAGAGGATTAACCAGGGAGTAACATAGGTCACTTTTTTAACCGACTTTCAAAAAGGAGGATTTATGTTTTTCTTCACCAAAATCTCCGAGATTACAGAACTGATTTGCGTAGTTTCTTTTTTAATCGATAGAGAAACTTTACAACATTGTTACATAAAAAAATTGGATTCCAACTCCTCAATCCTGATGCTGCAGGGGACCTGATCACCTAAACTGATGGAATTTAGAAACTGTCGATTATAAATTGATATTGGAGGTACCTACCAAGTGAAGACTATCGTTGAACTCGAGGATCCATCTCCTCATCCATGATGCTGTAAGGAATCGCATTCTTAAATTGATGGTGATGCCACGGGGTTTTTAAAGAATCATGCGTTTATCATGTTTTTACGAAAGGAGATCGCCCGTGAACGGGCCCTCTTTTGTGGCGTAGTGTCAAAACTTAAATTAAATTTAACAAAATGTGTTTTTTTTACGATTACATGTTTTATTACGACTTTTTTTCACTCTATCATTGAAAATATCCACAATTACAGTTAGAATCGTAAACATCCATTTATTTTGAAGAAGTATTAATTAAATATAACCACAATATCAGCAACATAAAAAATAAGATTTTTTTATAACCAAGGTGAATAAATGGAAATCGTTTGCAGAATATGAAAAGGTAATTATTTGTCTACAAAACCAAATTAAAACTATGGTGACATAACAATTATATTAGGGGGGGCCCAAAGCTCCTAAGAAAATGGGCAATCTCGGTACTGAGATATCTTGCATCTCGGGGACGGGCTCCCACGGATAGGTTATTTTTTGTCCTGGAAAATCAAAAGTTCCCACGGGATTTTTAAAAACCCAAATCCACGCGGGCGCAGCCGCGGGCATCTGCTAGTCTAATATACAAGTGACATATTGGGCATATTTGGAACTAAATAAAAACCCAACAAAACTTTATCATTTTAATTGTTAACAAATTGAAACGCAAAAAAATTGTTAACTGTTGATGTTGTATAATGTTTTTCATCTTTGACAAGTTGGTGCTAATGAGGTTTTTGTTTATGACTTATCCAATTTCATCCGTTATCTTTTTTTAGGGTTCCGTACCTTAAAAGGAAAAACCCTTATAGGATCACTTTGTTGTCTGTCTGTCTGTCTGTCCGTCTGTCTGTCAAGAAACCTACAGGATACTTCCCGTGGACCTAGAATCATGAAATTTGGCAGGTAGGTACATCTTATAGCTGAAATTTGGGGAAAAATCTGAAAACCGTGAATTTAGGGTTAGATCACACAAAAAAAAATTAAATTGTGGTCATGAACTAATAATTAGTATTTTCAACTTTCGAAGTGAGTGACTATATCAAGTGGAGTATCATATGAAAGGTCTTCACCTGTACATTCTAAAACAGATTTTTATTTATTTTTAAGCATCATAGTTTTTGAATTATCGTGCAAAATGTCCAAAAAATACGACTGTATTACGGAACCCTCGTCGCGCGAGCCTGACTCGCACTTGGCCGGTTTTTCTTTTGTATTCCTCATAAATAAAAAAGCGAATAACCATCTCTATTCTATCGCAGTGCCGAAAGTAACCTTTGCCTTGATTCTAATAAATAAATGGTGTGAATTTTCTCAATAGGAATATAGTATCACTTTATCTCCGGTACAATGAAAGCTCTATTTATTCAAACCTCGTTCACACGCTCTTTGCTATTTATACACTTCATTAACATACTGAACAATTGTATATACCTATACCTACCTAGTATATACCTATTTCATTAAAATTGGTATAGAACAACAAGAAGAGTTAATAACACTTTAAAACAAGAGTGAATAGGCATCTTCTAGGTAAATGCGTCCCATTTTAGGCCACATCATCACTTCCCATCAGGTGTGATTGTGGTCAAGCGTACACCTAAAATGAATTTAAAAAAAAAAAAAAAAAAAAAAAAAACTTTAAAACTTTAAACAAAATTTTTACGAGACATTTCACCGCGATCAATCGCCTCATCTGTACCCGTAGTACAAGATTTAATGTCTCACCAAACCAAACCAAATTCGAGAGTCGAAATACTTCCGCGTTACAGTAAACTGGATCTTAAGTGCCTTGTTTTAAAGCTCAAGTTTGTCTACACTTCTACAGCCAGCGCTCCAAGCGGAAACATTGCGAAATTAAAATCAGTGGCATTGAATATTTGACTTCAATTCAAGGCTGTTTAGGTCCATTTTACTGTAACGCGGAAGTATTTCGACTCTCGAATTTGGTTTGGTTTGGTGAGACGTAAAATCTTGTACTACGGGTACTGGTGACAGAAGGGATCTTTGTCAGCCCTAGCACAGACTACGGTCTATTTGAGCTGCAAACTGCCAACACCAGTCTCGGCTTTTTATCTAGTGCTTTGGTCTAAAATGTTCACTTTTCATTTTGTCTAAATAAAAAAATAAATTCAAAACAATAGCGTCTGCGAATCCGACAAAAACCTATTTAACCCATTAATGCAAATGTGAAACTACACGAGTCAGTTTTTATAGCTTTTAACTTTTGAACGCAAAGCATTATAATGGTATAATTGTGTGTGAACGAGGTCTTAATCTATTCTGCGGTTGCTACGCGATATCTGTACTGACTACTGATAGTCAATTAAGATGAGTCTTATTACTTTGAAAAGGTTAGATAAGTATCTACCTACTTTTTTACTTTCGATCGCGTATCACGCTAGATCACCGTATCAATCAGAGTTCAATGAGGAAGTTTCTAGCCAACGTTCGATAAAATTTTCATAGGTCGCGCTAAATTACTACCACCACTAAAAACAAAAAATATAACCTATATCTATAACTAGCTTATGCTCGCGACTTCGTCCGCTTGGACTACACAAACTTCAAACCCCTATTTCACCCCCTTAGGGGTTAAATTTTCAAAAATCCTTTCTTAGCGGATGCCTACGTCATAATAGCTATCTGCATGCCAAATTTCAGCCCGATCCATCCAGTAGTCGAGCTGTGCGTTGATAGATCAGTCAGTCAATCAGTCAGTCAGTCAGTCAGTTAGTCACCTTTTCCTTTTATATATTTAGATATGATCTATGCTTTAATGTTTAGGTCGTGTCAACCAATAACATAGATGAAGAGTAACAGCTAGCGTGCACTGCAGTTTTCCTTATGTTTCTTCGCCACAAAATCTGTGAACTATAATAGAAGTAATTAATTAATTTCACATCCAAGCATAGATCATATAGATATAGGTATTATTTTTCATCTTTAGTGGTGGGGTTATTTAGGGCCATCTATGAAAGTTTTATCGAACGTTGCCCTGAAACTTCCTCATTGGGCACCTCGTAAAGTAATACTATAATCAGACTCACGCACTGAGGGTTCCGTACTACAGTCGTATATTTTGACATTTTGCACGATAATTCAAAAACTATGATGCATAAAAATAAACAAAAATCTGTTTTAGAATGCATAAGTGAAGCCGTTTCATAATTGTTACCCCCATTGATATAGTTAAGTTAGATATCTTACTTTGAAAATTGAAAACACTAATAATTATTAATTCATGACCACAATTTTTTTTTGTGTGATGTAACCACAAATTCCCGGTTTTCAGATTTTTCCCCTAATGTCTGCTATAAGACCTATACCTCTGCCAAATTTCATGATTCTATAGGTCAACGGGAAGTACCCTATGTACACGCCACGACTATACACGATATAATTATAATGTGTACAATAAATTAATACTTCAGGTCACTGGTATTATGGTTATTTATTTACTGACAACTGCAAACTTAGAACAACAACATTTTTTACTTGCCTCGACATAATATGTTTCCTTACACTATGAACTTTAGCGCGACATACAGGAAATCAGCGCCATCTGTGTTTGATCATGAAAACTTTAGAACAACAACATTTTTCACTTGCCTCGACATAATATGTTTCCTTACACTATGAACTTTAGCGCGACATACAGGAAATCAGCGCCATCTGTGTTTGATCATGAAAACTAAACTTATATACCTGATTATGAACTTAAAAATGTCTTAGCAGATTATACACCCTGTAGGTTTCTTGACAGACCGACAGACAGACAGACACACAGACAGACAGACACAGACAGACAGACAGACAACAAAGTGATCCTATAAGGGTTCCGTTTTTCCTTTTGAGGTACGACGAACGACGACCTCACGACCTCGCACCCAAAATCGCAGTGTTGGAAGGCCCCCCACTAGACAGACGACATCAAACGACTTGCAGGGAGTCATTGGATTCAGAGGGCGCATGATAGTGGCATATGGAAGTCCCTACAAGATACCTATGCTTTTGTTCAGCTCTGAACGTCTACCGGTTGATAATGACGAAGTTGTTTGTTTTTTTATTATTATTAATTATAGGTATACGCTTGACCACAATCACACCTGATGGGAAGTGATGATGTGGCCTAAGATGAGACGCGTTTACCTAGAAGATGCCTATTCACTCTTGTTTTAAAGATACCCTGGTTGTAATTGGTAGGAAACACATATCGCGGAAGAGTATTCCAAACCTTAGCCATACGTATGAGGAATGATGACGCAAAACGTTTCGTGCGTGTAGATGGAATGTCGACGACATAAGGATGGAAACTCGCGCGACGTCTTGCGGTTCGGTGGTAAAATGGTGAAGGGGGGACAAGATCGAAAAGTTCCTGAGCACACGCTCCGAAATATATCCTGTAAAACACTGATAAGCCGGCGACCTTGCGGCGGTGATCGAGACTTTGTAGTTTCGCCAGTAAAGGGGAGTCTTCGCCTATGAGTCTCCTAGCTCGACGATCAACAGCATCCAGAGCCGCTAGCTGGTACTTAGCGGAGCCATCGAAGAGGTGACTGCAGTACTCCATGCACGACCTGACCTGAGCTTGGTACAAAGTAACCAGTTGGCGCGGCGTGAAGTACTGCTTGACCTTGTTAAGAATGCCAAGTTTTTTTGCGGCGGTCTTGGCTTTGGCTTCGATGGACCTTCCGAATTCATGTCATTTAATAACTTACATATAAGTAAGCTGTGACAACCTAGTAGTTAGGGCACGCACCTCTAGCTTTTCCGAGCTATGCGCGTTTTAAGTAATTAATAATATCACTTGCTTTAACGGTGAAGGAAAACATCGTGAGGAAACCTGCATGCCTGAGAGTTCATAATGTTCTCATAGGTGTGTGAAGTCTACCAATCCGCACATGGCCATCGTGGTAGACAACGTCCAAAACCCTTCTCACTGTGAGAGGAGACCTGTGCTCTGTAGTGAGCCGGCGATGGTTTGATCATGATGGCGATGATGTCGTTTAATATGGATCATCTAAGGATCACCTCATGTCTGATTCGATCACTACAAACCCACTGTAAGCACGGCGAATTTTTTTTTTTTAATTTATAGACTAGGACCTGGTGGCAAGTGATGATGCAGCCTAAGATGGAGCGCGCTTGCCTAGAAGATATATACACTCTTGTCTTGAAGGAATATTCGCACGGGCGCTCAAAGCAAGTTCAAGCATGAAGGGCAAGGCATTTCACCGCGCAAAGGTCGCGCTGACCTTTCATTCATTTCGTACATGTAAAACAGGTCGTTGACACAGATTCTATACTACCTATAAGATCATTTATTTTAAATACCAGTTATATTCAACTGAATCGCCTTCGCTTCGCAGGACTAGTACAAAATGTGATCAATTAGAACGATGATGAGCTTTGGTTAGGGTGGTAAGTATTCGCAACCAAAGCCTCCCTAAGCCGATCTAGAATTATGGATATTTGTAGAAGAACCTGAGTATTCGATATAGGTAGGGTTATGAAGCTGAAGTGGCAATGCGTAGGGCACATAGTTCGACGAAAGAAGACGTTAGGGTCCCAAGGAGGTGATTGGTGGTGAAATGGCGACTACGCACCGGTAAGAACAACGTTTGCAGAGTGGAAAGACGGCATGAAACGACGCAGGAGACCACTGGGTCCAAGGCGCAAAAACGCAATCTTTAAAAGTTCCCACAAGAGACTTATGACTATGGTTGCAAGAACTCTGAGCGAAGTTCATTCTAAAATTTTTAAACTTCAACAAAAAATAGGATCTTGAAATCATCAAACCAGGGTTGCCTAGAACAGATCACTGCAGTGATCAGGTCGCCAGATCCTGTAAATTTATTTGTAACATTGTATCAGTAGGTACCCTTGGTATAAATGCGAAAGTGTGTTTGTTTGGTGGTTTGTTGGTTTATTGGTTTGTTGGTTGCGACGTGATCGAAGGACTTCAATCACGTCGCAACGGTGCAACGGATTGACGTGATTTTTTGCATGGGTATAGATAAAGACTGGAGAGTGACATAGGCCACTTTTTATCCCGGAAAATTAAAGAGTTCCCACGGGATTTTAAAAACCTAATTCCACGCGGACGTAGTCGCGGGCATCAGCTAGTAAACTAATAAAAGGTTTCCCATGGATGTATGCTTGAAGCCATCTTATCATAGCATAGTGCTACACACAGTGGCGTGCAGGTCATAGAGGCATAAATGCACTGCTTACCCCAGCTGTAATAGCTCAATGCATATTTTTCATTATGACCTGCCAGTAAACAGGTTCTCTAAATAATTTTAAATACACATCAAAAATTGCGAACCGGCAGGAATCGAACCCGCGTCTCCTGGGATCGCGCCCGACGCTCTAACCACTAAGCTACAGCCCGCTTACTGCCAGTGACGAAATTTGTGATGTGTATGCTCACTCAGTACTGAAGCGACTGTTTCTGCCATCTAGTAGCGACATCTTTTTGCAGTTATCGAAACTACTTTCAAAGGCCCATATTATTACAATGCAGCTCTTTGAACGAGAAATGACATACTTGCTTTTTTACTATATTTTTTAAATTTTTTTTAGTGTTTCACCTACACTTGAAGGAAATTTCGAAATAATTTTAAATACACATCAAAAATTGCGAACCGGCAGGAATCGAACCCGCGTCTCCTGGGATCGCGCCCGACGCTCTTTCGGGCGCGATCCCAAATATTATTTAGAAATTTCCTTCAAGTGTAGGTGAAACACTATAAAAAAAAATTATAAAAACAGGTTCTCACCTAACTAATGCCTACCCTGGCTTCAAACCCTGTGCACGCCACTGGCTACACATACAAACAATAGATTAGCAAGTCTCCAAGATAAGATAACCCAGGGTTCTTACAAATCTAAACTAACCTTGACCGTGCAACCTTAAAACGGCATCACATGGAACCTCGGAACTTCCGCTTGCGAGAGACGCGCGTGCACTGGGGGGGGGGGGGGGGGGGGGGGGGGGCGCTGTGAGGGGGGAGGGGCACGAAAGTGGGCCAGTGGCGCGCGGCGGACCACTGTGCCACATCCGTAAACACTGAGCATGCTTGGGAATATGACATGCTTGTACATGCCATACGGCATGCGGCGTTTTGCTAAATAAACGATTCAAATAGTGTAAATAAATTTTCATTCGATTTCAAAAAGTCATGCTACACAGCTACAGCCTTAGTTGTTTCAAAGCACAGCCAGAGTGAACTAGAGTGAGGCAGCTCTCGGTTCGATTCTGAATCGACGATATGTCAAATATTAGGCTATAGGTGACGTTAACTTAAAGAAAATAGGGCTACTTTAGGGCTACCTGGGTCAAATATAAAATTTCTACAGGATTTATCAATTCCACAGGATCTAAATATCATAAAAGGAAATGGTGACTGACTGACTGACCTATCAACACACAGCTCAAACGAGCTGGACGGATCGAGCTGAAATTAGGCATGCAAATAACTATTGAATAAAAATAAATAAAATAAAATAATTTTATTGCAGGTCAGGGACCCATATAAAAACATGTTGACGTAGGCATCCAGACTAATGAAGGGTTTTTGAAAATTCAACTCTAAGGGGGTGAAACAGGGGTTTGAAATTTGCGTAGTCCACGCGAACGAAGTCGCGAGCATAAGCTAATATATAATGATACTAACGTACAGTACGCGGCAGAAAGTAATGTACATCGGCCTTTAGAATGACATTTCGGCTTTGTAGAGCGTTGTCTCTGTCACTCATACCTATACGACGCTTTGTCGATCTCAACGCCAGAGACAACGCTCTACAAATCTGCTATTTCCTTCTAAAGGTCATTTACATTACTTTCTGCCGCGTATTCCTCTAGTCCCCTACGTTTTGTTAGAAGTTCCCTAACTGTCGTGAACTGTGGCACAGCGTAAATCAGAGGCCCCAGCGGGCCTGCCCACAGAGTGGGGTAGGGGGGGACGGTGGGTACGGAAGGGGGGGAGGTTAGAAAAGTAAAAGTCACGGGTATAACTGTACCCGCATTCGCTCTCGCCGGTGACACACTTCGCCGTTGTTCGCTAAATTTTTGCGTTGCGTTATTTTTATTTCGCCGCTAACGGTAACGGTAGGTACCTATCGTTGTGAGCTTCAAGTTACAAAAAACCGGCCAAGTGCGAGTCAGGCTCGCGCAATGAGGGTTCCGTACTACAGTCGTATTTTTTCGACATTTTGCACGATAATTAAAAAACTATGATGCATAAAAATAAATTAAAATCTATTTTAAAATGTACAGATGAAGACCATTCATAAGATACCCGACTTGATATAGTTATCTCACTTCGAAAGTTAAAAATACTAATTATTATTTCATCATTTCACAATTAAATTTTTTTTGTTTGATCTAACCCTAAATTCATGGTTTTCAGATTTTTCCCCAAATGTCAGCTATAAGATCTACCTACCTGCCAAATTTCATGATTCTAGGTCAACGGGAAGTACCCTGTAGGTTTCTTGACAGACAGACAACAAAGTGATCCTATAAGGGTTCCGTTTTTCCTTTTAAGGTACGGAACCCTAAAAATACTAGCAAGTTGGTAATTAGGTACTTATAATATCTACTTGAATCTTTTAAAATAATAATTTTAGTGGATTTCAGGCTTTTTTCGTGGTTCGACATCTATAATAAAACTGTGACTATATATAAAAGGAAAAGGTGACTGACTGACTGACTGACTGACTGATCTATCAATGCACAGCTCAAACTACTAGACGGATCGGGCTGAAATTTGGCATGCAGATAGCTATTATGATGTAAGCATCCGCTAAGAAAGGATTTTTGAAAATTCAACCCCTAAGGGGGTAAGATAGGGGTTTGAAATTTGTGTAGTCCACGCGGACGAAGTCGCGAGCATAAGCTAGTTAAATATATTTTGAAAATTTTAATCAGAGGAATCATTATTATTGATATAAAGCCCCTAACAATTTTTATTTGGAATTTTCGCATAATAGGTACCTACCTATGCCACTTTTGAAGCGAAGCCTCATAAATATCGGATGTTTGGACTTTGGGATGGGCATTGAGCATTTGAGGCATCTAAAGAGCATAGTTTGCAATTGCTCAGACTTTATGCAAAAAAAATAGGTTGTCGGACGACATCAGACGAGTCGCGGGGAGCCGCTGGATTCAGGCGTCGTCACAAGACGTGACGTGTGGAAGTCCCTACAAGAGACTTATGTCTAGCAGTGGAAGTCTCTCAATAGAACCTCCGACCACCCGAGTAGGAGGCGGACGCCTTAACCACAAGGCTATCATGGTTCAACTTTTCAAACTTTTACTTAGTACTAATACTATTAGGTATATCTTCCGTGCTTTTACTCAAAAGAAATCCACTTTTAAGGAAACCCATTCATAAAGATCCTCCTTTAAATCCTCTTCAACCTAGTTGCCTGGTAGAGATCGCTTCACAGCGATAAGGCCGCTAATTGTATGTTCTTCTTTTATATTTTCTTATTATTTTAATCTATATATGTTTATTCTTTTATTACTTTTTTGTGTCTTTTCTTTTTGGTGTACAATAAAGAATATTAAACTAAACTAAAAAAGATGACTCAACATCGATTCAACGTGTATTATATTTACATTGCGTCACCACAAACCATCACAAACGGATGTGGAGAGTGGACACTGGACCCATAATATGCATTGATATTAATATAACTGTACGGATTCCAAAATTCTTTGCAAAATTGAGCAATCGGAGTAGGACCTCCCACTAACTGACAGGTCCCGTACGAATGAAGTCACCGAAAACCTTTGTGGCCAAAAATCACGTCAATCCGTTGCTCCGTTGTGGCATGATTTAAAGATAAACCAACAAACAAACATACTTTCGCATTTATAATAAGGGTACAAGGTTTATGAGGCCTTAGAACCAAATATGTAGAGCACAGCACACAAAATAAAAAGCAGGAATTATCGCCGTTGATAATGTTGTTAACGAGGGAATTTCTGCTGTTCTCAGTTTTTGCGGCAGCTGTATGCCTACCGTCTATCAGGTGTAAGGTCACTTGTTGTTGTTGTTGTTGTGGTTGTTGTCTGTCTGTCTGTGGAGAAACCTAGAGGGTACTTCCAGTTGACCTAGAATCTTGAAATTTTGCAGAAAGGTAGGTCTTGTAGCAGCCATAAGGGAAAAATCTATAAACCGTGAATTTGCGGTTACATCACAAGAAAAAAAATTAAATGTGTTCTTGAACAAATATTGCTATTTTCAACTTTCAAAGTAAGATTACTAAGTATAACAAGTAACATAATGAAAGGGCTTAACCTGTACATTCTAAAACAGATTTTAATTTATTTTTAGGCGTAATAGTTTTTGATTTATCGTGCAAAATGTCGATAAAATACGATTGTAGTACGGAACCCTTAGCGCGCGTATCTGACGCGCACTTGGTCGGTGTTTTTAATTTCTTTTGTACCCAAACTAAAGCATAAACATTTGAGGACATCACAAGGACGACTTATTTAATTAACCAGAAGTCCTAGATGTAGAATGTGAGAACAAAAAAGCTTAGGAAAAACAGAGTAAGTTTTTTTTAAATTAGCCAAGTTAATTGCTGACTAATATTCCCCTTTCTTCTGCTGGATGGCGGCGGCGCAAGACCGTGGCACGTGGAAGTCCCTATGATGATGAATGATCGGCTCATCCGCAAACATAAAGGGCGTCATCTCACTGTATGTAGTGACGCTGTGTGTCAGCTAAGCGCCCAGCGATCGCCTACGCTCGCATCGGAGCAAGTCGGCGCTCGCCGGCGGCGCGGCGGAGAAATGCCGCGACCTTGTTTGTTGACCTACTGCCGACGTCGCGGCCGAGCACCGACATCGAGTGTTCCGATGCAAGACTGTATTAAGCCGTTAAGCATTAGCTAAGCCTAGGGCTTAGGGATTTGCGATTTAATGTAGGGCGTATTTTAAAAGCTGTGACAAGACGTCGGCCCCCTATTCAGGATCAGGGAACCCACCGCATTATGTCCCAAGATTGCCTATTGATTATGAGCTCTGATAGATATAGTGGTTGAGTGCCTATTCGGGAGTTTGGAGGTTCGTTTCCGAACAAGCTTGGGAGCTACGAGTATGTGCGTGCAATTAAATAAGTAGGTATCATTTAATTTTCTACGACCCTCCTTTTTCTACAACCGCACCGCGCGCCACCGTAAGCAATTTCATCCTCACTGGTGCACTTCGACCGTCCGCTGTGCCAGATCCTTCTTTCCACGCACATGCAAACTGTGGAACCAACTCCCATCGGCGGTGTTCTCGCTAGATTACAACATGGGGTTATTCAAGGGGCGGACCAACAAATTCCTGAAAGGCCGGCAACGCATCGGCAGTTCCTCTGGTACTGCAAATGTTCATGGGCGGCGGTTATCACGTAACATCAGGTGACCCGCCTGCTCGTTTGCTCGCTAGCTCTATTAAAAAAATGTCCATTTGATCCGTTCAAAAGGACTCTTGCCACCATCTACATTCCTGCGCTTATTGAGCCGGCAGGGATTATTCGGGATGATGGCAAGAGACCTGATGGATTGACGCTGGTTCCCTGGGAACGGGGACGGGTGGTAATGTGGGACGCAACGTGCGTTGAGACATTGGCTCCGTGTCATATCAGGGAGACAGCATCAAGACCGGGAGCCGCAGCAGAAACTGATGAAAACGGCAAGCGGCGCAAGTATGCCTCTCTTATCGAGTTACATTTTTGTTCCGTTGGCCTGGAGTCTTAGTGCTAAAAAAAAATTACGAGATTTCACCGCGATTAAAAGCCTGGTGACAGAGGGGCTGGCTCATTTTTTGCGCAACGGATCAGCCTGGCTGTCCAGCGCGGAAATGCAGCCAGTATTCTTGGCACCATTCCACGCGGGCATGATTTGTACAGTAATGAGATAAGGTTTAAGCTTGTAATACTAGCTTATGCTCGCGACTTCGTCCGCGTGGACTACCTATATAAATATCAAACCCCCATTTAATCTACTTAGGGGTGGAATTTCGGAAAATCCTTTCTTAGTGGATAGTGGCTAGGTATACGTACCTACCTACTTTGTACAAAAAACACAGCTGTGCGTTGATATGCATATAAGTCAGTTAGTCAGTCAGTCAGTACCCGTAGTACAAGATTTTACGTCTCACCAAACGAAAATACTTCCGCGTTACAGTAAAATGGACCTAAACAGCCTTGAATTGAAGTCAAATATTCAATGCCACTGATTTTAATTTCGCAATGTTTCCGCTTGGAGCGCTGGCTGTAGAAGTGTAGACAAACTTGAGCTTTAAAACAAGGCAATTAAGATCCAGTTTACTGTAACGCGGAAGTATTTCGACTCTCGAATTTGGTTTGGTTTGGTGAGACGTAAAATCTTTTACTACGGGTACTGGACTTTGAATTTTATATACTTAACTAGTATTTTGCTCGCTGCTCGAGCTGCTAAAGCAGCTCTCGAGGTCTATAATCGCCATTTTTAATAATAAAAATTTTTGTATGAAAAAAAAAATTCCGCCATTTTGAATTTTTTTTCAAGTCATCGAATAGTCATCTTTTGCCAAGAAACCACTCTTCCATCTTTCATACCCTCCGAGATGGACGCCGATGAAATTTGTATGGCGGCCATCTTTTTTTTGGAATTTTGAATTTTTTTTCAAATTTTTGGCAATTGGATGGGGTTTCGAATGACATTTGCTCGAGCACCTCCCACCTATCTTCAATAGATTTTAATTTTGAAGAGTGAAGGCACCGTGAGGAAACCATCCATGCCTGAGAGTTCTCCATAACTTACATTATGCTTATCATGATTACCATGCCGACTAAGCCTATGGTCGTCGCGAACTATACATTCTATAAACATAAATAGGAAGGTATATTTCTCGGGTCACGTGACCAAGTTAGCCTGGCCTGCTTAGGTGAATCTAACAGCTAACACAAACGCAAGCGCACAAGAACTTATCTCATTAGCCATTATACCCATCTGCATAACATTAACTGATCTCCCCCCTCCTCCTCTCTCCCCCTTCCACTCCACCTGACCCCGCGGCCCACTTCCGTGGCACACATTCCCAAATCTACCGGATTGTAGCCTAGATATTTAGGAAAACCAGCCAATCCAATCTCAACCTTAAAACAATGGTAATAAAGGTTAATAACAAAGAAGGGAATGACAAAGCAAAATATCGCGTAGTAGTTCAATTTTAAAGTCGAAAGTGGATAACAACCAAGAAATTTGTTCGAGCACGCGCGACCCTTATTTTTCCCACGAATAATTAAAAATCAGTCAGTACGAGTTGGATTCGCACACAATGGGTTCCGTACCAGCATTTTTTAATTTTCGTGACAGCCATTTTGAAATTCCGTATTATTTGTTGTTATAGCGGTAATAGAAATACACATTCTGTAAAAATTTCAACTCTCTGCCTATTACGGTTCACGAGATACGGCAGTTGATAGACAGACGGACTGACGGACGAACAGCGGAGGCTTAGTAATAGGGTCCAACATTCCCACTCCTCATTCCTGATGCTGTACCTGACCACCAAAACTGATGATTTAGAAACTGTCGGTTATAAATTGATATTGGAGGTAGGTACCTACCGAGTAAAGACTTTATCACTGAACTCAAGGACCGAACTCCTCAACCCTGATGCTGTAAGGAATTGAATCGTAAATCGTGGTGGTCTCACGGGTTTTTAGGGTTTCGAACCTCAAAAGGAAAAACGGAACCCTTATAGGATCACTTTGTTGTCTGTCTGTCTGTCAAGAAACCTACAGGGTACTTCCCGTTGACGTAGAATCATAAATCATAAAATTTGGCAGGTAGGTAGGTCGTATATTAGACATTAGGGGAAAAATCTGAAAACCGTGAATTTGTGGTTATATCACACAAAAAAAATTAAATTATGGTAATGAACTTAAAATTAGTATTTTCAATTTTCGAAGTAAGATAACTACATCAAGTGGGGTATCACATGAAAGGCTTTCACCTGTACATTCTAAAACAGATTTTTATTTATTTTTATGCATCACAGTTTTTGAATTATCGTGCAAAATGTCGAAAAAATACGACTGTAGTACGGAACCCTCGTTGCGCGAGCCTGATTCGCACATGGCGGTTTTTCTTTTTTTAAAGAATCATGCGTTTAAATGTTTTTACGAAATCTGGTACTGAGATTACACCTAGCATCTACTAAGGGATAGGCTAATTTTTGTCCTGTAAAATATAATGTTCCCACGGAATTTTCAAAAAACTAAATAGACGCGGGCGAAGCCGCGGGCATCAGCTAGTTTCCAATAAAACAATATTTTATATTTTTCATTTTGTTTATTTGATCTCAAGTAAACTTAAATCTAAATATTAAACTCGAAGCGAATGAATGAAGCAAGTCTTCTGGCGTACTCCATTAAAAATAAACAGTCAGTTAACCGACTAACTGACTGTTTATTTCAGTAGCTTTGGAGGCTCGCTTTATTCAGGTCCTGCTTCGCTGAAACGTTTTTTGTGATTTCCCAAAATTATCCACAATTTACAGCCGCACTCAGAGTCGCTTAATCGGAACTTAAGTTTAGTTAAAACGAGACAGAGCTATATGTCTCACATAATTCTGTCTCATTTTAACTCAATCTTAAGTAACGATTAGCGACTCTTGAGTGCGGCTGTAAGAGTTTTAAGTCAGTATATTAATCAATTCTTATTTTAAAGTCTGATATATCATAATAATATTATTTATGGTTAAACGTCTAAGATTTTGTAAAAATTGATTTATTCAAGACAAGCTCTGTGATAATAATTATTATAAAACGAGCCTATTATCATTCAGAGATTGTCACTAATTTTGTATTTGTATACCGCAAGTAATTTTAAGTACAAAAACTTTAAAAAAAACTGGACATAATTTATTAGTTTTATGCAGTGACGGATAGGTAAAAAATTATAGTATCTTTATTGAAAAAATCTATGTAAGTATATCTACTTATTTTATTCTGTGATGGGATGAATTATTTCATTGGTATAAGCTATGGGTGTACATGGTCACATTTTAGTGATCAATTTGAAAAATTGCGCACTGAAATATGCTGGATTGGATTGTAATTTGTTAAAAGTTTTACAAATAGTGTATTATATTATAAATCATCCCAAAATCGCAACGGCCACAATAATGAAAGAAAATGCTTGATAATATCAAAAAATTGATTAGGTAAGTAGGAAGTATATTAACATAGTCTTATCGTAAAAATAACTAAGCAAAATAGTATAGCACTTCGCTATTTCTTTGCGAAGGCAAATTATTGTCAAATAAGGTCAAAAGTAATTATTGTTACAATTAGGACATTGATAGTCAGCGATATAATAACATTTCAAGTGAGTACCTACACAAGTAAGTAACACAATATAAACTTAATTCAAAAAACTGAAAAATTATAAGTATATTAATCTCTGATTAATAATAATTTAGGGACTGTTTCACAACCACGAAATAATTTTTATCTCACGAACAACGACATTTCGGTAGAATTGTGAATCTGTCAAAATGTAAAATTTATTCGTTAGATAGGTAAAAAATAAAGTCTATTTTTAACCGACTGTGAAACGTAACGGGGTGGTTGTGAAACAGGCCCCAAAAGTTAACAAAATCAACTAGTAAATAACGCCATCTATCGACTATTTGGCACATAAACATTTTACAAAAAAATCAACGAAACTTTCCCAATGATTTGGGTATAATAATACTACCATAAATTTATTTTAATCGAAAATACATACAAATTCTTTACAATTTTGAGATCAAAGCTTCCCATTTGGGATCAAGAGGCAGAGGCTCGGCAGACGTGTTGTAAACAACGCCATCTCTCATTACGACGGGGCCCATGTCTACGTAGTTACCGGCGACGTCGCGAGATGGCGCTTGCCAGTTTCGGCGGCGGCCTTGACGAATGCTTCGCATCATGTTAGTGGATTTCATACGTTCTGTAAAAAACAAATAGGTATTTTATACTGGCTGATCCGCAATTCCTACCCTTTCAAGGCGGTGAGAAAAGGATGCTACATTTATCCCGTAAAATTTAAGAGTTCCCACAGGATTAGGTATTAAAACTCTAAATCCAAGCAAACGAAGTTGCGGAAACAAAACTAGGCGACGTTATAAACATAACAAGTGAAATTTGCAGGTTTCTAAAAACGCTAAATAATTAAAATCACACTCAGCTTCCAATGACTGCAGTATGAAAGGAACAGCGCCATCTATGATGCTTTTAACGAACACCTTAGACACAATAAAGTTCCTTGAATCACCATCATCAATGACGTACCTAATTCACAGGACACCTGTCAGAGGGCGTAACATGCACCCTAGCGAGACCACTGGACAGGCGTCCCTTAAAATTACGGTGTTTCTAGATTAAATTACGGTGGATTAGCTAAAAGAATACCGTGTAAATTACCGTGTCATTTTTAAAAGAAAAAAGTCACGAATTTGCTTTTTAATCAATTATTAATATTATTCTGAATCTGACTCTCCTAGCATAGCAATGTGGCTAATTCCATTGTACACCTTATCTTTTTCATAAACGGATTTATTCATATTAATATTTTGTTAAATCTCATTAATTTTACATTTCACTCCTTCCTAGTTGCTTGAATAAGGACGAAAATAGATTGCTGAGATTTGATGCTTAAACCGAGAGCAAGAGAAATGTTGCCATTACGAAATATGCTAACGTGTTACGTGGCTGAGATTCGTACTCGTATTGCGCAGTATACTATGAATTTTTAATGTGATTTTTGTATTTCGGTGACACGGTCAAGGTAATGGCATTATTACCTTGATTGTAGATTAGAACTGAATTACAGTGCATCTACGGTAATTACCGTGTACATGGAAACACTGACGCGAAGACACACAACATGATAGGTACTTACCGTCGTCAGTGCTGAAGGGGCAGTACTTCAAAGTATGCGCATTATCGCCATACGCGCCGCAGCGGTGGCAGCGGTAGTCGCGCAGCACCGGGCACGTGACGCGGCCCTGGCAGCGCAGGCGGTGCGAGCGGTAGTACGACTCCTTCTCGCCGTTGTTCTTACAGAAGCGACATTCGTTTACCTTTAACAAGTATTTTATCTAAAAAAATAAAAACCGACTTCGATACACAAACACTAAAAATTCAAAAATAATTTAATTTATTACCGAATATATTATGAATACAAGAGTTGATATAGTTCCATAATAATATTTTTGGTGCCGGTGCCAATTAGCTTCAGCTGCGCAAATCGTCTAGACTTGGCACCGACCCCAAAAATATTATTATGGAACTATATCAACTCTTGTATACATAATATATTCGGTAATAAATTAAATTATTTTTCAATTTTTAGTGTTTGTGTATCGAAGTCGGTTTTTATTTTTTTTGTAAAAAAAATTTATTTCACAATTTTTAGTGGCCCCATGGTATTAAAATATGCTATGCCTGGTTAAAAATCTACTGTTTACTAAGCTATTACACTGATCGCGAGCAATTTACTCTTAACCGTTGAGGAGTTCCATTATCTATCTTCGAAGATGTTCATCAGATCTTCACCAAATTTAAATGGGACCAACTTTGAAGTATACCCTTTCAAACAAAAAAAGAATTTTCAAAATCGGTGCAGGCGTCTTCGAGTAATCGGGGAGCATACATAAAGATTCCGACGAATTGAGAACCTCCTCCTTTTTTTGAAGTCGGTTAAAAATGATATGAAATGTGCACAATTCATACCCATTACCCTTTAGATTAGTTCGAAAGTTAAACTTCCCGGACAGTATTACTACTGTCCAGAAAAGTAAATATGGAATTTCATTTCTGGACAGTAGGTATAACTTCAGCTGTCCAGGAAAGTAAGTTTGAATTTGGAATAATGTTGGTTCCTCACAAGTCACAACTGTTCAGAAAAGTTACTATGATAAGCTTGTATTTGGAATAATCCTTCTTCCTGAATATCTTATCTTGTAAGTATATTTTTAAATATTCATTATTTTTTCTTTAGCTTAAATACTTTGAATTCGGAACTCTACCGAATTGCGTTTTCAGCGCTCACAAAAGACGGGTATCCGTATCGGATTTTTTACAGCGCTGCGAGCGCTGTAAAAACTTAGCTAGCTAGTCTACCGGAGCCTTGTTTATTACGGAACCCTAATAAATGAGCTCACCTCAGGTCTCGCGCGCTTCTTCTGCTGGTCCCGGGCCTGCTTGACTGCATCCAGCAGGAAGCAGATGACGTCCCTCGGCAGAGAGTTGAGCAGACGCATCTCGTACTCTGTCAACTGCTGCCACGAGTTTCTCTCCCCAGAAGCTGAACAAGGATAAACGGATTGGGTATTTGACTACATCAAAAATCAGTAGGTACCCTAATTATAAATGCGAAAGTGTGTTTATTTGTTGGTTTTTCCTTCAATCACGGCGCAACGGTGCAACGGATTGACGTGATTTTTTGCATGGGTATAGATAAATACCCGTAGGGCGATTGTCTAAAACCTGCATCAATCAATTCGTGCGATTCTCGTTGCAACAATGCATTGTAGCCAATAGTGAACGAGCGTTAACCAGAGATGATTGCCATCATGACAGTGTAACTGTCATTCTCCCGAAATCGCGCAGCTCATAGCCTACTTTTTATCCTGGAAAATCAAAAAGTTCCCACGAGATTAAAAAAAAAACCTAATTCCACGCGGACAAAATCGCGGGCATCCGCTAGTCAAAAATAATTTCTCAGTGATTATTAAATAAATAAATAGAATGTCTTCTAAAGATACGTAAAATTCACGTCCTTTGATAGTGTTAAGTGTAAAAACCATTTAAAATATGATGTGACGTCACATTCCAGTTTTTTTTTTAAATAGTGATAGCGAGCAAACGAGCAGGCGGGTCACCTGATGTTAAGTGATTACCGCCGCCCATGAACATTTGCAGCACCAGAGGAACCGCCGATGCGTTGCCGGCCTTTTAGGAATTTGTTGGTCCGCCCCTTGAATAACCCCATGTTGTAATCTAGTATTTTATAGAACATAGAATATCGCATACTAAGTGCGCGTTAGTAGTGGTAGCCTAGTGGTTAGGACGTCCGCCTTCTAATCAGAGGTCGGGGGTTCGATCCCGGTCACGCACCTCTAACTTTTCGGAGTTGTGTGCGTTTTAATTAATTAAATATCACTTGCTTTAACGGTGAAGGAAAACATCGTGAGGAAACCTGCATGCCTGAGAGTTCTCCATAATGTGTGTGAAGTCTACCAATCCGCACATGGCCATCGTGGTAGACTATAGCCAAAACCCTTCTCACTATAAGAGGAGACCCGTGCTCTGTAGTGAGCCGGTGATGGGTTAATCATGATGAAGTGCGCGTATTGACGTTTGATAAAGAGTTACTGATTTGACTAGTTATCAAATACCGTATTGTGAGGCGCTGCGGCTAACATCAGCGTTACCTGCACCACTCGAAGCCATCAACTCCTCAATGCTCTGCCCCCTGTATCCGCTCGGACGAGGTATGGGGACTGCTGGGGTCGCGTCAGGGGCCGGCCAAGACTTCTGCCGCAGGTACATGGCTGGGAGACCCATTCCGGCGAGTTCTGGATAAGTACATCAATATCAGTACCTTATTTTATTTAAGTACTTAGGGCCGGTTGTTTCAACAAACTTTGACGGACACGTAACCTTTAAATATGGCGCTAACGAACGTAAGTAAAGAAAAAGCGTTGATTCAGCATCTATTAGCGCTAACGTTCGTTAAAAAGTTACGTTTACGTTAAACCGGTCCTGGCGCCATTGGTGATCGTCAAATCAGGTTCGTAACTTCATACTTCTTACAAACGGAATATTTTATTTACAAATTATAATGGAATCAATTTAATTCAAAGCTTTTAATGGTAGTTTTTTTTTGAAGATGAAAGAGAATTTGTAAGAAAGAAAAAGTGTTTAAAATTCGAAGTAGCAATATATACCTATGCAATAGCAATATAGCAATGCAGTAGCAATATATAACTATGTATATAATTTAATATACTTAAAATGAAATAAAAAAAGGATACGGAGAAGTAAGTTAATTTTTAGAGTTAGTTTCGCAACCAAAATAACAATGACGAACAGTTTTTTGTACAATGGAGCAACGCACTTAAATTAACAGATGTTAAAGTTCGTCTACGTCTGTTAAATTTTATCGAACGTATCTTACGAAGACCAATGGTTTGAAACAACCGGCCCTTAAATAAATAAAAATACTTTTTATTCAAGTAAACTTTCACAGTCCTTGAGTGGAGACCGCGTTTAAGCAAGCGTAGTGTGGGACGCCCTCCAGCACGATGGACCGACGATATAAAGAGGCTGGCGGGAAGTGGCTGGATGAGGAAGGCTGAGGACCGGGTGTGGTGGCGCTCTTTAGGGAAGGCCTATGTCCAACAGTGGACGTCCACAGGCTGATGATGATGATGATGATGATGAAACTTTCACAAATACTTATTGAATCGTCAAAGCATCTACCACTGGTTCGGAATGCGTTTCCTACCGAGAAGAACCAGCAAGAAACTCGGCGGTTATAAATGCGAAATTGTGTTTGTTTGTTGGTTTATTGGTTTGTTGGTTTGTCCTTCAATCACGTCGCAACGGTGCAACGGATTGACGTGATTTTTTGCATGGGTATAGTTAAAGACCTTGAGAGTGGCATAGGCTATTTTTTATCCCATGAAATCAAAGAGTTCCCATGGGATATTTGGGATGGGATTTCAGGTTTGTAACTTATTTAGTCTACCAGCTGTGACGTACCTGGTCCTGTGTTCCTCATAAATGCCGAGTACAGCATAGAAACCCAACTCTACATGATCGCACGCGCCCCTTTGTAATCGCGCGCCCCTAGGCACGTGCCCTAGTGACGTACCTGGTCCTGTGTTCCTTATAAACGTCGAGTACAAGCTGGCTTCGTCCTCAGGGTCGTACGGGGAGTCGATCCCGTTCTTCTTGAAGTCCTCCATCACTGCGTCGATGGGAGTCACTGCAAATATACCAAGTTTATGCACCAGTACAGCAACTGCCGAGTGCCGATTACTTGAAGAGAGAGCCAGCGCGTGCCAGACCCATGCAGGTATACCCAAGAGATCAATTGAAGTAAGTTTAGTGATGACGTCACTAAAATGGCGGCCGCGCGCATTAGCAGTTTGCGTAGCGTACGTACCTATATAGTTTTTTTTTCTTTAAAATTTTCACTTGCAACAGGTGACAACCCTGTGAGAATAGGTATACAATTTTGAACGGTATAGGAAGCTTCCCCTCTGTAGGGTTAATCGACTTTCAAAAAGGAGGTGGTTCTCAATTCGGGCCCTTTTTATGTAACGTAGGTACCTACACCGATTTTTTCGATGATTTTGGACTGATTTGCAAATTTTTTAATTAACAGGGGAAGTTTCCGTGGTAATCTAAATATACAAAAGGAAAAGGTGATTAACTGACTGACTGACTGTCCGTCCGTCCAGTAGTTTGAGCTGCGCGTTGATAAATCAGTAGGATCTATCAACGCACAGCTCAAACTACTTGACGGATCGGGCTGAAATTTTACATGCAGATAGCAATTATGACGTAGGCATTCGCTTAGAAAGGATTGTTCAAAAAGATTCTGACGAATTGAAAACCTCCTCCTTTTTTTTAGAAGTCGGTTAAAAATTCAATTCCTATAAGGGGGTGAAATATGGGTTTCTAATACTACACAAAATCCACGCGGATGAAGTCGCAAGCATAAGCTAATCTTCTCTATAATAATAGGTATAAAAATGAATCACTAAATGTGTTGCTCATCGCAAATCTCGAGAACAGCTGAACCGATTCCGCTAATTCTTTTTTTATAATATTCCTTGAAGTACGAGGATGGTTCTTACGGAGAGAAAAAATTAATTAGCTTTTATTATTATTATAATAAGCTTCCAGAAGACATATTGGAGATGTCTCTCAACAAGTTCAAAGTTTTCATAAAACGTAAACTAATTGAAAAATCCTATTACAATGTAAAGGATTATTTAAATGATAAGCAAGCTTGGGAATGAGTTGCTTAACGACTTTGTGATAGTTCTAATAAGTTTCAATAATTTTGTAAAGTGGTGATAATAAAAAGAATACCCGGCTGAGTTTGTTGTGGGCTCTTCTCAGACCTGGGCGCGTTTGGAACCCTCGTAGCTTTAGTTTTAAGTTTGCGTTATAATTATCACCACTATATTATCTTACAAATCTAACACTATACCAGACAATCAATAAGAGTAATTTATTACCTATTTTGAATAAATCATTTGACTTTGACTTTGACTTTGAATTCAACCTCCCCCCTCAATTTTCTAAACTCCAGCCGAGCGAAGCCGGGGCGGTTCAGCTAGTAAAAAATAAATTTAAAAAAAAATACTAACTCTCATTAAAGCTAGATGACCTGGGCCTTCCACCGATGTCTGATTCATGCACCCGCGACTGGAAACGCGGCCACGACTCTTGGCTTCCCCGCTTCGTGAACTGAAAACAATTACCTGTGTAAATAGCTATGTAATAAGCCGTGATAGCCTAGTGGTTAGGACGTCCGCCTTCTAATCGGAGGTCGGGGGTTCGATCCCGGGCACGCACCTCTAAATTGTCGGAGTTATGTGCGTTTAAAGTAATGAAAATATATTAGAGCAGCTTGCTTTACCAGGTGAAGGAAAACATCGTGAACAACCTGCATGCCTGAGAGTACTCCATAATGTTCTCAAAGGTGCGTGAAGTCTACGGTCATAACTCTTCTCACTCTGCAGTAGTAGTAAAAGTAGGTAGGTATACGATTCACCTCCGACGACCTCCCTGGCGCAGTGGTGAGCGCTGTGGTCTTAATAGTGGGAGGTCCCGGGTTCGATTCCTGGCAGGGGTTTGGAATTTTATAATTTCTAAATTTCTGGTCTGGTCTGGTGGGAGGCTTCGGCCGTGGCTGGTTACCACCCTACCGGCAAAGCCGTGCCGCCAAGCGATTTAGCGTTCCGGTACGATGCCGTGTAGAAACCAAAGGGGCATAGGTTTATTAAAAACTGCCATACCCCTTCCAGGTTAGCCCGCTATCATCTTAGACTGCACCATCACTTACCACCAGGTGAGATTGCAGTCAAGGGCTAACTTGTATCTGAATAAAAAATTTAAAAAAAAACCTTTTAAAATCGTAGGTACTTTTGGCATGACAGTTGACTCAAAATGTTTGTGAAGTTTAGAATCAGGCCTCGTCCGCGCCTCGTACGTGGCACGGCCCGCACCCGCCATGTGATAGCATAAATCACATTTACAATACACGAACATATTTTTACGAATCGAAAAATCGAAATCGGAAAAAAATCGAAAACAAATGAGCGCACAAACGACCTAACTTTTCGGAGTTAATCAAATTGGTACTTATAACTAACGGTGAAGGAATACATCGTGAAAAAACCTGCATGCCAGAGAGTTCTCCATAATGTTCGCCGATGTGGTAGACTATGGCGTAAACCCTGATTCTGAGAGGAGTGGTGGACCAGCAGCGATGGGCTGATCAATCAATTTGATGATGATGATGACGATAACGAAGTAAATAATATACAGGGTGAGATCTATAGAGCGCACTCTGCTTAGACTTAAGACAAATAAAACGAGACAAAGCTATATCTCTCACATAAATCTGTCTCGTTTTAACTCAATCTTAAGTCTGAGCAAAGTTAAAGTGCACTCTATAGATCTCAGCCTTTGTCTGGGAAGGTAAGGTTTACCTACCTACATTATTTAGTTACGCAATTTTTATTTACAGATTTTAAAAATACGAACAAAAACTCGAAAAATTAACAGAACGTAATCTACCTACTACATATTACGAAAGAATCAACTAATTTTTATAACATTTTCAATATAAGAATATCGAACAAATTGACAACAAAGAAATCTCTACAAAATGGCGGCGCTCTTTTCAGTTGAAACTTAAAAGTGACACACATACCTACCTACCTATTCGCTTTTCAACCACCTACTAATGAAATAACGAACTCAGAAATCAAACTAAAAACTGAACAAAACCGGAAAACAACGAAAAAAAACTTACCGCTTCCGAAAATTGGCCGTCCATGATTAACTTAAAAATGTTTAGGATAATCACTGCGCGTGCGTCCACCGAAAGACTTGCAATATTGCGTGGCTCGGCGCGTGCACCCTTTGTCCCTACTTTCCGATGAGTGATGACAAAACAAAGTCGTGCTACGCCGAATGCCGAGCTTTCATTGGTTAATTTTTTTAAACTATAATGGCTGCCTATTGCGCTTGCGCTGACAAACACGTAGAAAAAAATAAGAACTATACCTATTGTGACAGGGCCGGCTCAGGGGTGCCGCGTGGTGTAAACTGCAAGTGACCGAGGCACCAGCGGCGCGCGGTGCCGAAAATGTGCCCCCTTGAGCAATATTAGACTAGCATAGCACTTGCTCGCGCTTAACAGTGATATAGTAAGGGCATTTGTTGTTACTAGTTTTATTTGTAACAATTTAAATACCTACATATATATTTTTTCTGCATGATATCAAAAAAAATATCGAGCTCTATTTATCAATTTAGAAATTTTATGATATAGGGACAACATCATAAAACTTCTCCATTTGAACTTTTTTCAAAAAATTATGGCCAGTATAACTCGGGATGATGTAAAAAATAATAATACTGCGGTCCTGTTCATAGTGTACCTATTTTATTTTACTCGTCTCAAAATCGCCCAACAAGCCAAGAATCTTTCAGAGGTCTAAGTTAAAAAATGTGAAAAAAATGCATATTGGGGGCCACTTGGGGCCTTTTTTTTAACGCTGGGAAATGCATTTACGCATCCCCCCTCCTGGAAGCTAGCCAGCTAACCAGCCAGCCAACCAACTGGAGGGAAGGTATGTGGGACTCACCGGCTGAGAGGCGACCGTAATACCCACTAAAACCCAGCGGCGCTCCTGCGCGTCGCCTGGCGACTGGGTCACGGGAACGCCGAAGCAAACCACCGCGACCCAGCCAGCGACATCCGAGGCGGACCCTCCATCGGGGACCCACTCACGAGGTCCCCCATCATACGTCCGAGGTGCACCAACTATATGCACCTCACCTCCTCCGGAGACCCATCGGGCGACAACGCAATCCCGCGCACGTCGCCCGCGTCTCATCCTCCGCCTCGTCCGCTGCGCCCTCTGCTAGACAGAGGGACACGCGGAGAAACCTCCCCCCTGCTAGGCCATTAGCCATGGCTAACAATATCCCCGAAGAGAGATTATTAGCCATGTTACCGGGGTGCATCGGCCCGAATACTGCTCTTCCCCTCGGATGCCCGATGCATCCAAAAAGGGACCAGCAGCACCCAGGCACACTGGGAGGTTACCTGGCTGGCACCCCGCCACTTGGGGGCCTAGCATCATATAAAATGAACTTCCGCAAGCCTCTTACCTATGCCGGCCCTGTATTGTAGAGACGAAATATTAAATGTTGTAGGGTCACAGTGTAGTAGGACACAGTATGTTAATTTACATTTATTTTCAGGTGTTTAAAGCTTAATTATTTGATGAAAGCTTTTATCAAGTCCAATGTAGGTAGACTATCATCATAATCATGATCAACCCATCGCCGGCTCACTACTGAGAGTATTGATCACGGGTCTCCTCTTAGAAAGAGAAAGATTTAGGCCACGCTGGTCAAGTTTAATGTAGGTAGGTACATTGGAAGACTTCACACGCCTTTAATAACATTATCAGTAGTCAGTACCCTTATTATAAATGCGAAAATGTTTTTGTTACCTACGCATTTGAGTGATAAGCTACACGGCAGAAAGTAATGTACATCAACCTTTAGAAGGAGATAGCAGATTTGTAGAGCATTTGTTCCATCGTTGAGACCGATAAAACGTCATATAGGTATGAGTGACAGAGACAACGCTCTACAAAGCCGAAATGTCATTTTAAAGGCCGATGTACATTACTTTCGGGCCGCGTACTATACGAAGTGTATATCTTTTAAGTCATTTGAGAAAAAATAGATTATCATCATCCTCATCATCATGATCAATCCATCGCTGGCTCACTAAACAGCACGGTTCTCCTCTCAAAGTAAAAAGGGTTTCGGCCATAGTCTACTACGTTGCCCAAGTGCGCATTGGCAGACTTCATACACCTTTAAGCGCACACAGGCGCTCTCAGGCATACAGGTTTCCTCACGATATTTTAGATTTACTTAATACTAGATGATGCCCGCGACTTCGTACGCGTGAATTTAGGTTTTTAAAAATCCCGTGGGAACTCTATGATTTTCCGGGATAAAAAGTAGCCTATGTCCTTCCCCGGGATGCAAGCTATCGCTGTACCAAATTTCGTCAAAATTGGTTGAACGGATGGGCTGTGAAAGGCTAGCAGATTAGCAGACAGACAGACAGACAGACACACTTTCGCCTTTATAATATTAGTATGGATTATGTTAGTGGTCCTACTGAAGGCGTTAGGCTGTAAACCCATTTAACCTTCAACATACTGAAGTGCCAAGTACTTCCCTATACTGCTTCTATAAAATTATTTAAATCTACCCACATATAAACTATTTTATCCCTTAACTTAGATCAAGATGACTTGTATAGGTAGGTAGTTATAGTATGTGAGCCTAACAAAAAGCTTTAATACATCATCATCATCATGATCAACCCATCGCCGGCTCACTACAGAGCACGGGTCTCCTCTCAGAGTGAAAAGGGTTTTGGCGCGCTACCACGCTGGCCATGTGCGGATTGGTAGACTTCACACACCTTTGAGAACATTATGGAGAACTCAGACATGCAGGTTTCCTCACGATGTTTTCCTTCACCGATAAAGCAAGTGATATTTAATTAATTAAAACGCACATAACTCCGAGCGTGAGGTGCGTACCCGGGATCGAACCTTCGACCCCCGATTAGAAGGCGGACGTCCTAACCACTAGGCTATCACAGCTTTTCCTTTAAATACTTAAACATAAAATCAAATTATCCCCACTAGTCTATAAATTAAAAAAAAACTTAGATGTCTCATAATTAGCTAGGTAGGTAGGTAGGTATCGTATTATGTGAGCCTAACAACAATGTTTGTATGTATGTATATACTTTATTGCACCACAGAAACACAAATGACAGGTTACAAAAAGAAATCTTAATAAGTAGGTACAAAAAGGCGGTCTTATCGCTAAATAGCGATCTCTTCCAGACAACCTTAACCTTAATGTTTAATACAACAAAGGTTCTTTCTTTTAAAATATACTTAAACTAAACATAGAATCAAATATCAGACGACGCGCGACGACGCTTATCACTAAGACGAGAGGCTGTTATTGTTTCTTTGTAAAGTGCCTACTTACCGCTTTAGAGTGTTAGTTTCGACAATAGTAGGTACCTAGGTATCGAAATGACAATCTAAAATCTTACATAGCGATAATTGACCTAGCTATAAGTTCCGCAAACTGCTAATGCGCGTGGCCGCCATTTTAGTGACAGCACTAGACTTACGTTTCGAGCTGATGGTATATTTTTATTTCGGCTGATATAATGACGTCATTTCGATGTTAATGAGACATGGTTCCAGCGCAATAGCAATTTGCGGGACATATACCTATAACACTATGATTAAGCCGAAAATCATATCTAATGCTTGTGTCCCATCCAGTACCTAGGTAATCGTTGAGAGCTCTCGAAATTGTAGACGAGTAGGTACCTACTGAGTAGGATAATATGTAGGACCTGAGACTGAGACACAGTCCAGACTCCAGCATGACAGAAGGTACTTCTAGCAAGTAGCGGGACCTTTGATCTTGGTGCTTTTGTAAACCAACGCATTTAGTTCTCCCGCAATTATGTTCATTTTTAGTATTCCGGACCTCCAGCGAATAAAAGCAATCCTTAAAGGATCACTTTGTTGTCTGTCAAAAGCAAAATTCGTCAAAGGAACCAAAAAAAGAAACCCCATTTTTCAATTTATTTCATTTACGAAAAAAAATAGTGTTATTTCCATTATTTCCCGGTCGATCTGTCTCGCAATTGATCGGTTTTTTTAAATTACCTATAGTACGCGACAGGTCGAGATGGCAATCGGGGTATGAGGTGGGGGGACGCCTCGCATGTCACCCGCGCTCGCCGGCACCGGGTTAGCCCGGGGCATTCCATCTCAATTGCCAGAACTGGCTTAAGCATATCCGGCGCCGAAAGTCGAAAAACTTAGAACAAGCGAATTTTTTTAATTAATTTAAAATAATACGGCACCCCTCCAAATCAAATCTAGATAGATTTGATCGCAATTTGATAAAACGAGCACGAGCTTTCTTCCAACCTTCGGCCGTTGAGGGCTGTGGAGCCCTTGGTCCGTGGGCACATAACATTTTTCCCAGCTTGTCAACCCATTGTTAGACCACTGGCTGGGCCCGCGGCACCGCTCGGGTAGTATCAGTGTATTAGGTCCTACCTATCGCATGTTATGTTCGCAGATATAAGGAACGAAGCACGTGGAAACGGAGAACCTCTCACCAAGGACAGTTTGGTGCCACAGATGCTAAACGATGAAGAGGGGTGGAATAAGGGTGCAAAAATGCTCCAGGAAATAATGAGGAAGCGTGTGAACGACGAATGGTGCAGGCAAAGGGCAAACGAGGCCTGACCGGACGGCCCCTTTCCTGAAGATTTGCGTATTGCAGTACCGGGGAAGGACGGCCAGCGAAGGGAGGAGGTTTTAGTCCGTAGGTCGCTGAGGAAGCCTCAGCGAAGTCGGGCATGCCAATTGGTATCCATGAGGATTTCCTCCTACCCAAAAAAAAAAAAAAAAAAAAAAAAGGTCCTACCTATCGAAATTTATGGTGGTCGCCTTGCGCCCCCTAGGACTCAGCGTCCGGGTGCACCGTACCCCTAGAACCCCCAGGTAAAGACGGCCCTGTCGATTGCCATCTCGACCTGCCGCGGACTAGGTATATTGTGTACCCTGCCCATGGCCACTTCAGCTTTGATCATGTAGACTCGAACAGCTCTCTCCATCACCCGCTGTCTATCTGCCATCATGTGTTTATGCTCTAGTCCCATCAGCTCGACAGTCTAATGCTGACGTCAACATAAAAAGCGTGTTACTGGCCCAAAAAAGATGCGTGAGAGTCATTTGTAGGTTGTCCCAGCGAGATAGCTGCGTACCTTACTTCCAAAAACTTCGTTTATTAACAGTACCTTCATTATATATCTATGAAACCATTTTGTTTGTTGCTAATAATAAAAATATGTTTACAGAACTTAACAAAAGACAAAAACATAAATTAAAATTCCCATCACATAAAACCGCTCTCATCAATAATAGTTTTGACGTTATGGCAGTAAAAATTGTTAACAAACTACCTTTGGAAATAAGAGAACTTGTAAATATAAATAAAATAGAAAGCCTTAAAAAGAAGTTATTTGAATATTTAATTAAAAACATTTTTTATAGTGTTGACGAATATCTAAGATGTCATTTTTTCCTTTAGTGTGTATTTGGTTACCTTTTGACATATTTTGTATTACGTACTATCTTGTTTTTTTATTCTTTTGTGACTAAGTATTAAATTTGGCAAATTTTATCAAAACTATGTACACGTTTGTTAGGAATATCATATTGCATGCTAATAGGCAGAATTTGGCTGTACCTTTTTGTTTTGTAACATCTCCACTGTTTACCCAGATTCGCAATAAAGAAATTTGAATTTGAATTTGAATTTGAACGTCACTGAAACGGCGACCACGCGCATTAGCAATTTGCGGGGCTTGTATAATATCGCGAACTATGGACCTCATAAGTCAACTCATTACGTGCGGTCGACGGCGACCGTTAAAATCTGTATTTTTATGAAATTACAGATTCTAACAGTCCCCATCGGTCAACTAAGTTGTCGGGCGACTAGTCGACAGTGCGTAATCGGTCTAAGGCTCAGAGATCATTATTGGATTAAAATAAAACACACATAATTCATTACAGCATTTATTACAGCCTCGATTTAAAATATAAACAATACATAATTGTTTATATATCATCCAATACTGATAGTTCACAGGTTGACACAAAAAGGCTATCCAATATAAGTATGCATATTATTACTACTGTTGCTATACTGAGATTCGCATACTTCAATTCGATACCAAGATGCATAAATAATAAGCACAGCACTTTTATATTATTCGATCCGATATCGCTAAATTATAGGAAAATCGTATCGTATCTGAAATTACTCCGGTCGGTAATTGAACGTATTTTCGAATGTTCCACAATCAAATTTGAAATAAGAACGAATTCATTATAGCTGGTAAAATGATATTGTTCTTGCAATTCACGAAGGCGAGTGGACTTTACTTGTGGTTACGTCGGATACGCGAGCATTGCGTAAGTGTGCGTGCATGTCGGACCAATCAGTCGCGAGCAAGCGCTGTCAAACGCACACATTCAGTGTACCTTACTTATACCGATACGACTTAAACTCAAGCATGAGCCACTCGCCTTCGTGAATTGCAACTGTACATGAAAATGATGTAATAACTCACAACTCAATATGATTAATATCCTACCCATATCCTATATCCTGATTATATTCCAACTTTCTCTTTTATAATTGACTTGATTGTGGATTGGAAATCATTTCAGCAAATACGCCTACTTTAGAAATTCTATTCACTGAAGATATTTTAGTAACAATATTATATTGGTTCACTGATAACATCGAATTATTATTATTATTACCGATACGAAATTATCGATATTTAGTTTTACACTGTCGATACCATATTATTAATTTATAACTCGTCATAATAATATTATTATGTTGGATTTTTAGTAATAGTATTTACTTTAACTCGGCTCAGACTCTTGATATTGGGTCTGGCAGCTTTTCCGATTGGACTTTGCAATTTTTGACCGTATCGAAATCGGATCGGAATATATGAAAGTGCTCATAACATAGACAAATAGGTTATATTGTCCGTATTAACAATTTATCACAGAGGTGCGTATATTTAATGGTTAGGAAACGATTCTATGTTACATATGCAATTTAAAACTATTTCTAATTTAATGTTCTTCCAGCGCCATCTGTGAATTAGTACTCTTTAAATGTATGACATTACTGCTCTTACTTTCAATACTACATGATTGATAATTGATATAATATGGGTAGTGATATCAATTATTGATATCACTACCGTCGGTCCGTCCGTCTGACTATATCTCGTGAACTGTAATAGGTACAGTTGAAATTTTCAGAGAATGTATATTTCTATTGCCGCTATGTTTATAGACAACAAATAATAAAAATTTCAAAATGGCCACCATAAGAATTATTTCTTCGGACCGTTCGTGTGCGGGTCTGAATCGCACTTACACGATTTGTATTTTTTTTTTCAGAAAAATATTATATCAATGGTGTAGTTTTAAAAATTATGATCAACTTTTATTAACGAGAGCACCAAAATCGCACATTAGAGCGGTTAGACACTCATCCGATCCGAGTCTGTGAAAATACGGATATTAAAAAACTCAAACCGAATTCGGATAATTGCTTGATGTCTCACCAACGTTGATAGTAATCCAGTGTCAAAACACTTCTGCGTTATAGTAAACTGGATCTTAAAGGCCTTGTTTAAAGCTCAAGATTGTCTAAACATCTACAGCCAGCGCTCCAAGCGGAAACGTAGCGAATTTATAATCATTGGCATTGAATTATTTACTTCAATTCAAGGCGCTTTAGGTCCATTTTACTTTGACGTTATTGTTTCGACTCTCGAATTCTAGCAACGTTGGTGAGACATAAAATCTTATACTAAGCGTATTTTAACGAAATCGGATTCGATGCAGTGCGTAACCACTCCTAAGGACTTTGGGTACTCATCCGTATTCGGTTCGTATCCGTGATTCTTCGAAGTGGCCGTCATACAAATACCTATATTAGATTCGTATTTTTTTCACGGATCCGTCAAATCACGGATGGGTGCACAAAGGCCCTTTCACAGCACTGAAGCACTAATCACACAGCGCTGGCTGGCCTCCCGCTGGCCACTAGTTGGCGTCGCCGAAGTACTCCTGCGCCGCCTTGGTGTCGGGCTTGATGGTCTTGGCGCCGGGCCGCCAGTTGGCCGGGCACACCTCCCCGTGCTTGTCCGTGTACTGGAACGCTTGGACGAGACGGAGAGTCTCCTCCACCGAACTGGAATGGACATACGAATACTATTAAAATTTGACTAGTTAGTTTAGTCGACCGTCCGCTGCGCCAGATCGTTCTTTCCACGCACGTGCAAACTGTGGAACCAACTCCCATCGGCGGTGTTCCCACTAGATTATAACATGGGGCTATTCAAGGGGCGGACCAACTAATTCCTAAAAGGCCGGCAACGCATCGGCGGCTCCTCTGGTACTGCAAATGTTCATGGGCGGCGGTAATCACTTAACATCAGGTGACCCGCCTGCTCGTTTGCTCGCTATCACTATTTAAAAAAAACTGGAATGTGACGTCACATCATATTTTAAATGGTTATTACACTTAAAACTAACAAAGGACGTGAATTTTACGTATCTTTAGAAGACATTCTATTTATTTATTATTTGCTCGCTATATCTATTAAAAAAAAAAAAAAAGTTACCAAATATTCTTTACTATACTATGAATTATAATTCGATTCCACAACCCATCCCCGGCTCACTACAGAGCACGGGTCTCCTCTCAGAGTGAGTGTGTTTTGGCCATAGTCTACCAAACGGTAAAGAGTATCATAATAGGTAATGCAATTAACTATACAAAAGAGGCGTCGTTACGGACGTGCTTAGGATGTCTTTTATCAGGGGGATCGTTACGGTCGTGCTTAATTAAGGCGTCTTAACAGAGGGGTCGTTACGGACGTGTTTGCGTCTTTTAGTGGGGGGATCGTTACAGACGTGCTTAGGGCGTCTCTTATCGGAAGGGTCGTTACGGACTTACTTAGGGCGTCTCATATGGGAAAGAGGGAGGGGGGGGGGGTCGTTACGGACGTGCTCAGGGCGGCTACTCACCGGCCGACGGGCAGATCGTTGATGGTGATCTGGCGCAGGTTCTGCTTGTCGTCGATGATGAAGAGGCCGCGGAAGGGGATGCCGGTCTCCTCGTTCAGCACGCCGTAGTCGCGCGCGATGCGGTGCGACTTGTCGCTTATGATCGGAATGTTCATGGGGCCCAGCCCACCTGGAAACACCATTACACCATATTTATTTTTATCTTTTTGACGACCTCCCTGGCGCAGTGGTGAGCGCTGTGGTCTTAATAGTGGGAGGTCCCGGGTTCGATTCCTGGCAGGGGTTTGGAATTTTATAATTTCTAAATTTCTGGTCTGGTCTGGTGAGAGGCTTCGGTCGTGGCTAGTTACCACCCTACCGGCAAAACCGTGCCGCCAAGCGATTTAGCGTTCTGGTACGATGCCGTGTAGAAACCAAAGGGGTATGGGTTTTATAAAAACTGCCATACCCCTTCCAGGTTAGCCCGCTATCATCTTAGACTGCATCATCACTTACCACCAAGAGAGATTGCAGTCAAGGGCTAACTTGTATCTGAATAAACAAAAAAAAAATCTACGCTCATATTATCTTAAAATTCTGATTATGAAACCAAAATGTGTCTCTTATAGACCTGAACTACTTTATGCACATCATCATGATCAACCCATCGCCGGCTCACTACAGAGCACGGGTTTCCTCTCAGAGTGAGAGGGGTTTGGCCATGTGCGGATTGGTAGACTTTACATACCTTTGAGAACATTATGGAGAACTCTCAGGCATGCAGGTTTCCTCACGATGTTTTCCTTCACCGTTAAAACAAGTGATATTGTGACGTTGTAAATTTTGAACTACTAATTAGCGTTTCGCTTTTAATAAAAATCAATTTTGTTCAAAGTATGTTGGTGCCACCTAGCATCAAGGTGCAGAACTACGCGTGGGTCGATGTTCAGAGTTCATTCGAGCCACAATAGATGGCGTTTGCTTCGTTGTCAATTGTCGTAAAAATAAAACAAAATAATTAAATAAAACCATAATATCATTTGTTTATTGTTAAGTCATTAACAAAACGGTTCTTATAATATATCCTTAGGTTCCGCAAATATTCAAAAATGAATTGGCTTCATGATCAAACTAAATGAGAGCGGCCACACTGGGGTTGCGTCTGGCAACACCGATGGATGAGATTTAGAATTTTCCTGGAGTCAACATGTGAAGACGAATTTTTTTCGTTCCAGGAAAATCTCACTTCTTTTCGCCCATGGCTTCGCCTGGGAAAATACAATAGTATAAAATTTAGTCATCCTAACGTATTTCAATGTTTCATCAATTATGGTGAGTGAAAAATCAAGGAATGTGGATTCGACAAAATGGCGGTTTGGTTAGAGAAAATCCTAATTTTATGATTTCATTCCAGTTCCAGTTATTTTATCTTCCCAAATAAATGAGGATAATGGGTTGTGGGTGGACTTCTGAAAACCATTGGTGGCCAGGAGTTCAATAGGTGAGTTGTGTTTGATCGGGAAAATTCCACGTGTCGAAATTTTCACACAGCACAAATTATAATATTGTTTTTCTTTGTTACAGGGTTTCCGTTTTAGGTTTTACGTTTACGTTTTACGTTTAGCTTCAGATTTCGTATTTACGTTTTAGATTCCGTTTTTTTTTTTAGTTTCCATTTTAGTTTCCGTTTTAGTTTTCGGTTTTCGTATTTATTTCTTTTGCACATTCACGTTGGCAACTTAATTTCTATGGATAAGACTTGGTGAAAATCTTTGTAATGAAACCTTTCGGTTGTGAAGAATCAAGTTAAATCGAGTTTTGGGAGCTTGGCCGATGCCGTCCAGCTACATTGCAGTCTTCGCACCTACAAGTAAGCAACCTTCTTAGTGTATGTGTACAGTAAGAACCCTGTCTTTACTACTGAGCTTTTATTTTGAAACAATTTTATGAATTTTACTGTGTCATTGTCTATTCCATGCCAATGGATCTTAAATTTAAAACATAGATCTTGTGTACTGTCTGCCTAGGTCATTCTAATGTATCTAAATTGGGTCTTGGCATTGAGCTAGAATAACTGAGCATTGTTGGCCATCATTCTGTATTAAGCGACCCCGGTAGGAGTTGCATTGAAGACAATTTTGCCTAGCATCTAGCAAATTTCATTTGTAGCACCTCATATGCATTACAAGGGAGTCGACGGCTGGCTTCTGTTCTTTACTAGGTGGATGGATCAAGTGAAGTAGATTGTTATTTTCCTCTAGTCTTTGTAAGGTGGTAGATTGTTCCGTGTCCGGGTGTGTTTTCATTCCGCCCGATTTACCACCCTTACAAATGGCGCCCGAACGTTTTTTTATATAGTTATTTCAGTATATTTTGAGAAATTTTGTGAATTTTATGAAATGTACTCCGCTGATTGTACAATTTTCTAAGTAGTGACACATTGCAAAGAGCACTAAGCTGTTTTTATGGTTAACTAACTAAATAATAACTAATAGTTAGAAATTTTGTTTGATAGTTTAAGTAATTTTCTGAGTATAGTCCAACATTGGTTTTTTTTTCTTATTTAATTAACACATTATAAATGGTGCTTATGCCGTTCAATTATGTTATTTGACTTACCTTGGAGGTGTATAAGTGAATGTTTGCCTTCAGTTTAGTAATAAACATTGCTTAACTGAGTTGTTGTTGGGTATTGCTTTCAATAGTAAGTACATCTTATGTTTGAAAATTCCGGTAACTTAGTATAATTAAAGTTTTAAAACGCTATGTGCTGTTAACTAGTTACACACATACATTTATAAATACTAAGAGTTACAACTTGTGAAACTAAATATATAAACTATATTCAGAGATTACATTAAGTTCAAGTATGAAGTTATGAACAATTTTTTTTCAGTGACTTGATACTTCATTATTTTGTTGAAATTTTGTTTAGAGCTGTGTTAAGGTTTTGATAAAAGCTACTTCACACACAAAACATGTTAAGTTTAATTGAATGCTGGTAGTTTAAAGTGACATTTAGAAACAGATTTTGTTGTATTTTAGGTTATGTGTTAAAAGTGTAAAGTAACAGTCATCAAACCATTGCACAATCTCTTTGTTTTTTTTGAAAGATAATATGCTAGTCAGAGTTCATTGCAACTTTGTTGCCTGTTTACTTTTGTAATTGTAAAGGTTGTAACACACTGTGTACTCATAAAGGTGATACTGCACCTTACAATCATTTATTCAATTTTGGGAAGTTTTATTTCGTTATATTTTGTTTACTATAGTAATAATATGTGCTTGTATTATTAACAATATTATGGAATAGGAACATAATTGATAAAATAGGTTAGGATAGACTTAAGAATATTGTTTTTGTTGTGTATTTTGCTTGTGTATATTTAATAGTTTAAATAACTTCTTTTGTGTTTGTGTTTAACCAATTTGTATAAGGCTAAACATAGACAGTTACACAAGCTCGATATTTTGTTAAATGTGTTTTGACTTAACACAATGGAACAGACTTTTGCCCAGTTTCATTCACTTTTGAAGGACGAATTGTGTTATGAGGTATCCATTCGTTCCGAAACTCCAGCACCTACAGTGCTAGGTTTAAAGAAACAGTTAAAACAATTAATTCAGGAAATTCCTTCTGAATCAATTTTAGAGACAGATTTCTCTTCTGAAAGTGAGTTAGGGGTTATTAGTAAAAAACTTCAAGACTTAGAAGATTTATTAAAAAAGTGTTCTGACACTAAAGATAGACATGCCCTCTGTAGGTCTAAAGCTTTAGCTTCACATTTGTACTTTAGAATTTGAGAATACAGTGTTCCGAACTCAGCTTAATAAGTAGGAAGAGTGAATTACATACAAAGTTGCAGAGTTTGATTTCCAGATTAGATGCTGACAATGAGTCGTCTCACGACGAATCACTGGATTCCGAGAGTACCGCCGTTGACTGCACTGGTGATAAAAATGTTGCCAAGTGGAAGTTAAATTTCAACGGACAGGGTGATCCGCGCAGTTTCATCGAACGCGTTGAGGAATATAAAAGATCTTATGGCGTTTCAGATGGAAAATTATTTGTTTCTGCATTTCATCTTTTTACAGGCCGAGCATTGTTATGGTACAGAGGCAACAAATGTCAAGTTTCGTCTTGGTCAGAATTGAGAACTTTATTTTTAGAGGAATTTGATGCAGTAGATTATGACTACAGGTTGCTAGGTGAAATTCGAGCAAGAACACAAGGCTCTGAAGAACCTGTGTCTATCTATTTCGCTGTAATGTTTTGCATGTTTTCAAGGTTGTCAACACCACTTTCCGAAGAACAAAAGTTACAAATTTTATTACATAATATTCGCCCTTTTTACTCAGAACAATTAGCTCTTGTTGACATTAAGTCTGTCGCAATGTTGAAGGAAAAGTGTCGCAAACTAGAGGCTGCGAGGCAGCGTTCCGCCTTATTTTCTGAGCCTACTAACAGTAAGGCAACTTTAAGTTCAGAGTTTGCTTACAAACAAGTGACAAAACAGATAAACACACTTTCAGTCACACCTGCACCTAAGGTTGATACAAGTAAAGGCACTGATTTTTTTTGAAACTAAAAAAAAAAACGGAATCTAAAACGTAAATACGAAATCTGAAGCTAAACGTAAAACGTAAACGTAAAACCTAAAACGGAAACCCTGTAACAAAGAAAAACAATATTATAATTTGTGCTGTGTGAAAATTTCGACACGTGGAATTTTCCCGATCAAACACAACTCACCTATTGAACTCCTGGCCACCAATGGTTTTCAGAAGTCCACCCACAACCCATTATCCTCATTTATTTGGGAAGATAAAATAACTGGAACTGGAATGAAATCATAAAATTAGGATTTTCTCTAACCAAACCGCCATTTTGTCGAATCCACATTCCTTGATTTTTCACTCACCATAATTGATGAAACATTGAAATACGTTAGGATGACTAAATTTTATACTATTGTATTTTCCCAGGCGAAGCCATGGGCGAAAAGAAGTGAGATTTTCCTGGAACGAAAAAAATTCGTCTTCACATGTTGACTCCAGGAAAATTCTAAATCTCATCCATCGGTGTTGCCAGACGCAACCCCAGTGTGGCCGCTCTCATTTAGTTTGATCATGAAGCCAATTCATTTTTGAATATTTGCGGAACCTAAGGATATATTATAAGAACCGTTTTGTTAATGACTTAACAATAAACAAATGATATTATGGTTTTATTTAATTATTTTGTTTTATTTTTACGACAATTGACAACGAAGCAAACGCCATCTATTGTGGCTCGAATGAACTCTGAACATCGACCCACGCGTAGTTCTGCACCTTGATGCTAGGTGGCACCAACATACTTGAACAAAATTGATTTTTATTAAAAGCGAAACGCTAATTAGTAGTTCAAAATTTACAACGTCACAATATATAATTAATTAAAACGCACATAAATCCAAAAAGTTAGAGGTGCGTGCCCGGGATCGAACCCCCGACCGGAGAAAAACGGAACTCTTATAGGATCACTTTGTTGTCAGTCTGTCTGTCGATCTGTCAAGAAACCTACAAGGTACTTCCCGTTGACCTAGAATCATTAAATTTGGCAGGAAAGTAGGTCTACTAGCAGACATGAGGGGAAAAATCTAAAAACCGTGAATTTGTGGTTACATCACAAGAAAAAAATTAAAATGTGTTCATGCACAAATATTGCTATTTTCAACTTTCAAAGTAAGATTACTATACCAAGTGGGGTATCAAAATATGAAAGGGCTTTACTTGTACATTCTAAAACAGATTTTTATTTATTTATCAGATTTTTATACAAAGTGATCCTATAAAGATTCCTTTTTTCCTTTTGAGGTACGGAACCCTAAAAATATAATCGAAAAAGAATCCCCCAAACAACACCACAATTTCACACAGTCCAATGTTCGCCCAATCATCCCCACACGATATCTCCTCGTCCCAAGTTGAGGAGGTTATTAAAACTGGATATAAGCCCCGCAAATTGCTAAAGCGCGTGGCCGCCATTTTAGTGACGTCAGCAGTAGACTGAAGTTTCGAGCTGATGGTATATTTTTACTTAAATATATGTCAAATGACATCAAAATGACGTCAATTTCGATGTTAATGTGACATGGTTCCAGTGCAATAGCAATTTGCGGGACTTATACCAACTTTTATTTTGATTTTTTTTACAAAGTAAAACGAGTGCTAGAGTATAGACTTTTCAACAGCCTTAGGCTAAAAATGAATTTGCTCAGATATCAGAGTTTCTGCCTAGAACTCTGTCTAGTTTTATTTTTTACTTTTACATTTTTCTAGCTTCTGCTCGCGACTTCGTCCGCGTGGACTACATAAAATACAAACCCCTAAATCACATTTTTAAAAATTATTATAAGAATTTAGAAGAAGATTTATAAAATGTTTACAAGAATTTAAACTGCGTATAATAAAACGTGAACGACTGTAGAGAAAAGGGATGCCAGCATAAAAAAAATCGGTATTGCTACTACAAATATTATTAGCGCCCTCTATCGGTTGATGTACGAACTATATCAGTTCATACTTCCATAGTTTTGTTCGAAGTGAAAGCACCGTGTCAATGCCCACAAATATCCAAAGCACACACGACAATGTACCAAGTAAACGTGAATATATTTTCATAATACCATCGCCGCCGTCTCGCTCAGGCCTCACAATCTGCCGTAAGTCTGGCTCGCTCTTCCTTCGGAAGCACGGAGCTATCTTATACAGGCAGAGCGAGAGAGACGAGCGTTTGTCTTTGTCGCTCATTGGGTTAACAGCCTTGGTACCATTGTACTGCACTATGTCAGCTAAAAGCCACAGTTTATATTAACTATGCACATATACAGGGTGTAACCAGAACTCTAGCAAAAACGAAGACAGGTGATAGTACTGATTACTTAATAGAATCATCAGTAGAAATAAAATAAAAATGTATAGGTTTGTATGAAAGGTTAACTAACACCTAATAAGTACCACCTAAAAATCTATAAATCGTGAGAGTTCGATGTTCTTTATCAGCCTTAGCACAGACAACGGTCTATTTGGGCTTCAAACTGCAAGCACCAGTCTCAGTTTTTATCTAGTGCTTTGGTCTAAAAGTGTGATGTAAATTGTTGACTTTTCATTTTGTCGAAATAAATAAATTAAAAATTAAAATTAAATTAAAATTTCTGACATGATACCACAAAAAAAACGTGATTTTTTTTTTTAAAAAAATCCTATAATTTAGTAAAAGTTTACGAATAAAACATTTGACTGCCGGTAGAGGTCAACGAACGTTGCGTAGTAGGCCACTCGGATTCAATGCCGCGTCGTAGGCGGTGCATTGACCCGAGTTTTGCACGCTATACATTGCGGGTTTGAAAAATACTAATTCATTAAAACTACAAAATGAGGCAAATGGTTATTGGTATTGGATTGTATTTAGGTAGTATAACATTGGCACCGATTCTAAGCACAACCTAATTTTAGAGTATTAGCACCCTCTTCTTACTATTGTAATATGAAAAGGACAGAAGCAGTTTGACATTTCTAAATTTAATTTTTAGATGGTAAACCCGTGATTTTAGCACGCACTCGCGAACCTACTGTTTAAATTTGTATTGTGCACTAAAATTTAGAGTCTTTAAATGTGAAAGTCATGTTCCGTTCCTTTTTTAGCATTAGTAAAAAGAAAAGGATGCAGATACTCTAAATTTAGTTTAGAGAGAGACTAGAGAATCGGGGCCAATAACGCGAAGTTTTTGCTAGCGTTCTGGTTACATCCTGTATTATACAGAACTATATAGAGAAAAGTTAATGTTTGAAATTCAGGCAAAACAAAGTTGGTTAAATTGCAATACATTTTTTAAAGTCACTTACAAACAGTACCCGTAGTACAAGATTTTACGTCTCACCAAACCAAACCAAATTCGACAGTCGAAATACTTCCGTGTTACAGTAAACTGGATCTTACATGCCTTGTTTTAAAGCTCAAGTTTGTCTACACTTCTACAGCCAGCGCTCCAAGCGGAAACATTGCGACATTAAAATCAGTGGCATTGAATATTTGACTTCAATCCAAGGCTGTTTAGGTCCATTTTACTGTAACGCGGAAAAATTTCGACTCTCGAATTTGGTTTCGTTTGGTGAGACGTAAAATCTTGTACTGCGGGTACAGATATTTTGGAAATTTCTAGATGCAACTATGTAGCTATAGATTACACCAAGTTTCCTCACTCCTGTTGACTCTGCTTTTGCGATTAGCACGCGAGTGAAGAGCGAGTATAAAGGTCTTCACACATCAGGGTGTCGACTGAAGTGGTACGGGCCTCGAGGCGTAGCCTCCTTACCCGGGCAAGGCGCGGGGTATTCAATTACCCCGGTGTTGGTCTTCTAGCCGGAATTTCACCGGCTAGGGCCCGCCATCTTGGCTTGGGGCCTCGTGGCTGGTTGTGTTCCCCGCGCTGAGGGCGATAGAGTCGCCGTCGCGCGCGGGGGTGGTGTCTGGTCCGGTGGGACTCGCGTCGTCATCATCATCGCTAGGATCGCCTGCGTGCCACGCTAGTGGTGGCGATCGTAGGAGTTCCCGAGGCAGAGGACGCCCGGTCGGTGGTCGAATGGTCAGCGGAGCGATGCCGTGAAGGTGTGTGTAGGGTCCGTTGTCGTGTACGGACGTACTCCTCCACGGTGGGCGTCTTGAGGTCGCGATGAATGACATCATTCCTCACGTACCTCGGCGCTCCTACGATCATGCGTAGGCACTTGTTCTGCTGGACAGAGAGCATACCAGGCAGGAGCCGCGTACGTCAGACGTGAGCGGAGCAGAGCAGTAATCTGTATAGTTCAATAAACACTCACCCTGCTTGCGCGGCGTGTTGATCCAGGCGAGATGAGTGAAGTGCGAGTCGGTGGAGGCGGCGATCACTTCGCAGCCAACCTTGCGGAACTCGTCCGCGCGCTCCGAGAACGCGATGATTTCCGTCGGGCATACGAACGTGCTGGAGTTCAAAAATTGTTTTATTAAAAAAACCGGCCAAGTGCGAGTCAAACTCGTGCACCGAGCGTTCCGTATTTTTTCGACATTTTGCACGATAAATCAAAAACTATTATTATGATCATCATGATCAACCCATCGCCGGCTCACTGCAGAGCACAGGTCTCCTCTCAGAGTGAAAAGGGTTTGACTATAGTCTACCACGCTGGCCATGTGCGGATTGGTAGACTTCACACACCTTTGAGAACATTATGTAGAACTCTCAGGCATGCAGATTTCCTCAGGATGTTTTCCTTCACCGTAAAACCAAGTGATATTTAATTACGTACGTAACTCTGAAAACTTAGAGGTGCTTGCCCCGTGCCCGGGATCGAACCCCCGACCTCCGATTAGAAGGCGGACATCCTAACCACTAGGCTATCACAGCAAAACTATTATGCATAAAAATAAATAAAAATCTGTTTTAGAATGTACAGGTAAAGGCCCTTTACAAAAATTGCCGTAATACGTTTGTATGGACAAGCGCGTATGAAGGTGACCTATCAAACTTCTCGGTAGGAACTGCATTCCGAACCAGTGGTAAAATAAACTACCTGACGATTGAAAAGCACTTGTAAAAGTTTACTAGAATAAAAATATATTCTATTCTATTAAAAAAAAAAAACGACTTCGATACACAAACACTAAAAATTGAAAAATAATTTAATTTATTACCGAATATATTATGTATACAAGAGTTAATATAGTTCCATAATAATATTTTTTGGTGCCGGTGGACTTCATATTTTTATGAGACTCCACAATGGCACCTCATTGGCACCGACCCCAAAAAATATTATTATGGAACTATATTAACCCTTGTATACATAATACATTCGGTAATAAATTAAATTATTTTTCAATTTTTAGTGTTTGTGTATCGAAGTCGGTTATTTTTTTTGTAAAAAATTTTTATTTCACAATTTTTAGTGGCCCCATGGAATTATGCTATGACTGGTTAAAAATCTACTATTTACTAAGCTATTACACTGATCGCGAGCAATTTACTCTTATCCGATGAGGAGTTCCAGTATCTATCTTCGAAGATTAATGGGACCAACTTTGAAGTATACCCTTTCAAACAAAAAAAGAATTTTTAAAATCGGTCCAGGCGTCTTCGAATAATCGGGGAACATACATAAAAAATAAAAATAAAAAAGATTCCGACGAATTGAGAACCTCCTCCTTTTTTTGAAGTCGGTTAAAAATGTACTCACAAGTCCAAGGGGTAGAAGAACAGCACGACGTATTTGCCTTTGTAGTCGGACAGCGCGAGATCCTTGAATTCGCCGTTCACCACCGCAGTGGCCTTGAACTGCGGCGCCGGCTTGGTCAGCTGAAGAGGCATCTTGTTGAAGCTGCAATGTTACACACACTGACTTTCATCATCATCATCAACCGATAGACGTCCACTGCTGGACATAGGTCTCTTGTAGGGACTTCCACACGCCACGGTCTTGCGCCGCCGCCATCCAGCAGCTCCCTGCGACTCGTCTGATGTCGTCCGTCCACTTAGTGGATGGTCTTCCAACGTGTCTTCCGGTGCGAGATCGCCATTCCAGCACCTTGGGACTCCACCGTCTATCGGTTGTACGAACTATGTGCCCTGCCCATTGCCACTGCAGCTTCGCAACCCGTTGAGCTATGTCGGTTACTCTAGTTCTCCTACGGATCTCCTCATTTCCTATTTGATCACTGTATAATATAAATCTAAATATATAAAAGGAAAAGGTGACTGACTGACTTATCTATCAACGCACAGCTCAAACTACTGGACGGATCGGGCTGAAATTTGGCATGCAGATAGCTATTATGACATAGGCATCCGCTAAGAAAGGGGTTTTGAAAATTCAACCACTAAGGGGGTGAAATAGGGGTTTGAAATTTGTGTAGTCCACGTGGACGACGCCGCGAGCATAAGCTAGTTGTATATAAATAGGGTCATAGTTGTCCCCGTTGAGTCACACTCCCGTGCATAACACTGTGACACAACGGAGGAAAATTGTGACACAAGAGGAATTTTATTTTCCCGATGTGAGTCACATTTATTTTTATGTGTAACAAGTGTGACTGAACGTGAAAAATATAGGTGTTTGTTAACGTGAACTCACTCGCCATTTTAACTCTACTGGTCAACTATCATGTCAAAAGTAAGGTTCGCCTTTAAAATTCTCTCGCCAACTTTATATATTATTCTATGCCACTGACGTTTGGGTACCTAATATAAAAGGTCACTGAAAATCAGCGTTGGGGCATCTGGTACCTCAGATATTTGCTATATTATAGAGGTTTGTGTCTGAGGGGCCCGACGCAGACGTCTCAACACAAGCTGTAGTGGCCTACCTGTTCGAGGTGTTGCACTGCTGTACAGGACGATATTGCCTACACCATGTACCACCTATATACCTCGAATAAACATTATTCTATTCTATTCTATTCTAAAATAAGGTACTAAAATTGTACTTTTGACATGACAGTTGTCACAAAGTTAAAATGTCGAGTGAGATCTCATTTTGTACGCATTATGACAAATAATAAATTCCGAAATTAGCATTAAAAATACATTATTGTTAATTACCTGTGATAAACAAATACATATAAAACTTGAAACTTTGTAATTATCCGCCAGATATGATAAACTAATTTAATTCAATACAACTTAAACAACATACCTATTCAATACATGTAGGTACTTATGTGGAATATTTCTAATACTATTGCGTAATGACAATGGGACATGTTAAGGTTACTATGATTATCATATCAATATTATCTATTCCATATATGTATAAACAAGCTATGTAACATACGGAACACTCTTTATATTATCTAGTCTATATAATTCTGAAATAAGTAAACAAAATGTGAAAAACAATTTGTTTTCTAAGATTCACATAGATTTTAACTTGGTGATGTTATGGGGCAAATTCGTAGAAATATGGATAATTTCATTTATTGCCAAACATTATTCACTTATGAAAAGAAATTCTAAAGAGAGAATTAAATTATAGTAATGATGAGAATACCCATAAATAGACTGAAAAAAAAAACCGCCCAAGTGCATATCGGACTCGCACACGAAGGGTACCGTCCCATCATATAAGATATAACACTTTTTTTGCAAGTTAATTACGGACAGCGCCATCTATGATGTGATTTAGGAAACTAATTACTTCATGAACACATTTTAATTTCGAGTGACAGAGTCAAAGTGCGCTGTATAGATCTCAGCCTCAGGGCCAGCACATACCGACGGAGTGGTGTAAAACCAAGTCTTATTGATGACAACATAAACGGACTAAAGCTAGTTTTCTAGATATGAAGTTTTCCAAAACACAGACAAACCTAGAATCAACGAAATCGGTTTCAGTAAGATATTCTGCTCTCACCAAATGTACTTGATACTTATATGTCTCTGTAAAGTTCCACAAGTCGACAAGTAATCTCCCGTTGCCGTGGTATAAGTGATCGGTTAGTATTCCACTGTTTAACATGTTGGTTAAAATCGCCTCGAGGTTAGTGACCCTGGGAAAATTAGTTACGATGCAGCCATTTTGAATAGTTCCGTTAGATAACGCATAAAGTTTTAGTGTTTTTTACTGTTACATAATATTAGAAGGTTATAAAGAATTGGATTTACAGGTTTTTAGGGTCCCGTACCTCGAAAGGAAAAAGGAACCCTTTTCCGGGATAAAAGTCGCCTAGGTAACTATCTCTATCAGATTTAGTCAATATAGGTAAACGGATTAAAGCTTGCAGACAGACACACACTTTCACGTTTATAATATTACTAGCTAACCCGGGCGGCTTCGCACGGGTGGAATTTTGAAAATCGAGGTGGGGGTTGAATTTCCAAAAATCCTGAAATTTATAAATATTTCTTTATTTGGGACCGAAAACCCAAATACTAATTCTCATGCAAATAACTTGAAAAATGACGGACTTTCATGGAAACTTTCATCCCCCATTTAACCCACTTAGGGATGGAATTTCGAAAACTTCTTTCTTAGTGGATACCTACTTTTACAAAGAACACTCTCAAAATTTCATGTCTCTAGGACCAGCGGTTTAGGCTGTGCTTTGATATATAAGTCAGTCAGTCAGTCAGGACTTTGAATTTTACATAAGAAAGATTTAGGAAGTATTAATGACTAATGACAATTGAATGCAAGCAATTGGTTTTGCATTCCAAGATAGAGTATTATTTATGATATTTTTGATTTGGATTTAAATCAAGTTGAAATCTTTTAAGCTCGTTATCTCATTGATTCATTTACAAAATGATTTGCATATTCCATAAAACACAGACATATACTTGTGATATCAAGTACATAATCTACCTAGATATGAATCATACTATATCATTCAATGTTATCTTAATCTGTATTTAGTAGACGCTTCTAAGAAGGATTTATCAATAAAAAGCGGCCAAGTGAGAGTCAAGCTCGCGCACCGAGAGTTCCGTACTACAGTCGTATTTTTCCAACATTTTGCACAATAAATCAAAAACTATAATGCATAAAAATAAATCTGTTTTAGAATGCACATGTGAAGCCCTTTCATATTATGATACCCCACTTGATATAGTTATCTTACTTCGAAAATTGAAAATACTAATTATTAGTTCATGACCACAATTTAATTTTTTTTGTGTGATGTGACCACAAATCACGGTTCAGATTTTCCCCGTATGTCTGATATAAGACCTACCTACCAGCCAAATTTCATGATTCTAGCTAAACGGGAAGTACCCTGTAGGTTTCTTGACATACAGACAGACAGACAACAAAGAGATCCTATAAGGGTTCCGTTTTTCCTTTTGAGGTACGGAACCCTAAAAACCGGTCAAGTGCGAGTTGGACTCGCACACAGTGTTCCGTGCCATGGAACAAGAAATAACCCTTTTTAATTTTTTATTATTTGTTGTTGTAGCGACAATTGAAATACACGTTCTGTGAAACTTTCTACCTATTGCGGTTCATGAGATACATCCTGCTGATAGATAGACAAACGGACGGACGGACATAATACGGTCCCGTTGGCACCATTCGGGTACGGAACCCAAAAAATAACACTTATCATGAAACGTGACGACCACAGGCCACGATGTCTGATAGATAGCGGTTATAAATAAAACATACCGTTAATTTTAACTATTAACAGTAAGTTTTTTTTCAAGAACCCTTTTTAGGGTTCCGTACCTAGAAAGGAAAAACGGAACCCTTATACGATCACTTTGTTGTCTGTCTGTCAAGAAACCTACAGGGTACTTCCCGTTGACCTAGAATCATGAAATTTGGCAGGTAGGTAGGTCTTATAGCTGACATTCGGGGAAAAAATCTGAAACCGTGAATTTGTGTCACATCACACAAAAAAAAAATTAAATTGTGGTCATGAACTAATAATTAGTATTTTCAATTTTTATGCATCATTGTTTTTTAATCATCGTGCAAAATGTCGAAAAAATACGACTGTAGTATCCGTACTACAGTCGTATTTTTTCGACATACGGAACCCTCGTTGGGCGAACCTGACTCGCACTTGGCTGGTTTTTTTTTTTAATTTTATGCAATTTTGTTCATTGTAAGTAAATCATTATCACAAAAGCATGCTAGAAAATTATTATCATTCAAAAATATGCAAGTAATTTAAATTTTGGTAAATTAAGAAACAAATTAAGCGTCATACATATTGAAATATGTACAATTTATGCATCTGTGTCTACATTGACATGTAAACATGCATGTACATTATTTAATGATAAATAGATAATACATTAATGTATTTTTTTTTTTTTATTCAGATACAAGTTAGCCCTTGACTGCAATCTCACCTGATGGTAAGTGATGATGCAGTCTAAGATGATAGCGGGCTAACCTGGAAGGGATATGGCAGTTTTTATTAAACCCATACCCCTTTGGTTTCTACACGGCATCGTACCGGAACGCTAAATCGCTTGGCGGCACGGCTTTGCCGGTAGGGTGGTAACTAGCCACGGCCGAAGCCTCCCACCAGACCAGAAATTTAGAAATTATAAAATTCCAAACCCCTGCCAGGAATCGAACCCGGGACCTCCCACTATTAAGACCACAGCGCTCACCACTGCGTCAGGGAGGTCGTCAAAACCATTCTTACCAAGCGCTTTTAAATAAAATCTATACTTAACGATTAGAGACTCAGAGTACGGCTGTATGACTATGATGACAGATAGATTGAATATCGAAACCCAACATTAGAAATAAATACACTACAAGAATTCTAAATTACCAAATTACTTTTCAAACTATACAAAGGGAAAAGGCAATGAACCTCATGGAGAACGGTCTCATCATGGGTACGAGGTGCTCCGGCTTCTCCAGCTCCATGCTGGTGACCTCGTCACCTCGACAGTAACACTTGTGATCCATCGCCAATTTCACTGCTCACACTTGACAATTTCAACTACATAAATATCAAGGAATTATTTTAATTAAGCACGAGATAGCCCAGTGGTTAAGCTTCCTATTTAGGGAGTCTAGCATGCTTATTTTTTTTTTTTAATTTATAGACTAGTGCTAGTGCCTATAAGATGCCTATTCACTCTTGTCTTGAAGGTACCCATATTATAATTGGAGGGGAAAACTGATGCTGGAAGGGTGTTAGCTAACTCAACTATGAATAATAGCCATAGAGCTCATTTGACATTGGATAGTTCCGTGTGTTTGTTCTACATTGCTGCGTCACAGAGTAAAAATAAAATTATATTTTGTAGAAAACTTTCAATGGATTAAAAATAAATGTCAAATGAGATTGTTGGGTATCACTTCGCAGATTCATAAGTTAAATCCTGAGCACACCTAACTTTTCAGGGTTATGAGCATTTTAAGCAATTCAGTATAATTTGCTTTAACGGTGAAGGAAAACATCGTGAGGAAACCTGCATGCCTGAGAGTTCTTTAATGTTCGTTTCTTTTTCTTTTATTCAGATACAAGTTGGCCCTTGACTGCAATCTTGGGATTTTTATTACTTTAGGTGTTTGTAGCTGCAGTAAAATATTATGTAGTAATGAAATGACTGACGCCTGTTCTTATCAGTTTTATTAGATGGTTAAGATTGAGTTCTTAACAAAAGTGTTAGTGCATAAAACAGATATTGGGGCTGTTTCTCTTATACACAATCTCTAAACTAAACCAAATCAGGTCTAAATCTAGTGCTATCCTTTTCCGCAAGCAACATTATAAAAGGGATAGCAATAGATTCAGACGTGTCATTTTAGTTTAGTTTAGAGATTGTGTACAATGGAATTAGCCAGCCACATTGTTGCCTATTCTGTGGAAGGATTTTGCGAATTCTATATACTGAATCTAAGTATAGACCTAAATCAACCATACTGGGTTTAATAAAGCTAAATCCAGTAAGTATATTCATTTATTCCAGTAGCGTGCAGGTCATAGAGGCATAAATGCAGTGCTTACCCCAGTTGTAATAGCTCGATGCATATTTTCATTATGACCTGCCAGTAAACAGGTTCCTACCTAACTAATGAATACCCTAGCTTCAAACCCTGTGCACGCCACTGATTTATTCCTACATTCCTAGTGTAATTTATTATAACCACAAGCAATAGCCCTGTGTGGGTTTTTGGCATGTCAATAGT